>NC_084569.2:10702458-10802458 GCF_033978685.3 Nerophis lumbriciformis
ATTCATTTAGTACAGGACAATTAATATTTAAACATTTAACATTTCTAACAATTTTGAACAGAAATAGTTCATGCACATTCAGATAAATTCCTCAAAATTACAATTAAAACAATTTTGGCCGGGGGCCGGGCTGTATATATGCGCACTAATTGACTGAAAGAGCACGCACTTGGAGCGATGATGTCATGTTATCGATGGAAAAATATATTTTTTGACCATATGATTTGCCTGAGCGGCTAGGAGACTCAGAGTATAAGCGGTTGCCTTGTTGCCTTTCCATTAAGAACAATAAATTAGTTTTTAGTATAAGTTTGCTGGTTTCAAGAAATGTTATGCCGAGCACATATGTCAAGATAATGGCACTAGCATTTACTTAATTTAAGAATATTTTTCAACATATTGAGCAAAAAGGTCCCTTTTTTTCTACCAAGAAAAGTGCACTTGTTATTAGTGAGAATATACTTATTTTAAGGTATTTTGGGGTTCATTGAGGTTAGCTAATTTGACTTGTTTTGGAAATTCTTGACAAGCCAAATGTTCTTGTTCAATTGGCAGATAATTTTGCTTAATTCAAATAAAATATCTCTAATTTTTGTATTTTTTTTCTTGTCTTTGAACACTGACTTTTTGCAGTGTAAAAAATATTCATATTCTCTTCATGTCATATGTTCCTTCCAGTGCTGTTGTTTTTAAGGTTAGAGTTTATATCCAATCAGAATTCAGCAAGCTTATGTTGCCATGCTGTACGAAAATCTGCCCGAGGCCTTCAGAATCAACAATGCGGGCGTCCGTGCACTGTAAGCGAACGGCCACATACAGTTGATAGACAGTTGCGATCAGATCGCAAGTTGTTGTCAGTAAGGCCTCCTAGCTGGCCTCACGTTGAAAGTGACATTTACGCGTCCTGTGATTGGATACTCACTGGTTGGAGCCGTGGCGGTGCTATGCAGATCAGCAGAGCCACACCCGGGTCCATTAGCGCAGTGTTTTTCAACCACTATGCCGAGATACAGTCTGGTGTGCCGTGGGAGATTATCTAATTTCACCTATTTGGGGTTAAAAGTATTTTTTGCAAACCAGTAATTATAGTATGCAAATGATGTGTTGTTGTTGAGTGTCGATGCTGTCTAGAGCTCGGCAGAGTAACCGTGTAATACTCTTCCATATCAGTAGGTGGCAGCCGGTATACTAATTGCTTTGTAGATGTCGGAAACAGCGGGAGGCAGCGTGCAGGTAAAAAGGAGTCTAATGCTTAAACCAAAAATAAACAAAAAGTGAGTGCCCCTAAGAAAACGCATCGAAGCCGAGGGAAGGCTACGCAGAACGAAACTAAAACTGAACTGGCTACAAAGTAAACAAAAACAGAATGCTGGACGACAGCAAAGACTTACTGTGGAGCAAAGACGGCGTCCACAATGTACATCCGAACATGACATGACAATCAACAATGTCCCCACAAAGAAGGATAAAAACTACTGAAATATTCTTGATTGCTAAAACAAAGTAGATGTGGAGAATATCGCTCAAAGGAAGACATGAAACTGCTACAGGAAAATACCAAAAAAAGAGAAAAAGCCACAAAAATAGGAGCGCAAGACAAGAACTAAAACACTACACAGGAAAACAGCAAAAAAACTAAATAAGTCACGGCGTGATGTGACAGGTGGTGACAGTACACCTACTTTGAGACAAGAGCTATAGTGATGCATGCTTGGTTATGGTTTAAAGTCATATCCAACAATTGCAACGACTTTTTACTGTCAACCGAGTTTCGTTTTTTAATGATTTCTGCTGGTGGTGTGCCTCTGGATTTTCTCAACGCAAAAAATGTGCCTTGGCTCAAAAAAGGTTGAAAAATACTGCATTAGCGGATGAATTTGAGGACACACAGAGTTGATAGACAGTTGTGATAGCCAATCAGATCACAAGTTGTTGACAGTAGCCTATCCAAGTAGCCTGATGTTAACGAGACTGTGATTGGATACTCACTTGTCATTCCAAAGTGAGTATCCAATCACAAGGTGCAATTTAGCAATTTGACTCACAAAGAAGGAGAACAAAACGTTGGTTAGGTGGCAGATTTATATTTGCAAGGCCATTTTCAAGAAAGATATTTAAAGAGAGACTACATCTTGTGAGGCTTTTCTCTCTGGCACTCATCGAGGGCGGACGCTTCCCTTTCCTCTCCCTTATCTCTCCTGCTTGCTTCTTTGTCTTATCTTAACTTTTTTGTTGCATATTTTTGCACTGCTCTCCAAATCAACATTGGAACTATTTAACTGGCCTCAACGAAATTGACAAGATCTTGGGTTTAGGGGAACCTGCTTGTCGTGACAGAGCGGGTGTTGCTGGACACACGACGGACTCTTGGGAGAAGAAGGAGTGCCTGGCGACCCTTTTCAGTCGAGGAGGTGAAGATATCTACCTATTCGGAAATTATGACAACAGGACATCTGCTGATTGGAGTAAGCGTTGTTGTGGTTTGTCGACAAATTGGAAGTTGCTGGCAGTCTTCAAAGTACCCCAAAGCTGCCACAAATGATTGGAGGATGCGGGAAGAACTGTGGACACTCTTGTGATTTTGGATCACATCGGACTGTCTGCCCCACAGGTTTGAGGACCAGTCATAGACAATTTAGAGTGAAAAGCAAATGTTATTTTGACTCGTATACAAAACATTCTAATTTGGATCGATTCCCTGGCTTCGAGACTCTCCTGAAGGACGGTGCGGCGAAGACACAACAAACTCCCTTCTTGTCTCTCATGGACACACACCTGTTGTTGTTGACTTTGGACTAGTGACTACACGACATCAAGGCCGCGGAACGGAGACACACTGAGAGCTGCGGCCCACCACCATGACCCCGCACTCCCTTCCCTCTGTTGCTAGATATCTCGAGATGTATGTTGTGATATGTACTGTATATGTGCTTTGCTATGGAGGTTTCTATCCCACTCCAGGCTGGGCCCTCTTAGGAGCCCAGTCTAGATTGTATTTTTTTACTCATCCTTCCCCAGCGTTTTACCTTTTTCCCCATCTTTTACGGGGCGCCTTGTGGCGACCCATCAGCGTTCCTGTTCTGTAACCCTGTACACTGTTTGTTTGTCTAATCTTGAACGGGTTTGTGCTGAAAACAAAGTTCCGTTGTACTTGTGCAATGACAATAAAGACCTATCCTATCCTATCCTATCCTGCAATGTCCGCTAACCCCGGAAGTTAGCTCAGCTGTTCTGGCGATCAAATGGGGAAATGCTCGCCATTTCCACTCGAATCAACCGACTACTAGGGGTACCACTGGCTTATACGGCGTTGAATGGGTGCTATAAATTGTGAGTTCAAATATTTTATTTCTTCATTTTTTTATGTTTTTTGCAATTTTAATTTTGACAGTACCACATAAGATATGTTTTAAATGCTGATGCGGGTTAATTGATTTTTAAATGCGGCATAAAATAACCCGTTTTGTACACTGTTTTGTTTCGTTGCCCGGTAGTGCGTAAATGTGTTTTTGTGTCGTATTTCTCCAGAAATGGTCATGCGGTGACATAAATGATGGTATTTTGAGAGGTAATCAGTGAAGGCCTAGGTGGGAAATGCACGGCCCGCCACTGATGCAAATATAACTCATAACGTCATGGGTTCTACTGGATGTACAGTATGTAATTTAAGCCATTCAGCGGACGTTCCATTCCCTGTAGAGAAATGATCCTTCACAAGCATGTAAAATGTGTTATTTCCTTGGGAACGCCAATTACCCTCCAATTGAAGCACATCGAAACTGAAAGGTAGTTCATGTGTGAAATATTAACATTAAAGCTGACCTATGATGATTCTAAATCTAAAACATTTGCTTGTGGTTTAGAATATATAATATGTACATTTGTAACCCTCATTCTGATTTCTGCAAACATTATTTTTTGTGGAAGGCAAATCAACCCCATCCGCACCTGGCAAGCTCATTAAGCATTAGAACGTATCTTTTGAAAATGAACAGGTGTCAAAATATTAATCTTGAAGACAAACAACGTTATTTCTTTTTAGTTACAGTCTCGACTAGGGGTTATCAAAAATATCGATACGTTGATACCAAGTTAATGCACGCAAAAATATTGATCAGTACCTGCTCTATTCAGCGTCGTCTGTACCGAACACTCTACAGGACGTTTTCCTCTAGTGTTGTCCCGATACCGATATTTTGGTACCGGTACCAAAATATTTCGGTACTTTTCTAAATAAAAGGGGACCACAAAAAATTGCATTAACGGCTTTATTTTAACAAAAAATGTTAGGGCACACTAAACATATGATTCTTATTGCAAGTTTGTCCTTAAATAAAATAGTGAACATACAAGACAACTTGTCTTTTAGTAAGTAAGCAAACAAAGGCTCCTAATTTAGTCTGCTGACATATGCAGTAACATATGTCAGCAGGACAAAGCTACGAACGATGGGAGACCGGGCTTTCTGCTCCGTCGCTCCCAGTCTGTGGAACACTCTCCCTGACCACCTTAGGGCACCACAGACTGTGGATGCTTTTAAAAAAGGCTTAAAAACCCTTCTTTTTAAAAAAGCCTTTTTTTTCATAGATATATGCATACTAGTTCTAGCTATTTGGCTGTTCTAGTTTTTATTTATTTTTTATTTTGTATTATTATCTTTTTATTTCTATTTTTTTAATACACTGTAACACTTTGAGGTTGTTCACTCAATGTAAAGTGCTTTTTTACAAATAAAATCTATTATTATTGTGTCATTTATCATTCTATTATTTTGGCAACATTATTAAGGACAAGTGGTAGAAAATTAACTATTAATCTACTTGTTCATTTACTGTTAATATCTGCTTACTTTCTCTTCTATCTACACTTCTGTTCAAATGTGATTATCACTTATTCTTCTGTTGTTTGGATGCTTTTGTTGCGTTTTGGACCAGTTGTTCCTCCCAGGGAATTCAAGTCACAAGTCGCTCCCAAGCTCTTTACGACACTAAAGCTGAGTAGAAAAACCACCAGAGACAGAATAGGTATTTTGTAATATATTGGCAAAGCTTTGCAGATATATTTTTGAGACCAGTCCAGCATAGAACATTCTATCGCGCCGCCAAAATGGTCTGTCTCCCCCGATCAAAACCCCTCTCCTCTTCCTCCCCCCCTGGCAGTCATGTCTCTCTTAGCCAAAACAAATGCTTATTATCGCTCTCTCTAACATTCCTCACTTCAAGGTTAAGCACACAGTTTTGCAGACAACCAAAAGACCACAATTGGAAGAACACAAGCTGTTTTCAAATATGACTATGAAATAAAAGTAGTAACACTTAAATTCGGATATATGTAAATATCTGCCTCCGACACTTTACATTGGTTTTGGATGATACCACATATTTGGGTATCAATCCGATACCAAGTCGTTACAGGATCATACATTGGTTATATTCAAAGTCCTCATGTTTCCAGGGACATATTTCCTGAGTTTATAAACATAATATAAGCTTTTAAAAAAGTTGGATGTAATCATAGTAGTACCGACTAGATACGCTAGTGTACTTAGTATCATTACAGTGGATGTTAGGTGTAGATTCACCAATGGCGTTTGTTTATACTGTAACGTCCCAGAAGAGTTGGTGCTGCAGGGAATTCTGGGAATTTGTTCTGTGGTGTTTATGTTGTGTTGCGGTGCAAATATTGTCCCAAAATGTGTTTGTCGTTGTTGTTTAGTGTGGTTTCATTATATGGCACATGTTTATGACAGTGTTGGCCACCCTTACTGTGACATGTATGGCTGTTGACTAAGTATCAGTCAGATTTGATCAATGTGTTCAAAGTTAAAATAGTCGCCTTAATGGTTAGTGATTGGACATAAAGAAATCTTGTGTTGACTTTGTCAATAATAGCTACATTTTTACTCAGCCATTATTATGGCTTCAATGTGCTGCGTTGTGAAGTGAAGCATGTAGACATATCACGCACACTACAGGGTTGATACTTGAAACAATTGTACTTGACTTGTCTCCATGGAGACAAGGATTGGTGATGTTGAAGTAGTTACAATGCTGAATGTCTTAAAGCACCTCTTCCTGAGGGCGTTCTGCATGACACGATGGATGGGGGACCGGTACTTTTTAAGAGGCGGTATAGTACCGAATATGAGTCACTAATACCGGTATTCCGTATCGCTCACAGAAAATAATCTACTCTGTAAGCAGGATCAAGTCTTGGTGCGTGAGAGCACTGAAGAAGAATGCCTGCTGTCTTATAAAATGAGCTGTATTTCACATATTATTTACTTACTCACGGGAGCCTGTCAAGAAAGTTAATTTAGCCCTTTTTCTTTGCCCTTACTCATAAACAAATTATAGTGGAAGTGTGCCAGTGTAGTGGTGTTTCGGAACCCTGCTTCACAACACACCTCATATGCGCCTCTTTTGCCAGTGTATGATTTAACATACACTATATTGCCAAAAGTATTTGGCCACCTGCCACTTTACTCACAAATGAACTTGAAGTGCCAGTCCATGGAATTGTCCAAAATGTTTTTGGTATCCTGGAGCATTCAAAGTTCCTTTCACAGGAAGTAACTCCTGAAAAACAACCCCACACCATAATTCCTCCTTCACCATATTTCACACTCGGCACAATGCAGTTCGAAATGTAGCGTTCTCCTGGCAACCTCCAAACCCAGACTGGTCCATCAGATTGCCAGATGGAAAAGCGTGATTCATCACTGCTCTAGAGTCCAGTGGAGACGTGCTTTTATACCATTGCATCAGACCTTTTGCATTGGACTTGGTGATGTATGGCTTAGATGCAGCTGCTCGGCCATGGAAACCCATTCCATGAAGCTCTCTGCGTACTGTACGTGGGCTAATTGGAAGTTTGGAGCTCTGTAGCAACTGACTGTGCAGAAAGTCTTTGCACTATGCGCTTCAGCATCCGCTGACCCCTCTCTGTCAGTTTACGTGGCCTACCACCTGGTGGCTGAGTTGCTGTTGTTCCCAAACTCTACACTTCTCTTATAATAACGTTGACTTTGGAATATTTAGGAGCGGGGAAATTTCACGACTGGATTTGTTGCACAGGTGGCATCCTATGACTGAGAGCGGCCCATTCTTTCACAAATGTTTGTAGAAACAGTCTCCATGCCTAAGTGCTTGATTTTATACACCGGGGCCAAGTGATTAGGACACCTGATTCTCATCATTTGGATGGGTGGCCAAATACTTTTGGCAATATAGTGTATATGATCTGTGCAGCACTTTAGAAACTTTGTCGCTATATTTAACAAGGTACCAATTTAAAGTGAAAGAGAGGTGTACCTTGCCTCGTGCATTTATTCGGTTAACAAATACAATGTGGTCAAATGGACCACATGGAAAGATGAACCTCATCATATTATTCATGTAAACTCCTTTAAACCGTTCAATGAATTAGTTGATCAATATAATATACCCAGAAATAATTTTTAAAATTTTATCTCTTTAAAATACGCTGTAAACAAGGGGTGTCAAACGTACGGCCAACGAACAGGTTTTATCCGGCCCGCGGGATAAGTTTGCCAAGTGTAAAAATTAACCTGAAATTTTTTAATGAAAGAAACAGCTGTTCTAAATGTGTCCACTAGATGTCGCAATAGCAATTATTTGTATTGTTGTAGATGATGCTACATATGTACAAAATATACCACATGATAGTAATAATAATAATGGATTAGATTTTATATCGCGCTTTTCTATGATTAGATACTCAAAGCGCTCACAGAGAAGTGGGAACCCATCATTCATCCACACCTGGTGGTGGTAAGCTACATTTGTAGCCACAGCTGCCCTGGGGTAGACTGACGGAAGCGAGGCTGCCAGTTTGCGCCTACGGCCCCTCCGACCACCACCTATCATTCATTCATCATTCATTCACCAGTGTGAGCGGGTGAAGTGTCCTGCCCAAGGATACAACAGCGGCGATTTGGATGTCAAGAGGCGGGGAGCGAACCTGCAACCCTCAGGTTTCTGGCACGGCCGCTCTACTCCTTCTTCTACATCAGGGGTCGGCAACCCAAAATGTTGAAAGAGCCATATTGGACCAAAAATACAAAAACAAATCTAATAATAACAAATAAAAATAGAATACTATTACAGTATTTTTCGGAGTATAAGTCGCACCTGAGTATAAGTCGCACCTGCCGAAAATGCAAAATAAAGAAGGAAAAAAACATAAATCGCACTGGAGCCCGGCCAAACTATGAAAAAAACTGCGACTTATAGTCCGAAAAATACGGTAACCGCAACATGTAAGTGTAAAAAAAAAAACATTATGATTTGTACATTTTCAGAATGTGCTTGTTCTATAATTAAACAAAGAAAACAATCTGAAGTTGTCTTTATTTTTAAGTTATCTTGCCGTGATTTTTTTCTCCATGTGGCCCCCGATTTTAAAATGAGTTTGACACCCCTATTGTGAACAAATGCAAAGTATGACTTTTGATAGCCACGAATTGGAAAATTCACTGTTTAATAAGGATACAATTACACAATTAATTAAAATATTTTATGGAATAATAAATCAACATCATACTAGGAATGCAAATGATGCATGTGTTCGGAATGATGGACTTAAGAGACATATCATGGGATACTATTTGGAAAAATGCCATTTAGCCCTTTAAAAGCATTACTTAAATAGGTTGTATTTTACATCCTCTCAGCTGTTTGAAACTGGTGTAGTAGATAGCAAGTTATGTATGAAGTGTCGGGCAGCTGAGGGAACTCTTGTTCATTTATTGTGGCAATGTCAGGGAATAAAAGAGTTATGGTTGAAAACAACAAAAGGAGCAATCACATACCTAAATACAAACATCCCAATGACACTGTCAACTTGTATTATTGGTGATCTGCATCAATTTAGTAACGTGTCATTAAAGACTAAAAATGCATTTCTTTCAATATGCATCATAACAAAAAGGGTAATACTAAAAAAATGGATAGATGTTGATAGTCCAACTCATACTGACTGCTGTACACAAGCTATGGAGATGATATCAGTAGAAAAAAACTGCATTTAGTTTAGATAATAATGAGTCATATATTGGAATATGGGATCCATTATTTAAATTTGTTTAATTATTAAATGAACCTAAAATATGACCTATTTTTATCCTTGTGGTAAATATTGTACACAGTGTGTTGTCAAGCTTATGAAAGTGTAAGCCACTTTTGTTTTTATATATGGCTCTGATGACAATGTAAATTGGAGATTTTTAATTGCTGTTGGAATTCTTATTATTATTGATATTATTCATTTTGTGACTACTTTGGATTATTTTGTGTACTGTTCGTGTGTCCTCTCAATTACTCTGTTCGATTGCTATTCCCAATATTGCTGGGCCGGGTTTGGTCTGGAATTGTAGTATTGTGTATTATTTTGTTGGACTCATTTAAAATAGTACAAAAAAAAAAAGAAAAATACAAGTTGTCACAAAAGTATTTGCCGCACAGGTGGAAGGGTAGAGCCTCCACCACAAAGCCTAGGGCGTGTGCATAAATTCTCGAGAAGTGTGCAAACTAACCTCTATCTTTGATTAAAAAAAAAAAAACAGCTTGGAAACACTCCTTTGCCATTTGGCATTAATTCAAATACCACTGGTTTAGTTTTTTTCAATAGGAAGCGTGGCCTGGGGGCCATTTGCTGAATGCAGCACTTTATTATGGGCCTTTGGCACATTGTAGAAATAAAATAAAATTAAAAAAAACAGCAAAAATGGAAAAACAATAAAAAGGCATGACATAATGACAAAAGTCTGAAATCTAAATACTCATAATTAATAAACACAAAGATTTGTCTTTAAATAATGCGAATGGCCCATCGAATCCTAAATAACACTGCACCAGCGCCACTTAAGCACTTTGCCCAGTTTGCATCTGCTGTGACAACTAGAAACACACGCACCTCCACCAGGGGGCAGTGTAGCTTACCCAGATGTAAAACATCTTTTGCACAATCAGCCTTTTCATATAAAGCCATAAAGGAATGGAACGACCTCACAACAAACTTGAAAAGTCGAACAGATTACTCTTCATTCACAATTGAAGTTAAAAAGTGGCTTTGGAGCAATCAAAGCTGCTCACACGGTCACTAAGGTGGGCACTATGTTTGACATGTCAACTTAAAGGTCTACTGAAACCCACTACTACCGACCACGCAGTCTGATAGTTTATATATCAATGATGAAATCTTAACATTGCAACACATGCCAATACGGCCGGGTTAGTTTACTAAAGTGCAATTTGAAATTTCACGCGACATATCCTTCTGAAAAGGCCTCGGTATGATGACGTCAGCGCGTGACGTCACGGATTGTAGAGGACATTTTGAGACAGCATGGTTGCCAGCTATTAAGTCGTCTGTTTCATCGCAAAATTCCACAGTATTCTGAACATCTGTGTTGGTGAATCTTTTGCAATTTGTTCAATGAACAATGGAGACAGCAAAGAAGAAAGCTGTAGGTGGGAAGCGGTGTATTGCAGCCGACTGCAGCAACACAAACACGGCCGGTGTTTCATTGTTTACATTCCCGAAAGATGGCAGTCAAGCTTTACCATTGGCTTGTGGAGAACTGGGACAACAGAGACTCTTACCAGGAGGACTTTGAATTGGATACGCAGACACGGTACCGTGAGTACGCTTCCAAACATTTGATCGCTTGCCCGTACGTGCGTGCAGCTATGTGCATGTCACGTACGTAACTTTGGGGACTTTGGGGAAATATATGTGCTGTATGAACTTTGGGGAGGTGAACGGTATGGATTGAGTGTGTTGTGCAGGTGTTTGAGTTGTATTGGCGGGTTATATGGACGGGAGGGGGGAGGTGTTTGTTATGCGGGATTAATTTGTGGCATATTAAATATAAGCCTGGTTGTGTTGTGGCTAATAGAGTATATATATGTCTTGTGTTTATTTACTGTTTTAGTCATTCCCAGCTGAATATCAGGTCCCACCCGCCTCTCACAGCATCTTCCCTATCTGAATCGCTCCCACTGCCCTCTAGTCCTTCACTCTCACTTTCCTCATCCACAAATCTTTCATCCTCGCTCAAATTAATGGGGAAATCGTCGCTTTCTCGGTCTGAATCGCTCTCCCTGCTGGTGGCCATGATTGTAAACAATGTGCGGATGTGAGGAGCTCCACAACCGGTGACGTCACGCTACTCGTCTGCTACTTCCGGTACAGGCAAGGCTTTTTTATCAGCGACCAAAAATTGCGAACTTTATCGTTGATGTTCTCTACTAAATCCTTTCAGCAAAAATATGGCAATATCGAAATGATCAAGTATGACACATAGAATGGACCTGCTATCCCCGTTTAAATAAGAACATCGCATTTCAGTAGGCCTTTAATGTGTATTTTATTTATCCATGAGAGCATTTTTGTTGTAAATTGTGAGGTGTGTGTGTTAAAATCATGGTTGTTTTTACAAATGATGACAGATGTGAATAAGAGCATGTATTGTCTTTGTGTGATGATGTAAATGAGGTATGATTGTATTGTATATTAAGTATGTGTCCATGAAAGGGCATTATATGACTTTTCTTAATTTGATTACATGCTATAGTATGATTTTATTGTCATAATTTTGTTGCATGATTTTTGTATCCCTTTAATTTAGGTAGCATGGGACTACAGATAGAAATTAGCTATTTAGCTATAATCTGGTACAGAACATATCTGTCTTTGAGCTTAATGTTTCTGTGCATTGTCCCTTCAAATAAAGACTAAACTATAAACAATAAATATGTTTTAACTTTTTTATTAGCCCATGTCATTACAAATGACATGATGTTGTCACGCTATCACCATATTGAAAGAATATGAAGAACAGTATTGTTGGTTGTATATACTTTAAGGCTAATGGCACATTTCTGAGCATATTTATAAGCACATTATGGTTTGTTTTGATGCATTGGATGGGTTTAGGCCACTGCTGTTCTTTTTTTTTTTAATGTAGGTATACATTCAACATTTTAATTCTGTGCAGGGATCTTAAATACGTGACAGTTTGAATCAGTAACAGTAAACATTACATTTAAAAATATTTTTATCGTGGTGTCGAGTAAGTATTGAGAATTGTGGAAATTCATAGATATCACTACTGAAATTCTGGTATGGTAAAAAACCCTAGTCACAACATTAGGAACACCTGCATGCTTGGATCGACAAGAGCCACGTCAACAAAAAGCTGCATTTACCAGCATTTATCTCACTGCACATCGGTTTTAATAGGCACATACCACGGTTAGTAATGTTCAATTGATTGATTGATTGAAACTTTTATTAGTAGATTGCACAGCACAGTACATATTCCGTACAATTGACCACTAAATGGCAACACCCGAATAAGTTTTTCAACTTGTTTAAGTCGGGGTCCACGTTAATCAATTCATGGAGCTCTCTTTTTAGCAACTAATCCAACTTTGTACTATCCCATGTTGACAAAACAGTCTCAGGTAAAATGTCAACAAATAAACACGGAAATGTTTTTTTTTTGTAGACATCTGAGCAGGTGGGAGGGTATCACGCAAGAAGGCATGACGCAGGATGCTCCAGGCAGCAACCAACGGCACAATTGGTCGACTTCTTTTTTCAAAAAATACTGCAAAATACTTGTCTATAACGGAAAAAATGCGTGTGAAAGTTGCATGTGGGGCAAGCCGCGAAAAGGTGCGAGCCGCCGATACGCGCAAGTCGAACTGAAATGCTAATGTTAGCATGCCGACAGTTAGAATGTGACAAGTAGGATAGGATAGGACTTTATTGTCATTGCACAAGTACAACGAAACTATGTTTTCAGCACAAACCTGTTCACAGTGTACAGGGTTACAGAACAGGAACGCTGATGGGTCGCCAAAGGCGCCTCGTAAAAGATAAGAAAAAGGTAAAACGCTAGGAAAGAAGATGAATAAAAAAATACAATCTAGACTGGGCTCCTAAGGAGGCCTAGTCTGGAGTGGGAAAAAACCTCCATGCACACATAAACACGTTACATTTAATCACGACAACTCGCAACAGGGGGCGGAGAGTTGGGTCCCTGGAGGTCGACTGCTGCAATGAAGCGCTGCCAGCCGTCCATCACCCCGAGGTGTTGGACTAGTTAGATTCGGGTGAGAACGAGTTGTGAACTTTGAAAATCCCTATTCATTAAATTGGAATTTCCTGGAAAACTGGGAATTTTGAGGAATATGAGACATATAACTATTGTCCTGAATGGGCTGTCGTTGGAAGTTTTGAATCGGTCAGTAGTAACAATGTTTTATTAGAGAATAGGTGTTATGGAAAACCTGGAATTGTTTGTAGTGTATAAAAATAAATAGCTTGAATGTCCTGACTTATAGGAATGTTTTATGGTGGAATGGGTGAAATTGGAAGAACAATGTGAGAGAAATAGTCGAAAGAAAAAAGGGTGGACATTCAACAGAAAAGCGGAATTTCCTGGTAATCAGGGAATTTTCAGAACTAGAAAACTTGTTGGCTTGAATGTTCAATATGACTGGAGTGTGTAGATGGTGGATTGGTTTGAATCAGATAACAAATATGCGATATGAAGAGGTTTGTACTCTATATTGCCCATTCATTTCCTGGTAATTTCGGGAAAAAAAACAGTAATTTCCAGAACCGGGAAACATGAAGGCCTGAATCTCTTGTGGCATACACCCAACACAATTTATAAATCAGAAAAGAGGAAAATGATCATAGGTCCTCTTTACTGCATTTTGCTAAACGAATGCAAAGTGAAAACAGAATAGGCAGGTCGTTCCTAGAGCTTTCACTTTATGAAAAAAAAACTTTCTACAAAAGATTTTGTGTCCGTGGGGAATCTTTATCCAGATATTTCTATGTGGGCCAGACAGTGGTGTAGTGGTCAGCATGTCTGCTATGCACTCAGGAGATAATGAATCACAATTTATGTTAGAACCTCTCTGTGTGGAGTTTGCATGTGTTCTCCTTGCCTGCTTTGTTGTTTCCAGGTTCCATGTCTTCTTCTCAGCCTAATGGAAGACTATAAATTGTCCATGGGTGTGAATGTGAGTGTGAAATGTTATGTCTAGTAGGGTTGTACGGTATACCGGTATTAGTATAGTACCGCGATACTAATGAACCATTTTCGGTACTATACCCATACTTGCCAACCCTCCCGGATTTTCCGGGAGACTCCCGAAATTCAGCGGCTCTCCCGAAAACCTCCCGGGACAAATTTTCTCCCGAAAATCTCCCGAAATTCAGGCGGAGCTGGAGGCCACGCCCCCTCCAGCTCCATACGGACCTGAGTGACATGTTGACAGCCTGTTCACACGTCCGCTTTCCCACAATATAAACAGCTAATGATTGGTTTCTTATGTGGGTTTATTGTTAGGCAGTTTCATTAACGTCCTCCCAGCGCGGTAACAACACACAACAACAGCAGTCAAGTTTTCGTCTACTGTAAAGCAGTTCGTCTGCCGTAAACAGCAATGTTGTGACACTTTTAAACAGGACAATACTGCCATCTACTGTACATGCATATGTGACCCACCCATAATGTATCACATTTTTGTGTTGATTTATTTATTTTATTTTGTGGTTTGAATTCGTTTTTGGAGCTGTCATTACAAAATTGTCAGTATTCACATTGGTCAGTAGGGGGCATTAGGGCGTTTCTTCCCAATTGAATGCTATCACCTGCAGACCGGAAGTATCTTGTCATTCTGATGAGCGCGACCAGTCTGTGAACAATCGAAACGTCCTGTGTGCTTTTTCCTCCTGTATAACAGGTTAGTTTTGGTGAATCAACTCACTGAATAATATCCATGTGATCTTTATAAGTTTAAGTACACATTCTGATGGTGGAGCCTAACTCTAAAGTGTTTGTGAGTTGTAGTTTGTATTTGTGAATGAATCCAGTGCACAGCTGCAGTAATCAATACAAAAAGGCGACGTGAGTGCGCAATGTTTATATAAGAACTTCTGATCCTAATTCAGACTCCCAAATTAGAGCTCCCGTTTTCTTATTGATTTTATAATGTATATTTGTATAATGTGTGTGTTCTGAAATAGTGACAGAGAATAGAACAAGGATGGACAATTCAACCCTTAACTCAACAATGAGTAGATGAGTGTTATGTGTGTGTATATGTGTAAATAAATGAACACTGAAATTCAAGTATTTCTTTTATTTATTTATATATATATATATATATATATATAGCTAGAATTCACTGATCGTCAAGTATTTCTTATATATATATCTTAACCACGCCCCCGCCCCACCCCCACCCCCCACCTCCCGAAATCGGAGGTCTCAAGGTTGGCAAGTATGACTATACCGGGACGGCGTGGCGCAGTGGAAGAATGGCCGTGCGCGACCCGAGGGTCCCTGGTTCAATCCCCACCTAGTACCAACCTTGTCATGTCTGTTGTGTCCTGAGCAAGACACTTCACCCTTGCTCCTGATGGGTGCTGGTTAGCGCCTTGCATGGCAGCTCCCTCCATCAGTGTGTGAATGTATGTGTGAATGGGTAAATGTGGAAGTAGTGTCATAGCGCTTTGAGTACCTTGAAGGTAGAAAAGCGCTATACAAGTACAACCCATTTATCATTTATCATTTATACCGCCTCTGAAAAGTAACCACCACACCCCCCACACCCCACCCAATGACCAATGTATAATTCTGTAACTACTTGGTATCAAATTGATATTGCTCAACAAACATTGACTGTAATGAAGTACCGTACAGGTTCAATATGTCCAAAAAGGAGTATGAAGAAGTGGAGTTTATTTAGCACACAGTGCATCCGGAACAGATTTACAGCGCTTCACATTTTGTTATGCAGTGGTATCCAAAGTGTGGCCCGCTAACATCTTCAACGGCCGTGCGGGGTGTTTTCATATTACCGTATTTTCCGGACTATAAGGCACACTTAAAATCCTTTCTTTCCCCTCAAAACTGGACATTGTGCCTCATAACCCGGTGCGCCTAATGTACGGAATAATTCTGGTTTTGCTTACCGACCTCGAAGCAATTTTATTTGATACATGGTGTAATGATAAGTGTGACCAGTAGATGGCAGTCAAACATAAGAAATAGATGTAGACTGCACTATGATGGCAATATGACTCAAGTAAACAACACCAACATTGTTTACTTTGTAAAATTATGGAATATGACAGAGTCAGATGACTGCCGATTTTGTTGTCAGGAGTCTGAATCCACCCTGCATTTGTTTTGGTATTGTCATATTGTGTCTTCGTTTTGGGTGGAAGTTGAAAAAATGTGTTTAAGGATTGGTTTGTTTATGAAGCTTGATGTGGTTTTTGTTATTTTGGGAGAGTTCATTGACAATCATGATTTAATCAATTTAATTATAGTACTCCGTAAAAGGTTTATTTTTAAGGCCAAAAACAGATATTCACTTAGAATTACTTTTTTTAAAACATTTATTCAGTATTTTTTCAACTTTAGAAAGTTACATGGTTGAGAACGATAATGATGCCAAAAAACATTAAAAAAAAGATGGGAAGTCCTCAAAGGCTTATGTTGAAAGTGTAATTATGTTTATAGATTATATGATATCTGGTGTTGTGTTCCCTAATTTTGAGTTACCTGAATATAATCTGGACTGTACTTTTTTTATTTATTTTTATTTTTTTTCCAGTGTACATGAATGAAGGTGTGTGTTGCCACACTGTGAACCCACACCAAACAAGAATGACAAACACATTTCGGAGAACATCCGCACCGTAACATAACATAAACACAACAGAACAAATACCCAGAATCCCATGCATCCCTAACTCTTCCGGGCTACATTATACACCCCCGCTACCACCAAACCCCGCCCCCCCCCGAACCCCGCCCACCTCAACCGACGCACGGAGGGTGGGTTTGGTGGTAGCGGGGGTGTATAATGTAGCCCGGAAGAGTTAGGGATGCATGGGATTCTGGGTATTTGTTCTGTTGTGTTTATGTTATGTTACGGTGCGGATGTTCTCCGAAATGTGTTTTGTGTCTTGTTTGGTGTGGGTTCACAGTGTGGCGCATATTTGTAACAGTGTTAAAGTTGTTTAAACGGGCACCCTCAGTGTGACCTGTATGGCTATTGAACAAGTATGCCTTGCAGTCACTTATGTGTGTCTACAATACGTGACTGTGCTGGCAAGCTGTTTGTACAGGTTTTAGAGTGCGCTAAAGGTAGTGCCATCATTGCACGCCCTTATTATTGTTATTGTACATTTGAGAGAATAGTTGCTCTGAAAATTTGTGAGTCTCCCGGAATTATTGGGAGGGTTGGCAAGTGTGATGCTGTCGAGCGGCATTCATATAAAACTTGCGGGCCGCACTAACATTACATTTTCATATTAAGGTGCAAGCCGCGTGTCTGAGACCCCTGGTTAATACATAGCACAAAGCAAAAAAAACAACTTTGTATGCAGTGGTATTTCATTTTAAATTTCAAAAGAGTTTTGTGGCTCCCATTGTTTTCTTTATTTTGTGAAACGAGTCAAAATGGCTCTTTGAGTGGTAAAGGTTGCCGACCCCTGCACTAGTTGAAAGTGTATCGTGTGTTTTTTCTATGTTGATTTAATAAAAATAAATAAATAAATAAAAATAAAAAAAATAAAAAAAACAACACCAACATTTTATATGTTTCATTGAAAATATAGAACATTACACACGGCGCTCAAAAATCAATCAAAATGTTTTCGTACGACTTCGGTAAGCTACGAAGCCGCACCGCATGATGGATTGTCGGCGCATTAAACATACGAGTATTAATATGGTGTGTGTATAAGGTAAGACATATTATCTGGTGTTTTGTTTCGCAATATTATGCAAAGGCAACTTTTCTTACCTTCTGGTACCTGCTGATCTGTATTTGGGATCTGCATAAATCCTGAAAGATCGCGGTTCCGTCTTTGTAGTCCGTGCCGACACCGAAGTCGATAAGCTTCTTCTTTTTTTCTATCTTCTTGTTATGTGACATTCATCCTCCGCTGTTGCCATTTCTAATATAAATTAGTGTAAAGTTCTTACGTATATCCGTCAGTAAACTCGCCATGAAAGCGCTAAAACATACCGGTGTAGTGAGTTTACATTATTCACCCAAGGAACTTTAGTTATTAGAGAGTTCCGGTTGGACGGTTTTTCACGGGACACATTTCTGGCCTTGTTGTTGCTGCTCCGTTATTGATTGATGTAAAGTCTGAATGTCATTAAAACAGTTAGCTCCATCTTTTGGCACTTCTTCCACACCCGTCCTTGCACGCTACACCGCTACAACAAAGATGACGGGGAGAAGACGCTGCCGAAGGTGAGCCACGTAAATCAGACCGCCCACAAAACGGCGCATCCGGAAGCGACTGTCAGAAAGCGGCTTGAAGATGATCTGTAAAACATCATCACATTTTGACCAAAAAACCACCATTACATGTTATGTAGACCACAAGGAAGTCTTTTACATTTAGAATTTTTTTTTTTATAATATGACTCTTTTAATGCGCCCTATAATCCGGTGTGCCTTTTGCATGAATATAGACCTGACTAGACCCACTCATCGGCAGTGCGCCTTATAACCCGGTGCGCCCTATGGTCCGGAAAATACGGTAAATAAATACGATCAAAAGTCTGTTTACAATGTAGCCAATGGGAGTCACTCTTTTCTGCCTATAAAGTGCTCTAAAAACATCCACACACACTGTAAGTGTATATGTAATGTAGTAACAGGCACATTCATAATAACATGTAATATTTTGCTCATTCTAAGCATACAGCGCCGCATTAATTTTAAAATCGCATCATGACGTTCGCTTGTTCCTTCGACATCACTGATTACTACTCACTGCAGACTTCATTAGACCCAAACAAACATAATAAAACAATAACTTACTGTATAATGTCTGCTGCCAAAAGGATAGGATGTTGATATATTCCCGTTTAGATGAATAACAACTCACTAGACCATTTCCGGGTCTAAATTGGAGGCCAAAGTTGACCAACTTGTCGGATTATGACCTCATCCTTCCACTGTCCAGGTGAGAGGCATTATTTATGATCTAGAATAAACTTTCACCCGCACAGAGGCGAGAAAGCAGCTCACCAGCTCATGAAGTCAATACAGCAGCAACAAGCTAAAATATGTGTTCTGTTTTAGCGCTTTTAATAGCAATATCACTAATACATGGTTAATATTCAGATTACAAAATGTAAATGGAGTAATGATGTCGCTTTTGAATGGTTATTTAGAGAAGTGGTCCCCAACTTTTTTGTAGCTGCGGACCGGTCAACGCTTGAAAATTTGTCCCACGGACCGGGGAGGGGGTTATGGTATTTTATTTATTTTTATTTATTTATTTTTTGTCATAAAAAAATACAATCATGTGTGCTTACGGACTGTATCCCTGCAGACAGTATTGATATATATTGATATATAATGTATATATTGTGTTTTTATGTTGATTTAAAAAAAAATAAAAAATAAATATATATATATATATATATATATATATATATATATATATATATTTATTTATTTATTTTTTATTTCTTGTGCGGCCCGGTACCATGTGTGCTTACGGACTGTATCCCTGCAGACTGTATTGATATATATTGATATATAATGTATATATTGTGTTTTTTATGTTGATTTAATGAAAAAAAAAAAAAAAATATATATATATATATATATATATATATATATATATATATATATATATATATATTTTTGTTTTTAAAAAAAAAAAAAATATATATATATATATATATATATTTTTATTTTTTATTTTTTATTTTTTATTTTTTTCATTAAATCAACATAAAAAACACAATATATACATTATATATCAATATATATCAATACAGTCTGCAGGGATACAGTCCGTAAGCACACATGGTACCGGGCCGCACAAGAAATAAAAAATAAATAAATAAATAAATATATATATATATATATATATATATATATATATATATATATATATATATATATATATATATATATACAGTATATATATATATTTTTTTTTTTTTACATTAAATCAACATAAAAAACACAATATATACATATATACATATATATATATATATATATATATATATATATATATATATATATATATATTTATTTTTTAAATTTATTTATTTATTTATTTATTTATTTATTTTATTTCTTGTGCGGCCCGGTACCAATCGGTCCGCGGCCCGGTACCATGTGTGCTTACGGACTGTATCCCTGCAGACTGTATTGATATATATTGATATATAATGTATATATTGTGTTTTTTATGTTGATTTAATGAAAAAAAAAAAATATATATATATATATATATATATATATACATACTGTATATATATATATACACTGTATATATTTATTTTTTTATTTTTATTTTTTATTTCTTGTGCGGCCCGGTACCAATCGGCTGATTTAGATGGCTTTGTGAGCAGAATAGAGAACCTCCCATTAACTCCATTGTAATCTGACTTTTATTTACGAGTTAAAATTTATTTAAATATATATATAAATATGTCTTCTTGTCTCTCATAATGACTGCGAATGATAGGCAAAATTCCAGATCCCTTTTAAGAAAGAATGGATCCAACACCAGCTGATTAAACGTCAACTATGTGAACCACTACACTGCCATCGGCACCGTTTTAATTAAATCTGGGTTAAAACATTCCATTGTCATTTGTATGGCGCTGTGTCTTCAAGTTACCTCTACTGACTGCATTTTCTTTCATCTCATCTACATACAGTCTAGTATTTATGACTGGAAAGGCTACTCACATTTCCGATGCAGTCGACTGAATCTCTCCGTGAGTCACTAGTGTCCAGTAGGATCCCCCGTTGGTCCTGAAAATGGACTTTTTGCTCTTTTTGTCAATCTCCATCTGGAATGTCTCCATGTCCGTGTCCACATCTTGATTGGCTGAAATACTTACGCCTGGAATCAAGACAGAGAAGATTGGTCTGATTATCTCTGTTTTGTAGTGGATAACAATTGCATTTCTGGGTCACACCATTTTTATGTATATCAAGTTTTCCTTCCTCACTTATGTCTCAGTCAAATCTCATCAAATTAGGTTGTAACTAACGTTTGAGAGGGAATGCATCTTGAACATAAAAGTACTTTAGCTCAGAAAATCATAAATCACGTAGCTTGTTTGCTCATTTACTTTGCAAGAGACCAAGTCTTGGCAGAGGTCTTCATTCTCTTCTCACTTGTCTTGAGGTGCAGAGACCAACGTGTTAACATTGCCAGCCTGTCCTTTGAGAGTGTTGCAGCATTCCACCTGTTATGTACTTCGGTTTATAGATGGACATCTAATTTGGGATCTTGTCCACTACCATTTTATGACATACAGTATTGTTATAATCAGAATCAGAAATACTTTAATAATACCAGAGGGGAAATTAAGATTTTCAGCACAATCCTATTCAAGAGCAGACAAATATTACAGGGAGACAGAACGTGGATTGCTGACGGGTCTGCCAATTTCCGGCGCCCCTTACAAAAAAGATGAAAAACAGGTAAACGCTAGGGGGGGTGAGAAAAAAAAATCTGTCTGTGGTGGGGGGGCGTGTCTTGTTGAAATAAGCAGGGGCGTCCATGGTAACGTTGCTTGGATGGCAACATATGTTGCTCCAAAACCTGTATGTACCTTTCAGCATTAATGGCGCCTTCACATATGTGTAAGTTACCCATGTCTTGGGCACTAATACACCCCCATACCATCACAGATGCTGGCTTTTCAACTTTGCGCCTATAACAATCTGGATGGTTCTTTTCCTCTTTGGTCCGGAGGAAACGACGTCCACAGTTTCCAAAAACAATTTGAAATGTGGACTCGTCAGACCACAGAACACTTTTCCACTTTGTATCAGTCCATCTTAGATGAGCTCAGGCCCAGCGAAGCCGACGCCGTTTCTGGGTGTTGTTGATAAACGGTTTTCGCCTTGCATAGGAGAGTTTTAACTTGCACTTACAGATGTAGCGACCAACTGTAGTTACTGACAGTGGGTTTCTGAAGTGTTCCTGAGCCCATGTGGTGATATCTTTTACACACTGATGTCGCTTGTTGATGCGGTACAGCCTGAGGGATCGAATGTCACGGGCTTAGCTGCTTACGTGCAGTGATTTCTCCAGATTCTCTGAACCCTTTGATGATACTACGGACCGTAGATGATGAAATCCCTAAATTCATTGCAATAGCTGGTTGAGAAAGGTTTTTCTTAAACTGTTCAACAATTTGCTCACGCATTTGTTGACAAAGAGGTGACCCTCGCCCCATCCTTGTTTGTGAATGACTGAGCATTTCATGGAATCTACTTTTATACCCAATCATGGCACCCACCTGTTCCCAATTTGCCTGTTCACCTGTGGGATGTTCCAAATAAGTGTTTGATGAGCATTCCTCAACTTTATCAGTATTTATTGCCACCTTTCCCAACTTCTTTGTCACGTTAACTAAAGTTAATGAGTATTTGCAAAAAAAAAAAAATGTTTATCAGTTTGAACATCAAATATGTTGTCTTTGTAGCATATTCAACTGAATATGGGTTGAAAATGATTTGCAAATCTTTGTATTCCGTTTATATTTACATCTATCACAATTTCCCAACTCATATGGAAACAGGGTTTGTATTATTGCAAATAATTATGTACGATATCAACTTTAACTTTCTTGGGGGGGGGTCGGCACCTCGCTTACAGCCAATCCAATGTTATATACTTAATCCGCATGAATTAGCACTGTCTGGTTGGTTGTGTCAGGTGGTGAAGAATACACTCGCAGACGCGTATAACCGAACCGTGTCTGCTGCAGGTCAAATTAGATGCCACAGAAATATCCTCCAACCTCTCTCTTAAGCCTGTTACAACCCTAATCCCCCTGCAGTCACCCCTCCACCCTTCCTGTTCATTCGCCTGCTGTAATTCCCTGAGTGGTGAAATGCAAATCTTCACTGCAGGGCCCGCTAAGCAGCTTTCGGTGCCCTGTTCTTAAAAAACATGAAACTTGCCACGAGGTCCCTGCGCACTCCACTTTGGAAATGCTATTCCTCGCTACACGGATGAGCGTTGCAGAAACACGACGCGTTATTGACTACGGTCGAGATGCGTGTCGCAATTGACCTTGCTCAAGAGCGCGTCTTTTCACATTACTCGCATGAGTACTTTTACAGGACTGAACAGATCACAATCTTGCCGGTTGACGCAAGGACGAGCTCTATTAGTCATTGCGAACATGGCAGATTCCGTGCGGAGAACTGAGAACCATATTTTCAATGGATGCTGGTAAAGAGTGAATACTGTACAATCAAGGCGTCATGGCGTTTATTGACCTGTAGCGGATGACCGGAGTCATTTTCTCGCCGCGTTATCTTAAATGGGGATACAGTTGAAGTGCCAAAGCCCATTACCACAATTACCTCCACAGCGGGGCTGATGACCATTCAGGCGCAAGCACACAAGATAAACTGAGCTATTCCTCACTAAGACCCATAAACTGTACTGGCTTGCTTTTCAACGACTTTATTCATCTGTGATGGTGCCGAAGTATCATATTTGTCTGGCCGCCAGGTTAACTCAATTGCTATAAAACAGCTCAATGAAAGCATCCATCCATCCATCTTCTTCCGCTTATCCGAGGTCGGGTCGCGGGGGCAGCAGCCTAAGCAGGGAAGCCCAGACTTCCCTCACCCCAGCCACTTCGTCCAGCTCTTCCTGTGGGACCCCGAGGCGTTCCCAGGCCAGCCGGGAGACATAGTCTTCCCAATGTGTCCTGGGTCTTCCCCGCGGCCTCCTACCGGTCGGACGTGCCCTAAACACCTCCCTAGGGAGGCGTTCGGGTGGCATCCTGACCAGATGCCCGAACCACCTCATCTGGCTCCTCTCCATGTGGAGGAGCAGCGGCTTTACTTTGAGCTCCCCCCAAATGGCAGAGCTTCTCACCCTATCTCTAAGGGAGAGCCCCGCCACCCGGCGGAGGAAACTCATTTCGGCCGCTTGTACCCGTGATCTTGTCCTTTCGGTCATAACCCAAAGCTCATGACTATAGGTGAGGATGGGAACGTAGATCGACCGGTAAATTAAGAGCATTGCCTTCCGGCTCAGCTCCTTCTTCACCACAACGGATCGATACAGCGTCCGCATTACTGAAGACGCCGCACCGATCCGCCTGTCGATCTCACGATGCACTCTTCCCTCACTCGTGAACAAGACTCCGAGGTACTTGAACTCCTCCACTTGGGGCAAGATCTCCTCCCTAACCCGGAGATGGCACTCCACCCTTTTCCGGGCGAGAACCATGGACTCGGACTTGGAGGTGCTGATTCTCATCCCAGTCGCTTCACACTTGGCTGCGAACCGATCCAGTGAGAGCTGAAGATCTTGGCCAGATGAAGCCATTAGGACCACATCATCTGCAAAAAGCAGAGACCTAATCCTGCAGCCACCAAACCAGATCCCCTCAACGCCTTGACTGCGAACTAGAAATTCTGTCCATAAAAGTTCTGAACAGAATCGGTGACAAAGGGCAGCCTTGGCGGAGTCCAACCCTCACTGGAAACGTGTCCGACTTACTGCCGGCAATGCGGACCAAGCTCTGACACTGATCATACAGGGAGCGGACTGCCACAATCAGACAGTCCGATACCCCATACTCTCTGAGCACTCCCCACAGGACTTCCCGAGGGACACGGTCGAATGCCTTCTCCAAGTCCACAAAACACATGTAGACTGGTTGGGCAAACTCCCATGCACCCTCAAGGACCCTGCCGAGAGTATAGAGCTGGTCCACAGTTCCACGACCAGGACGAAAACCACACTGTTTATATATTATCGGACATCTCTACTCCTAATCGCTAAATCCGATGAAATCTTATACGTCTAGTCTCTTACGTGAATGAGCTATATAATATTATTTGATATTTTACGGTAATGTAAAAACTGCGACTTATAGTCCGAAAAATACGGTATTGCACAGACTGATCATAATAATTATGTCACATGGGGGTCGCAGCTAGCTGCGGGGTTGTTCTTCCAACGCAAAAGAGACGGCTCCGGACGACAACATGGAGGTAGGCTTGGATTTATTGACATAAATCACTCACTACCACAAAACACAAAAATACATCCAAAAAAGGCAAGTGTGCCTAAAACACAAGAAGCTGCTAATTAACAGAAACTAGGACATGGACATGGAAACTTACTTGGTCAAAACGAGACATGAACCAGTGTGACATAACGACAATGCAGGCAGAACGAGTAATGAACAAAGGTAAGCTTAAATAACAAGTGACATGATTGGTGACAGGTGTGTGTGAGTCCAAACGTGGAACAGGTGAAACTAATGGGTAACCATGGAAACAAAACAAACTCAAACAAGGAAGTGAAACCAGGAACTAAGGAAGTCCAAAACTAACAGCATAACTAAACAAAACATGATCCGGACCACGGATCATGACAAATTAATGCAGTGGACCCTCTGGGACAAGGCTTGCAAGTTAGCCAGTGGCTAGAAGTCCTATGTACTTTGACATCGGTTACCTGTGGGTAGCATTGTTTAATTGTACTGTCCCTGTCAAATAAATACATGAATAAAATACGGTCAAATAACTCGTTGTGAAATGGTAATCGTCCCCCAAGTTGTTCTGATTTAGGAACACATTTTCCCTAAAGGAGGTCTGTAAAACTTAATTAATCTTTTACCACCATAACATTTAACGGTTAACTTCGGTTGATGTAAAGATCCAGAAAAGTTAGATCCCTGTCTTAAACAGTGTTGGGTTAGTTACTGAAAAACAGTAACTAGTTATAGTTACTAGTTACTTCATTTCAAAAGTAACTCAGTTACTAACTCAGTTACTTACACCAAAAAGTAATGCGTTACTGTGAAAAGTAACTATTTAGTTACTTATTTTTTTCTTCTTTTTTTTTTAAAGCTCCAATTAATGCCCTTTTAGCCTTTATTTCAGTACTGTTATTGCACTGGAGAATAATACAATGTGTTGATCAACTTGACATACATTTGTATCACTGAACTCTGCTAAGCAATGCGGTCGACATACAACACACAAAGACAAAGATATGTTACAAAGGCCAATTTGTTTCTGGCCAGAACAAATTGACAAAACTATTTTAAATAGCTGCAACATAACATACATAAGTAACAAACAGCATAATAACAGCATAGCTGTAAAGCAAGAAAGGCACACACTACATACACAAAGCCTAACCAGGCATTTTTTCCTCAAGAAATTCTGACACAAAATCATGTCTGAAGCCCAGAACACTCTACACATTTCCCCAGTTTTAGTTTAGAGATAAGGAAAGATTGGCCTGGCCCACTAGCATCCCTCTTTATGATTGACAGAGTGTGTGTACCTTCAGTTCTGAAAGATGAGCAGAGGCAGAGTTAATCCTTACGTGGTGAAGTGTCATTGGAGTCTCTGTCTCTCTTTACTAGCTTCGTCGAAGCATGTTGCTATGTAGCTTGTTTCAGCAGATTTGAATTGCTGTTTTGGGCAGTAGATGGGATCTTTGATCCAAAGCACAATTTACATTTAACTAAATTGTTATTTTCTTTGTGCTCGACAAAAGAAAAGTAGTGAAAATATCTCCATGTTAGCAAACTCGACTTCTGGCTCCGCCATGATCAGACACGCCCCCCTCCCCCCTCTCCTCCCTCCACACACTCACACTCACTCTCACACACAGAGCGCATGTCTCTCTCTCTTCTCCGACTTGTGACACAAGAAGAATCAGAACGATGACACAGCAGCCCTCCGATAAAACACACTTTATACTACAAAAAAAGTAACGTAAAATAACGCAGTAACGCATCATGTAGTAACGGTAACTGAATTACTGAATATAAAAAAATAACGCGTTAGATTACTAGTTACCGCCGAATCTAACGGCGTTACAGTAACGCGTTACTTTGTAACGCGTTAGTCCCAACACTGGTCTTAAACCAGTAGCAAATTACAAAGTAGTCTTGCAAAAGTGATGGCATCCTAAGTATTTTTTTTAAATATATTTAAGTATATTTCACTTTCCCTACTGTAGTGTGTTGTGAAAGCGTAGAAAGATTTGGTTTAGTGATTCAGGATTGTTACTCTCAATAAGATAAAACAAGAACCCTTCACTAGTATATTTTCATGTACATTTGCATTCATTAATCCACCTTTTTACATTACACGGTTTATATTTTAATTAATTATGCTGTGCCGCATGTGAGTAATTAGAGTAATTGTAAATAAGCTCCTCGATGCGTAAACTCAACATACACAAACTCAACCTACGCTGATATTTATTGTGATACATTTAGACCTGTTGGTAGTTGTTAGAGAGAAAAGCGCAATAATCAAGAACATATTTGTGCTCCCGGAAGATTCCTGTTGTGTATTTCAAGATGACAATGAACCTTGGTTCAATGTTATTAAGGTTTATGTGGAACATGTACCGATTTGTACTGCTTACATCTGCAGTTCTTGTATAGTCTGGGCTTCTGCAAGCCAGAAACATAGCAGGACTCTGGAATTGTATTTTTGAGACAACTGTACTAAGTACGTAAATAGCACTGTTACTAAAATACAGCATCGCGTGGACATCAGGGGCGGTACCTCTGGATTGGCAGACCGGGGTGGTGGTTCCTCTCTTTAAGAAGGGGAACCGGAGGGTGTGTTCTAACTATCGTGGGATCACACTCCTCAGCCTTCCCGGTAAGGTCTATTCGGGTGTACTGGAGAGGAGGCTACGCCGGATAGTCGAACCTCGGATTCAGGAGGAACAGTGTAGTTTTCGTCCTGGTCGTGGAACTGTGGACCAGCTCTATACTCTCGGCAGGGTCCTTGAGGGTGCATGGGAGTTTGCCCAACCAGTCTACATGTGTTTAGTGGACTTGGAGAAGGCATTTGACCGTGTCCCTCGGGAAGTCCTGTGGGGAGTGCTCAGAGAGTATGGGGTATCGGACTGTCTGATTGTGGCAGTCCGCTCCCTGTATGATCAGTGCCAGAGCTTGGTCCGCGTTGCCGGTAGTAAGTCGGACACGTTTCCAGTGAGGGTTGGACTGCGCCAAGGCTGCCCTTTGTCACCGATTCTGTTCATAACTTTTTTGGACAGAATTTCTAGGCGCAGTCAAGGCGTTGAGGGGATCTGGTTTGGTGGCTGCAGGATTAGGTCTCTGCTTTTTGCAGATTATGTGGTCCTGATGGCTTCATCTGGCCAGGATCTTCAGCTCTCACTGGATCGGTTCGCAGCTGAGTGTGAAGCGACTGGGATGAGAATCAGCACCTCCAAGTCCGAGTCCATGGTTCTCGCCCGGAAAAGGGTGGAGTGCCATCTCCGGGTTGGGGAGGAGATCTTGCCCCAAGTGGAAGAGTTCAAGTACCTCGGAGTCTTGTTCACGAGTGAGGGAAGAGTGGATCGTGAGATCGACAGGCGGATCGGTGCGGCGTCTTCAGTAATGCGGACGCTGTATCGATCCGTTGTGGTGAAGAAGGAGCTGAGCCGGAAGGCAAAGCTCTCAATTTACCGGTCGATCTACGTTCCCATCCTCACCTATGGTCATGAGCTTTGGGTTATGACCGAAAGGACAAGATCACGGGTACAAGCGGCCGAAATGAGTTTCCTCCGCCGGGTGGCGGGGCTCTCCCTTAGAGATAGGGTGAGAAGCTCTGCCATCCGGGGGGAGCTCAAAGTAAAGCCGCTGCTCCTCCACATCGAGAGGAGCCAGATGAGGTGGTTCGGGCATCTGGTCAGGATGCCAACCGAACGCCTCCCTCCACGTCCGACCGGTAGGAGGCCGCGGGGAAGACCCAGGACACGTTGGGAAGACTATGTCTCCCGGCTGGCCTGGGAACGCCTCGGGGTCCCACAGGAAGAGTTGGACGAAGTGGCTGGGGAGAGGGAAGTCTGGGCTTCCCTGCTTAGGCTGCTGCCCTCGCGACCCGACCTCGGATAAGCGGAAGAAGATGGATGGATGGATGGATGGACATAATACATTGTATTTTTTGTGGAAGCAAGGATTCTTTCATAACTGAACCTTGCAACATGTTTTTAATTAAATGTTAGCCTAACACGGATAGTAGAAAAGTATACAGTATGTGGTTGATGAAGATCAAGGCTAAAGTTAAAGTACCACTGATAGTCACACACACTCGGTGTGGTGAAATTACCCTTTGCATTTGACCCATCCCCTTGTTCCACCCCATGGGGGGTGAGGGGAGCAGTGAGCAGCAACGGTGGCCACGCTCGGGAATCATTTTGGTGATTTAACCCCCAATTCCAACCCCTGACAGTTAAGAATCTCCTTTATACATGCTGGTACATTAAAGGGGAACATTATCACAATTTCAGAAGGGTTAAAACCATTAAAAATCAGTTCCCAGTGGCTTATTATATTTTTCGAAGTTTTTTTCAAAATTTTACCCATCACGCAATATCCCTAAAAAAACCTTCAAAGTGCCTGATTTTAACCATCGTTATATACATTCGTCCATTTTCCTGTGACGTCACATAGTGAAGCCAACACAAACAAACATGGCGGATAGAACAGCAAGGTATAGCGACATTAGCTTGGATTCAGACTCGGATTTCAGCGGCTTAAGCGATTCAACAGATTACGCATGTATTGAAACGGATGGTTGTAGTGTTGAGGCAGGTAGCGAAAACGAAATTGAAGAAGAAACTGAAGCTATTGAGCCATATCGGTTTGAACCGTATGCAAGCGAAACCGACGAAAACGACACGACAGCCAGCGACACGGGAGAAAGCGAGGATGAATTCGGCGATCGCCTTCTCACCAACGATTGGTTTGTGTTTGTTTGGCATTAAAGGAAACTAACAACTAACAACCTGTAACACCTGTAACAAAACAATGGGGAGACTTCACTCAGGTTAACCATACCTAAATAGACACAAAATACTGCATTACTACCCGAATGTACTCGAATGATTTAAAAATATATATATTTTAAGCTAAATTATTGGTAAACACAGTTTATGTATAATAATTAACGTAAAACCGCGAGTAATGAATAAAGTTTTCATCAATTAATATATTCTGTAGACATACCCTCATCCGCTCTCTTTTCCTGAAAGCTGTCCAGTTTTGGAGTTGATGTCAGCAGGCCAGGGAAGCTAGGGTCGATATTCTTCTCTTGATCATCTTCGGTGGCATAAGTAAATTTCGTCCAATTTCTTGCCACTTTCGCATCTTTGGGCCACTGGTGCAACTTGAATCCGTCCCTGTTCGTGTTGTTACACCCTCCGACAACACACCGACAATGATGTGTTTGAGAAAATGGCGGATTGCTTCCCGAGAGCGAATAATAGAAAGGCGTTTAATTCGCCAAAATTCACCCATTTAGAGTTCGGAAATCAGTTAAAAAAATATATAGTCTTTTTTCTGCAACATCAAGGTATATATTGACGCTTATTTACCTTAACCACGGATGGTTCCCCGAAAGGTGGCACAGGATGCTATGTGGCCAGGGGTCAGGTCATTGCATACGTCATTGCAAAGATGAGTTAGGAGACTTTGATGTGCTCGCTGGCAATTTTCGCTTCAAAATACACCGTTTAGATCAGGGGTCGGCAACCCAAAATGTTGAAAGAGCCATATTGGACCAAAAATACAAAAAAAAAATCTGTCTGGAGCCGCAAAAAATTAAAAGCCATATTACATACAGATAGTGTGTCATGAGATATAAACTGAATTAAGAGGACTTAAAGGAAACTAAATGAGCTCAAATATAGCTACAAATGAGGCATTATGATGCAATATGTACATATAGCTAGCCTAAATAGCATGTTAGCATCGATTAGCTTGCAGTCATGCAGTGATCAAATATGTCTGATTAGCACTCCACACAAGTCAATAACATCAACAAAACTCACCTTTCATGCACAACCTTAAAAGTTTGGTGGACAAAATGAGACAGAAAAAGAAGTGGCATAAAACACGTCCTCGAAAGTTATACATGTAAACAAACTACGGTGAGTTCAAGGACCGTCAAAATTAGTAGGACAAAACGGCGCTCGCCAAATACTCGAATCAGTGAAGCATGTTTAATATAAACAGTGTGCTTTGTAACAATTAGAGAGGTTTGTGTCATGTTTGTCCTCCTACAGAAACCATATTAAAACAAAAAATAGATTGTTTTCCCCTCATCTTTTTCCATTTTTCATACATTTCTGAAAAAGCTCCAGAGAGCCACTAGGGCGGCGCTAAAGAGCCGCATGCGGCTCTAGAGCCGCGGGTTGCCGACCCCTGGTTTAGATAATAACCAAAAATGACGTGTATTTAAGTAAAACATTGCAAAATATTTTTGCAATGCAAGCTAGTACCTTACCGCGATTGACTGTGATTAATCAAAATTCAAAAGTGTTATTAATTTAAAAAAAAGTTTAGATTTGGCAGTACTGGTTTGAAGCAATGCACTACCATCTTGCTGCTTCATGTGAGTTTCATTACCAAGTACCGTATTTTTCGGACTATAAGTCGCAGTTTTTTCCATAGTTTGGCCGGGGGGTGCGACTTATACTCAGGAGCGACTTATGTGTGAAATGATTAACACATTACCGTAAAATGTCAAATAATATTATTTAGCTCATTCACGTAAGAGACTAGACCAGGGGTGCTCATTACGTCGATCGCGAGCCACCGGTCGATCTCGGAGGGTGTGTCAGTCGATCACCAGCCAGGCATTAAAAAAATAGTCCTAAAAATGAGCGATCAAAAATCTTCACTATGACGTCACTTTCGTCACTTGATTGACATTCACGGCACCCGAGGGTCTTCTGAGATGACGCTGGCTGCTGCCAGCTCATTAAAATTAGCGACTGAAAGGCGAGAAACACTTTATTTCAACAGACTCTGGTGCAGTACCTGTCGTCAAAACTCCAAAGACCGACTGCACAGTTGCACAGTTGCGCTAACAAAATAAGTCTCAGAAAGCTGGCGTGCACATTCTAGCAAGCTACGGAGTTTGCCGACAATGTATTTCTTGTAAAGTGTATACAAAGGAGTACGGAAGCTGGATAAATAAGATGCCAAAAACCAACCACTTTCATGTGGTATTGGACAGAAAGGAGGACTTTTTTTCTCCTCCATTCAAAAATGCGGACGTTATCATCACCACTGTCTGATTCCTATCAATGCAAGTCATCAGAATCAGGTAATACACCAACTTATATTCTTGTCTTCATGAAAGAAAGGAATCTATATGTGTTAAACATGCTTGTATTATCTTTAAACACCTTTAACTTGTTAACAATATGAACTATATGTGTTAAACATGCTTGTATTATCTTTAAACACCTTTAACTTTTTAACAATATGAACTATATGTGTTAAACATGCTTGTATTATCATTAAACACCTTTAACTTGTTAACAATATTAACTATATGTGTTAAACATGCTTGTATTATCATTAAACACCTTTAACTTGTTAACAATATTAACTATATGTGTTAAACATGTTTGTATTATCTTTAAACACCTTTAAGTTGTTAACAATATTAACTATATGTATTAAACACTTGTATTATCATTAAACACCTTTAATTTATTAACAATATTAACTATGTGTTAAACATGCTTGTATTATCTTTAAACACCTTTAACTTGTTAACAATTTTAACTATATGTGTTAAACATGCTTGTATTATCTTTAAACACCTTTAAGTTGTTAACAATATTAACTGTATGTATTAAACATTCTTGTATTATCATTAAACAACTTTAATTTATTAACAATATTAACTATGTGTTAAACATGCTTGTATTATCATTAAACACCTTTAACTTGTTAACAATATTAACTATATGTGTTAAACATGCTTGCATTATCATTAAACACCTTTAACTTGTTAACAATATTAACTATATGTATTAAACATGCTTGTATTATCATTAAACACCTTTAATTTTTTAACAATATTAACTGTATGTGTTGAACATGCTTGCATTATCATTAAACACCTTTAACTTGTTAACAAAAACATATATTTCATAAATAAGTAGATATAAATTATATATATGAATGAGGTAGATCCCCACGACTTGATCAATTGAAAAGTAGCTCGCCTGCAGAAAAAGTGTGAGCAACCCTGGACTAGACGTATAAGATTTCATGGGATTTAGTGATTAGGAGTGACAGATTGTTTGGTAAACGTATAGCATGTTCTATATGTTATAGTTATTTGAATGACTCTTACCATAATATGTTACGTTAACATACCAGGCACGTTCTCAGTTGGTTATTTATGCCTCATATAACGTACACTTATTCAGCCTGTTGTTCACTATTCTTTATTTATTTTAGATTGCCTTTCAAATGTCTATTCTTGGCGTTGGCTTTTATCAAATAAATTTCCCCAAAAAATGCGACATACTCCAGTGCGACTTATATATGTTTTTTTCTTTCTTTATTATGCATTTTTGGCAGGTGCGCCTTATACTCCGGTGCGACTTATACTCCGAAAAATACGGTATAACTTTTTCTGGAAAGAAAAAAAGTCAGGTCTTGTGTCGCTTTACCTTGCTTGACGGAGACAAATCTCTTATTGGCTGCTTGAAAAGTTACTTGTGGATGACTTTCTTCGAGGTCAAAGAGCTCATCTTTTCCCGGCTTGGAGCACCGTCCCGAGCGCAGCGTACCCGTTGGACCCACCGGGGTCAGATATTTGCCGCCACAGTCCTTAAACGCCAGCTTGCCCGATTTCAGCTCCAGGGTGAAGCTGGTGGTGTTGGTGTTCTCCTTCACCAGTTTGCCGTCGTTACTCAGGAAGCGGCTATCACAGGTTTTCAGGCTGTACTTGCCGTCCTGGTACACTAAGGTGACTAAAGAGTCCACCCCCCAGGGAATGTTGCTGTCTACCGAGATCTCTCCATCGGAAGCAGACAGATGGGCGTAACGCTTCCGTGCGACGCTGAACAGACTTGCTTGCGGGTGCAGAGCCAAATGGACAGCCCAGAGCTCTTGCTCCGCAATCACCTGGGCAAAGCAGGACAGGTAATCGGCCGAGCCTCCAAAGTAACGCAGGTAAGGCTCCGACTGCAGCGCCCAGCGACCGTCAGACTGGGGGACAATCAGGAACCGGCACTCTGGATCAGGATCTTCGGCCCCACATGTGATCTTCCCGTCTTTGTCGGAAGCCAGGTAGCGTCCGAGGTGGCTGCGGAGGAACACCACCTGGCCATCGTGCTCGTCCTGCTCCAAGGTCCAGATCTGCTTCTTCTTCATGCTGGTCCCCGAGGCGTTCACTTTGAAGCCGAAAGCCTCCGCCGTAAGGTAGCGGTTTTCATAGTTGATGAGGCCAAACTGGAGCTTCAGAGCTCTATTAACTCCGTTTGTGGGCATGCTTGACCAAGCCACACGAAATACAAAAAAAAAGAAAAAGTAAAGAGGTTTAGGACCAGAATGTAAAAAAATGGATAACAGATTTCTCTCTCCCTTTTGTGTCTTCAAGTCATAAATAAGCTCTTCTCATCGCCCTTGATGGATTGTTTAGCACTTCTTCCGCCCAGTCACTTTCTCTCCACCTTGTGCAGACACTTGCTCGCAGTTCCTTAATGAGTTGGGATTAAATCAACAGGACAAAGCACCTCAATCCAACAAGCCGCTGACGTCACATACTGGTGCACCAACTACAAATCTCCCCTCCTCGTTCTTCCATTCCAGGATAACACACTCCAAGCACTTTACCCTTTATTTACTCACATCTCGTCTCCTTTTTTTCGTCCTTGTCTTTAATTCTCGTCAGCTGTCTCACGGGCACGCTGAAAGGCAGTCCCCCCCTGCTTCCCCCCTGGCATTGTCGCTCCTCCGACGACATAACCCCCCTTGGATTATCCTTGCTTAGATCTGTTGGTTAGCAACAGTCTAATTGGAAAATGTCCAGTGAGGAGAGGTGCTTCTTTTTCTACTGTGATCACTCCAGAGATTTTTTGATTAGATTGGTTAGTGTATTGTATTTGGTTTGCTCGCGCTCCCGAAAGACCCACATGCACCGAACAAAGGTTTCTTTATATGAGTTGCCACATGCTCTTTCAGCAAAACCTATACAGCAACATGTGAATGCAGAGGCTTCAGTTTGTGAGTTTAACCAAGAAGAATTTGCACACATTTGAATGCAAAAACTGAAATCTAAGTAAGATTGAGTATCCCAAATAAGGGTGATATTTGCTTATTTTTTGTCTGATAAGATAATTCTTCTCACTAAGAAGATTTTATGTTAGCGCATACTTGCCAACCTTGAGACCTCCGATTTCGGGAGGTGGGGGGGTGGGGGCGTGGTTAAGAGGGGAGGAGTATATTGACAGCTAGAATTCACCAAGTCAAGTATTTCATACATATATATATACATATATATATATATATATATATATATATATATATATATATATACACATATATATATATATATATATATACATCCTGAAAATATGCAAACAAAACTGTGTTTGGATAATTGATACTTCAAACTTGCATAAATAAATATTAAGGAATATAACATAACTTGGCTTCTGAGAGCTTCAAAATGTAGTGAATAAAATGCTAAAGTTGTTGATAAACAAGCAATTATTTTAATAATTAAATATGGTCATTTTAAATGAAATATGATAATTTAAAATTAATTATTTCAAATATGTTTATTTTAATGTAAAATTATATGGCTGGATGTAATGAGTCAGAAAAAGTAAAAATAAAAATACAATTAATTTTGATGTTTTTAGCAAAATATAGTAAAATGTATTTAGTTTAGTTTTTTTTTTAAATTAATAAATATATTTATTTTTAGGTAAGATAAACATAATAATACAATGTATCTCTAGTCTGGATGATTTAGTTCTTGTCACCCTGTTGTCCTCCCATAGTGAAAAAAGGCTGTCCTCACTCAGGTCTGCATGGAGTTGGAGGAGGCGTGGCCTCCAGCTCCGGTTGAAAATCGGGAGATTTTCGGGAGAATATTTGTCCCGGGAGGTTTTCAGGAGAGGCGCTGAATTTCGGGAGTCTCCCGGAAAATTCGGGAGGGTTGGCAAGTATGTGTTAGCGTCTTTTACTTGTTTTAAGTGTTTTGGTCCTAAATGATCTCAGTAAGATATTACAGCTTGTTGCTGAGATTTGATGACCTATATTGAGTAAAACATGCTTGAAACTAGAATATCAACTGTTGCAAAGCTGTGTCGTCAACACTCACAAGTATAAAAGTACTTTTTCAAAGTAATAATTTCTTATTTCAAGCATGAAAGAAAATCAGAACAGAACAGATGACAACCAAATGGACTTTGCTGTTTTATTTTCAATGAAACAATAGAAAATGCATACTCATAGTAGTACAGTTGGCACAGTACAGTAAACTGGCAGTTCATATTTAAACATTTAACATGTGACATTTCGAACAATTTTGAACAGAAATAGTTCATGTACATTCAGATAAATTCTTCAAAATTATAATTTAAAAAAATTTGGCCGGGGGCCAGGATGTATATATGCGCACTAATTGACTGAAAGAGCACGCACTTGGCGTGATGATGTCATGTTATCGACGGAAAAATGCATTTTTAAACAATATGATTTGCCTGAGCGGCTAGGAGACCCCGAGAGTAACAAGCGGTTGCCTTGTTACCTTTATTTATTGCCTTTATTAATTATAAATTGGAGAAATTTACTTCATACTGGGAAAATTGGGTCAACTATGTCACGCCCCATAAACTTGACTTTAATTTTTCGAATTAGTGATTGTATTGCAAAAAAAAAAAAAAAAAAAGGGATTAATCTATATAAATATAATTCACTTCACTTCTCCCTATATGTGTATATATATATATATATATATATATATATATATATATATATATATATATATATATATATAAATATATATATATATATATATATATATATATATATATATATATCTTAATAAGGTTATCCAAAAAATAGTGCTCGATACCGTAGTAGAGCGCAATATATGTATGTGTGGGAAAAAAATCACAAGACTATTTCATCTCTACAGGCCTGTTTCATGAGGGGGGGTACCCTCAAACAGGCCTGTAGAGATGAAATAGTCTTGTGATTTTTTTCCCACACATACATATATACATATATATATATATATATATATATATATATATATATATATATATATATATATATATATATATATATATATATATATATATATCTGTTTATATTATATTTTATTTCTGATTACTATTAGTATTAATGTATTATTTATTTTTCTTTCTTTTTTTCCCCCTTTATTTAATTGATGTATTTGTAGATATTACTTTGTTTTTTTTGTTGTTTCTTTCTTTTTTTGGGGGGGGGGGGTGGTATGGGTGGGATATAAACAAAAATATTTTGACATTTAGGGTAGACAATAGATATATGAGTTATGTGAACACGATGTAATGGATAGGAATGTCTGATGCTGGATGTCAAAAATAAAATGAAAAAAAAAAAATCATGATTTTGACAAAATTGTGTCTCAATTAAAACGGATGACAGCCAAATGGACTTTGCTGTTTTATTTTCAATGAAACAATAGAAAATACGTACTCATATAGTAGTACAGTTGGCACAGTACAGTAAACTGACAGTTAATATTTAAACATGTGACATTTCAAACAATTTTGAACAGATATAATTCATGCACATTCAGATAAATTCTTCAAAATTACAATTAAAAAAAACAATTGGCGGGGGGCCGGGCTGTATATGTAAAAGGGTCAATTATGTCTTGTAAATAATGTATTTTATAATGCTTTATTATTGATATAATTACACAAAATGTGTAAGTTACATGTAAATACCTGAATATTGTTCGATGTTTTGTCAATGTGGAACCATTGTCTCGTTGTCCCTCCTACTGCAATAATTACTGTGACACCTGTCTTTATATATGCGTCGGACACGCCTTCCAACTTCCTTTTTGTCTACGGTAATGGGAGAGGTAGGCGTCCATGCGACGACAGAAAATGTATTGTCATGTTTAGAACTTAAGTTCACTTTCTTGTTCTGTATTATATTTGTGTAGAGACTCGACGATGGCAAAAAGTTATTGACAACAATTGTATTCTGTGTATTATCGGGTATGTTTATTTCACTGTTGTACGTACCCTTTTGTCTACGGTAACGGGAGAGGGACTCGACGATGGCAAAAAGTTATTGACAACAATTGTATTCTGTGAGCAATCCATGGTGTTGGTCGTGTTCCATAAAAGCCACACAACGCAGAGGAAAAGACCACCGGTTACATATATATGCGCACTAATTGACTGAAAGAGCACGCACTTGGCGCGATGATGTCATGTTATCGATGGAAAAATGCATTTTTAGACCATATGATTTGCCTGAGCGGCTAGGAGACCCTGAGAGTAGCAAGCGGTTGCCTCGTTGCCTTTCCATTAAGAACAATAAATTAGTTTTTAGTATAAGTTTGCTGGTTTCAAGAAATGTAATGCCGAGCGCATATCATTATGTCAAGATAATGGCACTAGCATTTACTTAAATTGAGAATATTTTTCAACATACTGAGCAAAAAGGTCTCTTTTTTTTTTCTACCAAGAAAAGTGCACTTGTTATTAGTGAGAATATACTTATTTTAAGTATTTTTGGGTCCATTGAGGTTACCTATTTTTACTTGTTTTGGAAAGTCTTGACAAGCCAAATGTTCCTGTTCTATTGGCAGATAATTTTGCTTAGTTCAAATAAAAAAAAACGCATTTTTGTATTTTTCTTGTTTTTGAACACTGACTTTTTGCAGTGTATTTGCCTTCATTTTGCTTGGCTTTCTCCTTAGTGGATTGTCAACTTTATTTGACAAATCCTCCCAAATCCCTTCTCTGCTGTTCTGTCAGCCTACAGTTGATAATGAAAGATGTGACTCCATGCAGGGAGGACTTTTGTCCCAGTGCACACCAAGGACAGCCTTTGTAAGAGCATATCAGTCTATTTTACTCTTTGCTATTCATTTTTTTTTGTCATACAAATCTCTAAAATACAATTTAAAGGTCCCCAGTTATGCAAAAGTGTACTGCAAAAACTGAAATCCAAGCAAGATTAAATATCTCAAATAAAGGTGATATTTGCTTATTTTCTGTCTGATAAGATAATTCTTCTCACTAAGCAGATTTTATGTTAGAGTCTTTTACTTGTTTTAATGGTTTTGGTCCTCAATGATCTCAGAAAGATATTACAGCTTGTTGCTGAGATTTGATGACCTATATTGAGTAAAACATGCTTGAAACTAGAATATCAACTGTTGCAAAGCTGTGTCGTCAACACTCACAAGTATAAAACTACTTTTTCAAAATTATAATTTCTTATTTCAAGCATGAAAAAAAAAATCACGGACCCTGTGAAATGGACCCTTAAAGTGTGGAAAATGATTACAAACTCGAGAGTGATATTGCAGTTCTTAAATGGTGTGCCTATGATACAGAGTTTACACCTAATAAATTAGACTCAAGATTTAAGGACTGGATATCTAAAGGTATAACAGCTTTATGTAGTGTAATGAAAGATAAAAAAAATGCTTAGTTTTGAAACTATTAAAAGGAAATATACATATATTAGAAAACCAAGACTTCTATCGATATTTGCAGTTGCGACATTTTGTATATGTTTGATTGAATTGTTTACAAAAGCCTACAATTCAGAAATGATTGATAGAACTATTTCATGCTTGTATAAGGGTCTGTCGAATATGAAATCATATTCAACTTCATATATTAAACAAAATGGGAAAAGGAAGGAGTGATAATGATATCTGAAGAAGAATGGACAATAATATGGAAATATCAATGGACTTGTACCAGCTCACCCAAGTGGAGGGAGTTTGGCTGGAAAAGTTTGATCAGATATTTTATTACACCTTTTCAGAAGTCTCACTATGATAACTCCCCTGCCTGTGGGAGAAATTGTGGGAATTCAAATGCAAATCACTACCATGTTTTCTGGGACTGCTCCACCATAAAGGACTATTGGAAAGAGATACACCAAGCTCTACAGGATATTTTCAAACGTGAAATACCCCTCGAAAGTAAAACTTTGTTCTTTGGACATGTACCTCAGGACTGGCTGAAGAAAGATAAATACTTAATGAATATCCTACTGGTGGCTTGTAAAAAGACCATTACTAGGAAATGGATATCCCAGGAGAGCCCAACTTTGAAGCAATGGATGGAAACAACAATGGACATATATAAGATGGAGAAGATAACCGCCTTTATTAATTATAAATTGGAGAAATTTACTTCATACTGGGAAAATTGGGTCAACTATGTCACGCCCCATAAACCTGACTTTAATTTTTCGAATTAGTGATTGGATTGCAAAAAAAAAAATATATATATATAAATATAATTCACTTCACTTCACTACTCCCTATATGTGTGTGTGTGTATATATATATATATATATATATATATATATATATATGTATCTGTTTATATTATATTTTATTTCTGATTACTATTATTAATGTATTATTATTTATTTTTCTTTCTCTTTTTCCTTTTTTTCTTTATTTAATTGATGTATTTGTAGATATTACTTTGTTTTTTTTGTTGTTTCTTTCTTTTTTGGGGGGGTGGGTGGTATGGGTGGGATATAAACAAAAATATTTTGACATTTAGGGTAGACAATAGATATATGATTTATGTGAACATGATGTAATGGATAGGAATGTCTGATGCTGGATGTCAATAAAAATAAAAAATCGTGATTTTGACAAAATTGTGTCTCATAATTAAAACAGATGACAGCCAAATGGACTTTGCTGTTTTATTTTCAATGAAACAATAGAAAATACGTACTCATATAGTAGTACAGTTGGCACAGTACAGTAAACTGACAGTTAATATTTAAACATTTAACATGTGACATTTCAAACAATTTTGAACAGAAATAGTTCATGCACATTCAGATAAATTCTTCAAAATTACAATTAAAAAAAATTTGGCCAGGGGCCGGGCTGTATATATGCGCACTAATTGACTGAAAGAGCACGCACTTGGCGCGATGATGTCATGTTATCGATGGAAAAATGCATTTTTAGACCATATGATTTGCCTGAGCGGCTAGGAGACCCCGAGAGTAGCAAGATGTTGCCTCATTGCCTTTCCATTAAGAACAATAAATTAGTTTTTAGTATAAGTTTGCTGGTTTCAAGAAATGTAATGCCGAGCACATATTACGTCAAGATAATGGCACTAGCGTTTACTTCATTTAAAGGGGAACATTATCACAATTTCAGAAGGGTTAAAACCATTAAAAATCAGTTCCCAGTGGCTTATTATATTTTTCGAAGTTTTTTTCAAAATTTTACCCATCACGCAATATCCCTAAAAAAAGCTTCAAAGTGCCTGATTTTAACCATCGTTATAAACACCCGTCCATTTTCCTGTGACGTCACATAGTGAAGCCAACACAAACAAACATGGCGGAAAGAACAGCAAGCTATAGCGACATTAGCTCGGATTCAGACTCGGATTTCAGCGGCTTAAGCGATTCAACAGATTACGCATGTATTGAAACGGATGGTTGTAGTGTGGAGGCAGGTAGCGAAAACGAAATTGAAGAAGAAACTGAAGCTATTGAGCCATATCGTTTTGAACCGTATGCAAGCGAAACCGACGAAAACGACACGACAGCCAGCGACACGGGAGAAAGCGAGGACGAATTCGGCGATCGCCTTCTAACCAACGATTGGTATGTGTTTGTTTGGCATTAAAGGAAACTAACAACTATGAACTAGGTTTACAGCATATGAAATACATTTGGCAACAACATGCACTTTGAGAGTGCAGACAGCCCAATTTTCATCAATTAATATATTCTGTAGACATACCCTCATCCGCGCTCTTTTCCTGAAAGCTGATCTGTCCAGTTTTGGAGTTGATGTCAGCAGGCCAGGGAAGCTAGGGTCGATATTTTTCTCTTGATCATCTTCGGTGGAACAAACTGCCGCTATTGCTTGCCGTGCTACCGAGGTCCTTTGTCCCTGAATTGCTCACACACTCCGGCAGATTCAATGGGGGTCTGGCGGCAGATTTCTTTGACTTTATCGTTGGAAATGCATCTGCTTTGAGTGTCGCAGGATATCCACACATTCTTGCCATCTCTGTCGTAGCATAGCTTTCGTCGGTAAAGTGTGCGGAACAAACGTCCAATATCTTGCCACTTTCGCATCTTTGGGCCACTGGTGCAACTTGAATCCGTCCCTGTTCGTGTTGTTACACCCTCCGACAACACACCGACGAGGCATGATGTCTCCAAGGTACGGAAAACAGTCGAAAAAACGGAAAATAACAGAGCTGATTTGACTCGGTGTTTGAGAAAATGGCGGATTGATCCACGTTGTGACGTCATCGCTCCGAGAGCGAATATTAGAAAGGCGTTTAATTCGCCAAAATTCACCCATTTAGAGTTCGGAAATCGGTTAAAAAAATATATGGTCTTTTTTCTGCAACATCAAGGTATATATTGACGCTTACATAGGTCTGGTGATAATGTTCCTCTTTAAGAATATTTTTCAACATATTGAGCGAAAAAGTCTCTTTTTTTTTTCTACCAAGAAAAGTGCACTTGTTATTAGTGAGAATATACTTATTTTAAGGTATTTTTTGGTCCATTGAGGTTAGCTAATTTTACTTGTTTCTGAAAGTCTTGACAAGCCAAATGTTCTTGTTCTATTGGCAGATAATTTTGCTTAGTTCAAATAAAAAAAAACGAATTTTTGTATTTTTTTTCCCTTGTTTTTGAACACTGACTTTTTGCAGTGTATTTGCCTTCATTTTGCTTGGCTTTCACCTTAGTGGATTGTCAACTTTATTTGACAAATCCTTCCAAATCCCTTCTCTGCTGTTCTGTCAGCCTACAGTTGATAATAAAAGATGCGACTCCATGCAGGGAGGACTTTTGTCCCAGTGCACACCAAGGACAGCCTTTGTAAGAGCATATCAGTCTCTTTTACTCTTTGCTGTTCTTCTTTTTTTTTCATACAAACCTCTAAAGTACAATTTAAAAGGTCCCCAGTTATGCAAAAGTGACTGTTTGAATATATATTAAGAGCAACATGGGTCCCTTGAGGCTGTTTGTGAGCACCAAACCTGGGAAAAATCTCATCTCCCAAAGGGTTGCTTTTGAGGTTGTAGGTTTTTCATGACGCACATCTGCGGTCCTCTCCAAGGTTTCTCATTGTCATCCCATTGGGTTGAGTTTTTCCTTGCCCTGATGTGGGTCCTGAACCGAGGATGTCGTTGTGGCTTGTGCAGCCCTTTGAGACACTTGTGATTTAGGGCTATATAAATAAACATTGATTGATTATTGACATATTTGATAATAAAGTACTTACAGTACTGTACTGTTTACGTGTTGAAGTGCCCTTTAAAACGCTAAAATCAACTTTAAACAACATCTTAGTGATTCAAAATAATATTTTGATATTGACACGTGTCATCTGTACATCTTCTAAGGGTATTCTATTCATGTATGCACAGATGAGATGTGTCAATATCAAAATATTACTTTGCAGCAGTGACGTGCGGTGAGGTTGATGGCTGGTGAGGCACTGACTTCATCACAGTCAGATTTACAAACACATGAACCCTAAAGATTATCTTATTCACCATTTGATTGGCAGCAGTTAACGGGTTATGTTTAAAAGCTCATACCAGCATTCTTCCCTGCTTGGCACTCAGCATCAAGGGTTGGAATTGGGGGTTAAATCACCAAAAATGATTCCCGGGCACGGCGCCGCTGCTGCCCACTGCTCCCCTCACCTCCCAGGGGGTGAACAAGGGGATGGGTCAAATGCAGACAATACATTTCATTGCACCTAGTGTGTGTGACAATCATTGGTACTTTAACTTAACTTTAACTTTACACATACAAACTGTAGCACACAAAAAAAGCACATTTAATTAAAAAAACGTTTTTATGGTCTTACCTTTACTTATAAATTAAGTCCATGCGCCGCAACTAAAGCCCTCACTTCAACTTTCCACGTGCAAGATTGAATCTATTTAAAAAAGTGTAAGCGAGGGTTTATACATGTCGCCTATACTGTATGAAACTACAAATTAACAAACAGGGAGGCTCCAGTTTACACGAGGACCACTTTATTTACCTTCTTTCGAAAACTTCCGCTCCACTCCGTGTCATCACTTCCGCTCTTAGCGCCTTCAAAATAAGAGCTCAAGGCATATACTGTATAACAGCGCATAACAGGAACTTAGCATCACAAAGAGGAAAGCCCATGAAAATAGGTTACAAAAGTTATTTAATAAGAAGCCAAAAATGCAAAAACAATAATGTTCGTGTTGGAGGAGTTGTGAATTAGGTACACATGCCGACTGCAGGTAATGTTGTGGCCCTGCAGTCATTCACAACTCCTCCAACACGAACATTATTGTTTTTGCACTTTTTGGCTTCTTATGAAATAACTTTTTTAAATAGATTCAATCTTGCACGTGAAAAGATTAAGTGTGGGCTTTAGTTGATATAACAATTCTACTGCGGAGGTGCAGGAGGCGGGATTACTGGAGCCTCAGCCAGTGCGTCTTTTGCAGCCGTTTTATGATCGCTCAGCACAAGAAATACTTCACACACATACAGTTGACAAAATACACTGTACATTATATACCTCAGCTAACTAAACTATGGAAATGTATAATATAATTCATATAGCAATACAGTCTCACTGCACAGCAGGCCAGCAGTTAGCTGAGTCCGGAATCCATGTTGAGGCACTGAGTGACGTGCCTCAACTGGCTGCTGTTCACCGCACCGTCTCTTCTCAGTATTTGAACGGCAAATGTGAAAATTCAGCGATTTTGAATAAAAATAATCTAAAACTGGTGAAGTTAAATGGAAAATAACTTTATAGTATAATCACTGGATACATATAACAATTAAATTTTTTTTTTTTCTTTTTACATTTTTTTTTTTCTTTCCATGTTGTCAGGTGAGGCCCCGCCTCACCTGCCTCTAGTGACTGCACGTCACTGCTTTGCAGCAATTTTTGGCAAACAAGAATACATTGACTTAATACATATCCAAAGACGTTATTATTATATATTATGTGCTTGAGCAAACAACAGTTAATACGAAAGGGACAAGCGGTAAAAAATGGATGGATGGATGTTGGAACTAAGAGTAGACATCTCAAACACGGGCTACTTTAATCATGATACAGCTAGTTTCAACAATATCGTATCAAAGAAACATACAAATGATATTAAAGTGTTAGCACTTACATTGTCTTTTAGTGGGAGCAGTGTTGTTGAGCACCATTTTTTGCCAGTGCGTCAAAGTCTAGTACCGGTTTTGTTGTGGCAATTCTCAAAACAGATCTTTGCTCGATTACGTTTTAATATTTGGTGGGCCGGATTAGAGGGCCGGATTAGAGGGCCGCAGGCCGTAGTTTGCCCACCCCTGCAGGCTATAGACTGTCACTAAAGCTTGGTTATTATACAGGTTACCGAACTTAAATGAAGTATTGTTGGCGGTTTTTCGTATGCATTTTTAAAGTGATTTAGAGACGTTAGAATGCAAAAAAAGACCCCCCAAAAAAACTTTGTGTATTTGTTCCTTATAAGGATTGAGAATGATAGGCAAAATTCCAAGAAAAGTGCACTTCCCCTTTAAACACAAACCACACACATTCATTTTGTACAAATAAAAATTCCAATCCAATCAACTCTATTTGTATAGCACATTTAAACAACAGAAATGTTTCCAAAGTGCTGCACAACAATATAAAAAAACAATATTCAAATATTATCCTTAGCTCCACCAATGACTGAATAAAAATACAAAATAAATAAATATAAAACCAATAGATATATATGTACAGAATTGAGGTCGAATTTAAAAAGTAAAAAGTAAATAATGGGGGTATAAATGGAAACAAAACAGAAAAATATTACAATAAGAATAAAAATAAAAAGCAACAATGAGAATACAAATATAACAGTAAAAACAAGAGAAATTAGGCAGTAGTGACCATGTTATGAGAAAGTATTGCACTGTTATTGTTGTGCATCCCCTGTCATCCTAGTACCCCCCGGGGCAATGTAAAAACAATATAAAAATAAATATGATTAAAAACGATTTTAAAGGGTAAAACCAATTAAAACAATAAATAGAAATCAAAATTTAAAAAACACAGGACCACACAACTCACGTAGTGTTCAAAACCGCACTAAAAGAACACCTCCAGGCAACTTCAACCCTTAACTAACACCCTCCCCCTTCCACATCCCACCTCCCCGGATTGTAAATAATCAAATGTAAATAATCAAATGTAGATACTTATTCTTATGCTTTCTGATCTCTCTCTCTCTATGTCCACTACTTGCTGTACATATCCTACCAAGTCAGACCTACACTGTTCCAATGTCCATTTCTCTGATGATGCAATTGTCGATGACTGATGTGCTGATATCAACCAAACTAACCCCCCCGGATTGTAAATAATGTAAATAATTCAATGTATATACTCTGATGATTATCTTGTGTGATGATGATAGTATATATCTGTATCATTAAGTGGACCCCGACTTAAACAAGTTGAAAAACTTATTGGGGCGTTATCATTTAGTGGGCAATTGTACGGAATATGTACTGTACTGTGCAATCTACTAATAAAAGCTTCAATCAATCAATCAATCAATGTTAAAAGCCAAATAATAAAGGTGGGTCTTAAGACGATTCCCACGTGTTGTCACTAGAGGGCGACATTGCACACATTACACATTTTAGGTAGCTTTGCATCAATTAGTATAGTTGGCTGTATTTTGTCATAGAACTAGTTGCAATGTATCTTTTTGTAGTTTTTCCCTTGCAAATATAATTAAAGGTGAGGTTGTATTAAAAAGCTACAAACTGAGTTTGGAAGTTCAAGATATGTTGGCCAAAAAGCTTGCAGGGTGATTAAGAAAAGTGTCACAAAGAGTACAAATATTGAATTCAGGTGATTTAATTTCGAAATCGATTCTCCTTTTAAAATGTACATAAATTAAATTAATCATAAATTGCTAGGTTTATATAAGTGTAGTCTGGTGGGGGGGGGGGAATTAATTTTACAATGTAGTTCCAAGAAGTCTCCACTAGGGGTCAGTGTGGCATCTGTGGTGTGTTGGCAACTTTGCAAAGGGAAGAATGAAGTTGTGTGAGTAGCTTTGGGAGGTAAATATTCCTAATAAATAAGTCTTATTCAGTATACATAATGTTCTGTAGGGAAATGGTGGCGGTATTAGTTTCATATGTATGGCTTTTTGATTTGAGGAATCATTTGGTTACTTTTAGGAAACAAATAGTGGCGATCCTTTCACTCATCTTGCTGGCAAAGCCGTTATTGGGTTCATTTAGTGACATAGGTCGGATTTTTGTTCGCTACAAAGTAGGGCTGGGCGATATGGCCTTTTTTTAATATCTCGATATTTTTAGGCCATGTCACGATCAGTGTTGGGACTAACTCGTTACAAAGTAACGCGTTACTGTAACACCATTAGTTTCGGCGGTAACTAGTAATCTAACGCGTTATTTGTTTATATTCAGTAACTCAGTTACCGTTACTACATGATGCGTTACTGCGTTATTTTAAGTTATTTTTTATGTAGTATCGGCTAGAAAAAGAAGATCTGAGTGTGTTTTATTGCAGCGCTGCGGTGGAAATAAAAGGCATGCTTTGTGTGGGTGGGGGCTTGTGGGGGCTCCCAGACTGTAGTTGAGGGGCGCAGGGGAGACGTTCCTCCAGGGCCTATGTACTTCGGGGCTAACAACCTTCACTTTACCCGGAAGTGGGTCTTTACAGCTGAGGGTGAATGACGAGGCCGGCGGTTTGTTGCAACTTTGTGACTTTATTGGACGCAGCCATCCACCAAGCTAGAGCACCTGCACGCACTCACTGTCGCCTCTCTCGCCCACTCACCTCACATGCTGTCATACCTTAAAGGGCCACACTTGGGTAAAACAGAATCCATCCTGTTTGGGTCCCACATCAACCTTAAGAAAGTCAATGACTTCACTATAAAAGTGGGTGACATTGTTATCACCAGGAAAGATGAGGTCACCTACCTAGGTTCCATTCTAGAGGCTAATCTTTCCTGTGATAAAATGGCAACCAAGGTAATCAAAAAGGTCAACCAACGAACGAGATTTCTCTATAGAATCTCCTCTCTGGTCAACAAAAGCACCATGAGGGTTCTGGCGGGAACTCTCGTTCAACCCTTTTTCGATTACGCATGCACCTGGTACCCTAGCACCTCCAAAACCCTCAAATCTAGACACCAAACATCCCAGAACAAGCTAGTCAGATTACTTCTAGACGTCCACCCCAGATCCCACCTCACTCCTACCCACTTCTCCAAAGTGGGCTGGCTCAGGGTGGAGGACAGAGTAAAACAACTTGCACTGAGCCTAGTCTATAAAATCCGATACACCTCCCTGATACCGAAGTACATGCCAAACTACTTCCTTCACGTAAATGACCGCCATAACCACAACACCAGGGGGAGCTCCACTAACCACGTTAAACCCAGATTCCGATCTAACAAAGGTCTTAACTCATTCTCCTTCTATGCCACATCAATGTGGAATGCGCTCCCAACAGGTATAAAAGAAAGAGAATCTCTATCCTCCTTCAAAACCGCACTAAAAGTACACCTCCAGGCAACTTCAACCCTAAACTAACACCCTCCCCGGATTGTTGTTAATAATCAAATGTAAACAATCAAATGCAGATATTTTTCTTATGCCTTCTGATCTCTCTCTCTCTCTCAATGTCCACTACTTGCTGTACATATCCTACCAAGTCAGACCTACACGGTTTCGATATCCATTTCTCTGTTCTCAATTGTTGATGATGATAACAACCAAACCTAACCCCAAACCCCGAATTGTAAATAATGTAAATAGTTCAATGTATACACCCTGATGATTATGATATGATAGTATATATCTGTATCATGAATCAATTTAAGTGGACCCCGACTTAAACAAGTTGAAAAACTTATTCGGATGTTACCATTTAGTGGTCAATTGTACGGTATATGTACTTCACTGTGCAACCTACTAATAAAAGTCTCAATCAATCAATCAAAAACACACATACGCTACTCTCATAACAACTAACAAGACATCATGGCGAAGTCAGAAGTCGAGTTTCTTAACATGGAGATATTCTCAATACTTTTCTTTTGTCGAGCACAAAGAAAATAACATTTTAGTTACATGTAAGTTGTGTCTTGGATCAAAGATCCTATCTACTTAAAGTTAAAGTTGAAGTTCCATTATGTTGCAGCTATTTAAAATAGTTTTGTCAATTTGTTCTGGCCTGAAATAAATTGGCCCTTTGAAACATATCTTTGTCTTTGTGTGTTGTATGAAGACCACATTGCTTTCTGAGTTCAGTGATGCAAATGCATGTCAAGTTGATCAACAGATTGTATTATTCTCCAGTGCAATAACAGTACTGAAATGAAGGATAAAAGGGCATTAAGGGGAGCCTTAAAAAAAAAAAAAAAGGGAAAAAAAACAAGTAACTAAATAGTTACTTTTCACAGTAACGCATTACTTTTTGGTGTAAGTAACTGAGTTACTTTTGAAATAAAGTAACTAGTAACTGTAACTAGTTACTGGTTTTCAGTAACTAACCCAACACTGGTCACTACTTCAACATTTCTCGAATGAATTGAAAAATTTCAACACCGACCAATTCAACTCATTCAGACCATTCAAGTTTTTTAGCATTTTCAAAAAAAATCCCACTTTTCCCGAAATTCCCCAATTTAGATATAATAATATTTGTTGCAATATTGGACCCTATTTGTTTTCCCTGTCAAACTAGAAAAATAAAATAATACCTTTAGTAAGAAAATAAGAAAGTAAAGAAATAAAATAAGGTACTTTATTGACATTATTTCCAGGCCATGTAAAATTAGATCTGACCCACAGGCCTTGAGTTTGACACCTGTGCACTAGACACACCAATGAGCTTGTTTATAGATGTGCAATAAAACTCCTCATGATACAATGCACATTAATGACAACATCAATTATAAATGTGACAGATTGTAGCCAAAAGCTGATTTCCATCAGCATTTAATTGCAAAGAAACAAGCCCAGGGCTCCCACTAATTCAGCGTTATAGTGAGTTGTATATTTCACAAGTGGAAAGCCGGTCCCTGAAAATAATGCCTACATTGAACCGGTCCGTGGTCCAAAAAAGGTTGGGGACCACTAATATAGGGTTCAACTACCAATAATTACATTTCAGAATAAACTACTCAGTGGCCTAGTGGTTAGAGTGTCCGTCCTGAGATCGGTAGGTTGGGAGTTCAAATCCCGGCCGAGTCATACCAAAGACTATAAAAATGGGACCCATTACCTCCCTGCTTGGCACTCAGCATTAAGGGTTGGAATTGGGGGTTAAATCACCAAAATGATTCCCGGGCGCAGCCACCGCTGCTGCCCACTGCTCCCCTCACCTCCCAGGGGGTGATCAAGGGTGATGGGTCAAATGCAGAGAATAATCTCGCCACACCTAGTGTGTGTGTGACAATCATTGGTACTTTAACTTTAACTTTTAACTTTTTTAAAGAACCCCACAAGTAGTTTTGCGTCCTGTGCTTGATAATGATTTTGCCGGGCAACATAAGATCGATTGATGTAAAATTAATGGCGGCTCTTTGAGACTGTAATTGATATATTTTAAGGTTGTCTGTATAATAATATAAATAATCAGTAAAGATAATTTTTTATTTTTTATTTTTATTTAAGGCAGAGGGTGTACCAATATTGATACCCAGCAGGTGGCAGTGTTGGTCAACAAATACAAAAATATTGTGCTTTCACTCAAAAAAACCCTGTACTTACTTTAACTGATGACAAATGACAAAAACATAATTTCTTATTAGTCTTCAAGGAACAAGGAAACACAAAAAATCAAGCATATTTTTGCATTAAAAAGCACACCCAGTTGATCTATGAGGAAGAACAGATTTAATAATGTTGTGCTGAATTTAGCTGCACCAAAATGATTGAGAGAGTTGTGCCAGTGCCACATTATCTCTAATGAAGATGGCGTTTATGTTCAGCTCATAAGATCCCTTGGGGAATTTCGGGAAAATCAGGAATTTTTTGGAACTTGGAAAAAGGGTAGTTTGAATTTCCAGAATGGTGGAATGTGTTGAAGGTGGAATGGTTTGAATGGGTTGAAGAATGTGGGAATTGTGGAAGTTTGAAAAATGGACAATTAATTTTGAATGGGGGAAATGCAAAAAAAAAAAAAAAAAAAAAGGAATTATGGGAAATCCGGGAATTTTTTTTAGAATTATTGAAGTAGAGCACAACATTCCTGAACAGGCTGAATATTTAGAAGTTGGAACAGTTTGAATCAGATGAATAATGTGGAGATAGTGGAACTTTGATGAATATCCCATTGATTCCAATGGGAATTTTGGAAAAAAAATTGTAAATTTGGGGAAAAGCGGGAATTTGATTGAAAATGGTAAAAAAAAATAAAAAAATTGAATGAGTTGAAATTGTTGACATTTTTCAAATTGGTCGAGAAATGTTGAGGTACTAACATGTTGAATTGAGAAATGGTTTTACGGAATTCCTGGAATTTCGGGAAAACCGGGAATTTTTCCAGTTAAAAAAACTACTTCGTTTTTTGTCCTGATTAAGAGGAATGTTTTGACGGTAAAACGGTTGAAATGCGTTGAAAAATGTGGAAGGAGTAGTCGCCGGATAAAAGGGTGGAAATGGGGCTTTGGAAAACCAGGAATTCTGGAAAATTCTGGAATTTTTTGGAACTTGCAAAATGGGAAGTTTGAATTTCCAGAATGGCGGAATGTGTTGAAGGTGGAATGGTTTGAATAGGTTGAAAAATGTGGAAATGGTGGAAGTTTGAAAAATGGCCAATTCATTTTGAAGGGGGAAAATGCAAAGAAAAAAAGGAATTATGGGAAATACGGGAATTTTATTGAGAATTGTTGAAGTAAAGCACAACATTCCTGAACAGGCTGAATATTTAGAAGTTGGAACAGTTTGAATCAGATGAATAATGTGGGAATTGTGGAACTTTGAAGAATATCCCATTGATTTCAATGGGAATTTTGGAAGAAATTGTACATTTTGGGAAAAGCGGGAATTTTATTGAAAATAGTAAAAAAAAAATTAAAAAAAATTGACAGAGTTGAAATTGTTGGTGTTGAAATTTTTCAAATCAGTCGAGAAATGTTGAAGTAGTAACATGTTGAATTGAGAAATGGTGTTACAGAATTTCGGGGAAACCGGGAACTTTTCCAGTTCAATAAACAACTTAGTTTTTTGTCCTGATTAAGAGGAATGTTTTGACGGTGGGACGGTTGAAATGCATTGGAAAAATGTGGAAGGAGTAGTCGCCAGAAAAAAGGGTGGAAATAGGGCTTTGGAAAACCAGGAATTCTGGAAAATCCCGGAATTTTTGGGAACTTTCAAAAGGGGAAGTTTGAATTTGGTTTGAATAGGTTGAAAAATGTGGATATGGTGGAAGTTTTAAAGATGGCCAATTCATTTTAAATGGGGAAAATGCAAAAAAAAAAAAAAAAAAAAAAGGAATTATGGGAAATCCGGGTTTTTATTTTAGAATTGTTGAAGTAGAGCACAACATTCCTGAACAGGCTGAATATTTAGAAGTTGGAACAGTTTGAATCAGATGAAGAATGTGGAAGTTGTGGAACTTTGAAGAATTTTAGAAAAAATTGGGAAAAATGGGAAAAGCGGGAATTTTATTGAAAATGGTAAAGAAAAGAAAAAACCTGAATGAGTTGAAATGGTTGGTGTTGAAATTTTTCCAAATCGGTCGAGAAATGTTGACGTAGTAACATGTTGAATTGAGAATTTCGGGGAAACCGGGAATTTGTCCGGTTCAATAAACAACTTAGTTTTTTGTCCTGATTAAGAGGAATGTTTTGACGGTAGAAAGGTTGAAATGCATTGGAAAAATGTGGAAGGAGTAGTCGCCAGAAAAAAGCGTGCAAAACTAGGAATTCTGAAAAATCCTGGAATTTTTTGGAACTTGCAAAAGGGGATGTTTAAATTTCCAGAATGGTGGAATGTGTTAAAGGTGGAATGGTTTGAATAGGTTGAAAAATGTGGAAGTTTGAAAAATGGCCAATTCATTTTGAATGGGAAAAATGTCCCGGAAAACCTGGAATTCTGGTTCATATAAGAAAAAATAAATAAAATCATGTTCTTACTTTAACTGATGACAAAGGACAAAAACATAATTTCTTATTAGCCTTCAAGGAACAAGGAAAACACAAAAAAATAAAGCATATTTTTGCATTAAAAAGCACAGCCAGTTGATCTGAGGAAGACCAGATGTAAGAATGTTGTGCTGAGTTCAGCTGGACCAAAATGATGGAGAGAGTTGTGCCACTGCCACATTATCTCTAATGAAGATGGCGTTTATGTTCAGCTCATGAGATCCCTTGGGGAATTTCGGGAAAATCAGGATTTTTTTTTTAACTTGGAAAAAGGGTAGTTTGAATTTCCAGAATGGTGGAATGTGTTGAAGGTGGAATGGGTTGAAGAATGTGGGAATTGTGGAAGTTTGAAAAATGGACAATTCACTTTGAATGGGGAAAATGCAAACAAAAAAAAAGGAATCATGGGAAATCCGGGAATTTGTTTTAGAATTGTTGAAGTTGAGCACACAATTCCTAAACAGGCTGAATATTTTGAAGTTGGAATAGTTTGAATCAGATGAAAAATGTGGGAATTGTGCAACTTTGAAGAATGTCCCATTGATTTCAATGGGAATTTCGAAAAAAATTGGGAAATTTCGGGAAAAGCGGGAATTTTTTTGAAAATGCTAAAAAAAAAATGTGAATGGTCTGAATGAGTTCAAATGGTTGGTTTTGACATTTTTCAATTCGGTCAAGAAATGTTGAAGTTGAATTATATTAAAAATGTGGAAGTTGTGGAACTTTGAAGAATGTCCCATTGATTTAAATGGGAATTTTAGAAAAAATTGGGAATTTTGGGAAAAGCGGGAATTTTATTGAAAATGGTACAACAAAAAAAAAACTTGAATGAGTTGGTGTTGGAATTTTTCAAATCGGTCGAGAAATGTTGAAGTAGTAACATGTTGAATTGAGAAATGGTGTTACAGAATTTCGGGAAAACCGGGAATTTTTTTCCAGTTCAATAAACAACTTCGTTTTTGACTGAAAGGAGTAGTCGCCAGAAAAAAGGGTGCAAAACTAGGAATCCTGGAAAATCCTGGAATTTTTTGGAACTTGCAAAAGGGGATGTTTGAATTTCCAGAATGGTGGAATGTGTTAAAGGTGGAATGGTTTGAATAGGTTGAAAAATGTGGAAGTTTGAAAAATAACCAATTCATTTTGAATGGGAAAAATGTCCTGGAAAACCTGGAATTCTGGTTGATATAGGGACAAAAAAAAAATAATCCTGTTCTTACTTTAACTGATGACAAATGACAAAAACATAATTTCTTATTAGCCTTCAAGGAACAAGGAAAACACAAAAAAATAAAGCATATTTTTGCATTAAAAAGCACAGCCAGTTGATCTGAGGAAGACCAGATGTAAGAATGTTGTGCTGAGTTCAGCTGGACCAAAATGATGGAGAGAGTTGTGCCACTGCCACATTATCTCTAATGAAGATGGCGTTTATGTTCAGCTCATGAGATCCCTTGGGGAATTTTCAGGAAAATCAGGATTTTTTTTTTAACTTGGAAAAAGGGTAGTTTGAATTTCCAGAATGGTGGAATGTGTTGAAGGTGGAATGGGTTGAAGAATGTGGGAATTGTGGAAGTTTGAAAAATGGACAATTCACTTTGAATGGGGAAAATGCAAACAAAAAAAAAGGAATCATGGGAAATCCGGGAATTTGTTTTAGAATTGTTGAAGTTGAGCACACAATTCCTAAACAGGCTGAATATTTTGAAGTTGGAATAGTTTGAATCAGATGAAAAATGTGGGAATTGTGCAACTTTGAAGAATGTCCCATTCATTTCAATGGGAATTTCGAAAAAAATTGGGAAATTTCGGGAAAAGCGGGAATTTTTTTGAAAATGCTAAAAAAAAAAAAGTGAATGGTCTGAATGAGTTCAAATGGTTGGTTTTGACATTTTTCAATTCGGTCAAGAAATGTTGAAGTTGAATTATATTAAAAATGTGGAAGTTGTGGAACTTTGAAGAATGTCCCATTGATTTAAATGGGAATTTTAGAAAAAATTGGGAATTTTATTGAAAATGGTACAAAAAAAAAAAAAAAACTTGAATGAGTTGGTGTTGGAATTTTTCAAATCGGTCGAGAAATGTTGAAGTAGTAACATGTTGAATTGAGAAATGGTGTTACGGAATTTCGGGAAAACCGGGAATTTTTTTCCAGTTCAATAAACAACTTCGTTTTTGACTGAAAGGAGTACCGGTAGTCGCCAGAAAAAAGGGTGCAAAACTAGGAATTCTTGAAAATCCTGGAATTTTTTGGAACTTGCAAAAGGGGATGTTTGAATTTCCAGAATGGTGGAATGTGTTGAAGGTGAAATGGTTTGAATAGGTTGAAAAATGTGGAAGTTTGAAAAATGGCCCATTCATTTTGAATGGGAAAAATGTCCTGGAAAACCTGGAAATCTGGTTGATATAAGAACAAAAAAAAAAATCCTGTTCTTACTGTAACTGATGACAAATGACAAAAACATAATTTCTTATTAGCCTTCAAGGAACAAAGAAAACACAAAAAAATCAAGCATATTTTTTTGCATTAAAAAGCACAGCCAGTTGATCTGAGGAAGACAAGCTGTAAGAATGTTGTGCTGAGTTCAGCTGGACCAAAATGATGGAGAGAGTTGTGCCACTGCCACATTATCTCTAATGAAGATGGCGTTTATGTTCAGCTAATGAGATCCCTTGTCCTTCTGGTGCCCCCACTTCCACGCACGTCTAGGTCGCCCGGCACGCCAGGAACCTTCCCGGCAGTTACCTTACATCATTTTTACAGTAACGGTCAGTGGTTATTAGGATCCAGATCGCCAAATGTCCCTCTTAAGGCAGCGTTTACACTTGTTTTGGCACTAAACTTTTACCGTTTAATTGGTATTTTTGTTACAAGACCAAAGTTTGTGCAGTATTGCACATGCATAAAGTAAAAACGTTCAACATGTCAAATTTAAGACCATCTTGAAAATAATTTAAGACAATTTCACATCCGTACGGACAACAAATACAACGACAAAGTAAAATCAGAGGTCCAGAATTAATTTTAAGTACCGCATTTTTCGGAGTATAAGTCGCACCGGAGTATAAGTCGCACCTGCCGAAAATGCATAATAAAGAAGGAAAAAAACATATACGTCGCCAAACTATGAAAAAACTGCGACTTATAGTCCGAAAAATACGGTATATGAATTCATTCCCTGCTCTTTCACTGTGGAAAACAAAATGGTTAAACCCTAGTGGCTCCCTGGACCTCTTTCAGAGATGTGTGAAAATTTAAAAAGTTGTTTTAACATATTTTCTGTAGGACCAACATGACCCAAACCTTCCTAATTGTTAGAAATCCCATGTTATACATGCTTCACAGATGTGAGTATTTGGCAAGCACCGTTTTGTCCTACTAATTTCAGCGATCCTAGAACTCATCTTGGTTTGTTTACATGTACAACTTTCTCCGACGATGCCACAGAAAGACGTGTTTTATGCCACTCCTTTGTCTCATTTTGTCCACCAAGCGTTTTATACTGTGCGTGAATGCACAAAAGGTGAGCTTTGTTGCTTTTATTGATTTACTGGAGTGCTTATCAAGCATATTTGGTCAATTTACCATGAATTGATTAACGTGGACCCGGACTTAAACAAGTTGAAAAACTTATTCGGGTGTTACCATTTAGTGGTCAATTGTACGGAATATGCACTGTACTGTGAAATCTACTAATACAAGTTTCAATCAATCAATCAATCAATCAATGCATGACTGCAAGCTAATCGATGCTAACATGCTATTTAGGCCAGCTGTATGTACATATTGCATCATCATGCCTCATTTGCAGGCATATTTTAATTTCCTTTACTTATGTCCTCGGTGTATTTAATTTATATTTGCACGTCTCATGACATTATCTGTATGTAATATTGGCTGCATTACTCATGTTGTTCCAGACCACAGCAAACGTTACCCAGCTTGCAAAGACTGTAATAAATCCATTGGAAGAAGACAGCCTGCCGTTTCCTTAAAACTTGGACACACACATCTATACCTTTGGCCATTCCGAGCCAGTAATTTCCAGAAGTTATCTCATCCTGTGAGAAGCCACAATTTTACTAATGGTTTCCAATGTTGCCAAAATATGTGGAATAAATATTAAAATGCAACATTTCTGTCAACGAAGATTTGCGTCAGCCTTTGATAGTTGGCTAATATAGCTAATATAGACACTTACATCATGTGTTTCCTTCATTATAACACTTATATAAGGCTTTTAATTTTTTGCGGCTTCAGACAAATTATTTTTTTGTATTTTTGGTCCAACATGGCTCAACATTTTGGGTTGCTGACCCCTGAGATAAACTAACTAAATACACCCGGAGCTTCTCCAGTGTAAACTAATTGAAAACAACATTAGCAAACATCATAACAGCCAATTTTTAGATTTGCCATAGAAGTGTTTTCTTGCAAAAGGTGCGGTGTGCTTCATATCAAGTGTTTTCATGTAGACGAAAAGCACAACAATATATTGACAGTTAGCATCTCTGCTAAAGCTAAATCGTAAACTTTGGTAATGTTTTTTTTTCGGCTGTCAGAATTGAGCAAACGGATAAAAACATCTACAGTACTACTGTATCTGCACAAAGTTGTAAAATACAGTGTGCAGACAGAGCGATTGTCTAAAAAGTTCAGTTTAGTTTCGGTTTATTTGGAACACGCTTACGATACAATGTAGTGCATCACACATTTCCAGTTGTTTCATTACAGCACGTCCGAAAAGGAGTAGGAAGAATCAGAGCTTATTTACAAACCCCGTTTCCATATGAGTTGGGAAATTGTGTTAGATGTAAATATAAACGGAATACAATGATTTGCAAATCAGTTTCAACCCATATTCAATTGAATATGCTACAAAGACAACATATTTGATGTTCAAACTCATAAACTTTTTTTTTTTTTGCAAATAATCATTAACTTTAGAATTTGATGCCAGCAACACGTGACAAAGAAGTTGGGAAAGGTGGCAATAAATACTGATAAAGTTGAGGAATGCTCATCAAACACTTATTTGGAACATCCCACAGGTGAACAGGCAAATTGGGAACAGGTGGGTGCCATGACTGGGTATAAAAGTAGATTCCATGAAATGCTCAGTCATTCACAAACAAGGATGGGGCGAGGGTCACCACTTTGTCAACAAATGCGTGAGCAAATTGTTGAACAGTTTAAGAAAAACCTTTCTCAACCAGCTATTGCAAGGAATTTAGGGATTTCACCATCTACGGTCCGTAATATCATCAAAGGGTTCAGAGAATCTGGAGAAATCACTGCACGTAAGCAGCTAAGCCCGTGACCTTTGATCCCTCAGGCTGTACTGCATCAACAAGCGACATCAGTGTGTAAAGGATATCACCACATGGGCTCAGGAACACTTCAGAAACCCACTGTCAGTAACTACAGTTGGTCGCCACATCTGTAAGTGCAAGTTAAAACTCTCCTATGCAAGGCGAAAACCGTTTATCAACAACACCCAGAAACGCCGTCGGCTTCGCTGGGCCTGAGCTCATCTATGATGGACTGATACAAAGTGGAAAAGTGTTCAGTGGTCTTACGAGTCCACATTTCAAATTGTTTTTGGAAACCGTGGACGTCGTGTCCTCCGGACCAAAGAGGAAAAGAACCATCCGGACTGTTATAGGCGCAAAGTGTAAAAGCCAGCATCTGTGATGGTATGGGGGTGTATTAGTGCCCAAGACATGGATAACTTACACATCTGTGAAGGCGCCATTAATGCTGAAAGGTACATACAGGTTTTGGAGCAACATATGTTGCCATCCAAGCAACGTTACCATGGACGCCCCTGCTTATTTCAGCAAGACAATGCCAAGCCACGTGTTACATCAATGTGGCTTCATAGTAAAAGAGTGCGGATACTAGACTGGCCTGCCTGTAGTCCAGACCTGTCTCCCATTGAAAATGTGTGGCACAGCCTAAAATACCACAACGGAGACAACTTAAGCTGTACATCAAGCAAGAATGGGAAAGAATTCCACCTGAGAAGCTTCAAAAATGTGTCTCCTCAGTTCCCAAACGTTTACTGAGTGTTGTTAAAAGGAAAGGCCATGTAACACAGTGGTGAACATGCCCTTTCCCAACTACCTTGGCATGTGTTGCAGCCATGAAATTCTAATTATTTGCAAAAAAAATAAATAAAGTTTATGAGTTTGAACATCAAATATGTTGTCTTTGTAGTGCATTAAATTGAATATGGGTTGAAAAGGATTTGCAAATCATTGTATTCCGTTTATATTTACATCTAACACAATTTCCCAACTCATATGGAAACAGGGTTTGTAGTACTTCCTCGTTTCATACCATAGCAGTTTAATCCAATTGCCTTGTTCTCTGTAACAGAACAGTGAATAAATAATAAATAAAAAATATACCGTAGTAAGGAAACAAATATTAAATACATAAATAATCTTTCTCCCAATAAAAAAGTAAGAAGGTGATTATGGCTTGCAAGCCTCAAACAGAATTTGGATGGGAATAATGTTACTTGTTAATTTTACTTGTTTTTTGTGACTTTTTTGAAAACATATTGCTAATACACAAATATTTGTTTCTATTCAGGCATGACAAGAAGACCCCGCCTTCCGCCCGAATGCGGCTGAGATAAGCTCCAGCGCCCCCCGACACCCCAAAAGGGACAAGCGGTAAAAAAAATGGATGGATGGATGACAAGAAGACATTGGCAAATCTCCATTGCTTTTCTCACCCCCACAATAAGATGAGTGTATCGCAGGGGCGTCAAACGTACGGCCCCAGGGCCGGATCAGGCCCGCGAACAGGTTTTATCCGGCCCGCTGGATGAGTTTGCTAAGTATAAAAATTAACCAGAATTTTTTTGAATGAAAGAAACAGCTGTTCTAAATGTGTCCACTAGATGTCGCAATAGCAATTCTTTGTATCTTTGTAGATGATGCTACATATGTATAAAATAAGTGCATCAGTTGAGGAAAATGATCAAAAATATATAATTAACATCCTGTAATTTGATTTTGATATAATTTTTTGGTAACACTTTAGTATGGGGAACATATTCTAAGTAACAAAGACTTAATTTAGAGTTATTTGGACACCAGGGGAACATATAAGGGTTAGGGTTACTAATAAGCAATAATTCTGAGGTTTTGAGGGAAGACTCTTAGTAACTGATTGTATAATAAGGCCATGCAGAATAAGGCATTAATAAATACTTAATAATGACTAATTAAGAGCCAATGCAACTAATTAATGGTGAAAATGTCCCCCATACTAAAGTGTTACCAAATTTTTTTTATCTTGATAGATTTAAAATTAACACCAATGAGTTGACTGATGAACATTATCACATCATTTATTCAGAAAGTATAAATAACAACAAATAAAGACAGAATACTATTAACTGCAACATGTAAGTGTAAAAAACAACATTATGATTTGTACATTTTCAGAATGTGCTTGTTCTATTTTTAAACATAGAAAACTATCTGAAGTTGTCTTTATTTTTAAGTTATTGTGCCGTGGTTTTACCAGTCCGGCCCACTTGGGGGTAGATTTTTCTCCATGTGGCCCCCGATCTTAAATGAGTTTGACACCCCTGGTGTAAACACTAAATGTCGGTTGCTGTACAAAGTTGGAGAAAAGATTAGGCAGGAGAAGCCGACCCGAAATTGTTGGAACTCATAATAGAAATAATACGAGAATTAAGTTTTTTTGGGTTTTTTTAATCGTTTTAGTACACTACTACCACAGAGAAATTAGTGTGTACTTACTGTATGTAATAGTATGATTTCACGACTAAACATCTCATATTGATCTCCTTCAACAATTGGCGCCACTTAACCCACATAACACTCCTTTGGGGGAGTTACGTTTATCTTTGTAAAGTTGTGCAAAAAATAAATAAATAAATAAATAAATAAAGTAAAGTTGTGCAAGTGTTTGTGGCGTTTCAGCATCTTTTGACACGGACTTATCCCGGATTTTTGACTTTTACATGATCATTCCATTCACTTTCATCGCCATGTTTACAAACGCTACCCTCCTCCATGGCTGCACATCTGGGTATCAAACACTTTATTAGAGATGTCTGATGATGCCTTTTTTGCCGATATCCCGATATTGTCCAACTCTTAATTACCGATTTCCGATATCAACCGATACCGATATATACAGTCGTGGAATGAACACATTGTTATGCCAAATTTTGTTGTGATGCCCCGCTGGATGCATTAAACAATGTAACAAGGTTTTCCAAAAATAAATCAACTCAAGTTATGGAAAAAAATGCCAACATGGCACTGCCATATTTATTATTGAAGTCACAAAGTGCATTATTTTTTTTTAACATGCCTCAAAAACAATAGCTTGGAATTTGGGACATGCTCTCCCTGAGAGAGCATGAGGAGGTTGAGGTGGGCGGGGTTGAGGTAGGGGGTAGTTGGGGGTGTATATTGTAGCGTCCCGGAAGAGTTAGTGCTGCGAGGGTTTCTGGGTATTTGTTCTGTTGTGTTTATGTTGTGTTACGGTGCGGATGTTCTCCCGAAAATGTGTTTGTCATTCTTGTTTGGTGTGGGTTCACAGTGTGGCGCATATTTGTAACAGTGTTAAAGTTGTTTATATGGCCACCCTCAGTGTGACCTGTATGGCTGTTGACCAAGTATGCTTGCATTCACTCGTGTGTGTGTGAAAATCCATAGAAATTATGTGACTGGGCCGGCACGCAAAGCATACTTGCCAACCCTCCCGAATTTTTCGGGAGACTCCCGAAATTCAGCGCCTCTCCCGAAAACCTCCCGGGACAAATATTCTCCCGAAAATCTCCCGATTTTCAGCCGGACCTGAGTGAGGACAGCCTTTTTTCACCACGGGAGGACAACAGGGTGACAAGAACTAAATTATCCAGACTAGAGATACATTGTATTATTATGTTTATCTTACCTAAAAATAAATATATTTATTAATTAAAAAAAAAAAAAATAAATAAATACATTTTTACTATATTTTGCTAAAAACATCAAAATTAATTGTATTTTAATTTTTATTTTTTCTTACTCCTTATTACATCCAGCCATAGAATTTTACATTAAAATAAACATATTTGAAATAATTAATTTTAAATTATCATAATTCATTTAAAATGACCATATTTAATTATTAAAATAATTGCTTGTTTATCAACAACTTTAGTATTTTATTCACTACATTTTGAAGCTCTCAGAAGCCAAGTTATGTTATATTCATGTTATATTTATTTATGCAAGTTTGAAGTATCAATTATCCCAACACAGTTTTGTTTGCATATTTTCAGGATGTAGATATATATATATATATATATATATATATGTATATATATATATATATATATATATATATATATATATATATATGTATGAAATACTTGACTTGGTGAATTCTAGCTGTCAATATACTCCTCCCCTCTTAACCACGCCCCCAACCACGCCCCGCCCCACCCCCGACCACGCCCCCACCCCCCACCTCCCGAAATCGGAGGTCTCAAGGTTGGCAAGTATGACGCAAAGGCAGTGCCTTTAAGGTTTATTGGCGCTCTGTACTTCTCCCTACGTCCGTGTGCACAGCGGCGTTTTAAAAAGTCATACATTTTACTTTTTTGAAACCGATACCGATAATTTCCGATATTACATTTTAAAGCATTTATCGGCCGATAATATCGGCAGTTCAATATTATCGGACATGTCTACACTTTATACTTCAAGCATGCATTAATTGATCGTTCTGGAGCCACAAATCGTTGAACTTTTACTTACCCATCTTATGAAAGTCATTTGGCTTTGCCGTGGGTTTTCGTGACGTTTTCTTCATTGCTATGCTAACTAAGCTGTCAACACACAGCTGCGCGCGCACAGCAATAGTCGGTGGTGTTCCATAAATTCTGACCGGGCAGCACAGTTAGTTCCGCCGTGTAGTTACGTTATAGCATACTTGCCAAACCTCCCGGATTTTCCGGGAGACTCCCGAAATTCAGCGCCTCTCCCGAAAACCTCCCGGGACAAATTTTCTCCCGAAATTCAGGCGGAGCTGGAAGCCACGGCCCCTCCAGCTCCATGCGGACCTGAGTGACGTCAGGTGCGCAACACCGCGTAAATCGTTGGCCAACCAAAAAGTAACCCCAGTACGCTATAGCCAACATTCACCAGGAGATGGCAACAGACAAACATAGATAACTCTATTACATTATCCTCCTTTTAGAAATGTATAGAAGTTACTCAAAATAAATAAACAACCCAACCAAAAAATGCAGCAGCTCAATTAAAAAACTGTACTTAAGCCACATTCTTTTCTTTTTTTTTTAGAACTGAACTCTTAACCCTCATTTGTAAAAAATAACATGCTTATTATACAAACAGTATTTGTACACTTTTAACACAGATTTTTATACTGTCTTCAGAGATTCCGTTTTTTTGGTGGTACTCGAAACCTTTCTGGGTACCTGCGAAAGGGTGTTCAGCATGGTTAGAAAAATAGTGACAGAGAATAGAACAAGGATGGACAATTCAACCCTTAACTCAACAATGAGTAGATGAGTGTTATGTGTGTGTATATGTGTAAATAAATGAACACTGAAATTCAAGTATTTCTTTTATTTATATATATATATATATATATATATATATATATATATATATATATGAAATACTTGACTTGGTGAATTCTAGCTGTAAATATACTCCTCCCCTCTTAGCCCCGCCCCCAACCACGCCCCTGCCCCACACCGACCACGCCCCCACCCCCCACCCCCACCTCCCGAAATCGGAGGTCTCAAGGTTGGCAAGTATGCGTTATAGCGTCCTCATAAATTGAAAAGTTTATGCATGTTTAATATAAAAGTAACGCCAATAGATTTTTAAGACCTTTCAAAATCGTATTTAAGACCTTTTATGAGATTTTAGGAGAATTTTATACATTTTAAAGCCTTAAATTAAAGTTATTGGATTTATGACTTTAGTAGACTTTTTAAGACCCTGCATATTACACTTACATGACATTTTTTTCTTACACATTTGGCATCTCTTTATGCTTTTTGCTGTCATTCTGTGTTGGAACCGCGACGCGCCGCACCAGAGTTCACTTGCAAGCGGAACGAAAACCAGTTTGGTGCACGCCGGGGTTCGGATAATGATGTTCACACTTGACCGAACTAATTGCACTAGCAGAGCAAACACTTCAAAGTTCCTTTTTTTCCGAGCCAAACATGACAATTGTGAGCGCACCTTAAGTGTGTATTTTCCTCTTCCACCTTGTTGGGGGGGGAAAAAACCTTTGTGTTTGCTGTCAAACACAATGATTGAAGGTGAGGCAAACTGGGGGATTGGTCACTTGCAAACACACACACACACACACACACACACACACACACACACACAAACACACGCACGCACATGCACTTGTATTTGTTACCTTCTTAAGACCTCCGAAAAATGCCTACCTCTTGAGGACCAGCCTTTCTAGATATTTAAAGATTTGTATTTACAACATTAATAATATATACATACTATGCAAATATAAAAAAGCTTGTTGTAAAAAAATGACTTGGAATTTCACAAGAAAAAGGTCACAGTTTCACAAAAAAAACTTTGGTGGTATTATAATAAAAGTTGTAATTTTAGTCAACGCAAGTCACAATTGCACAAGAAAAACTGAACATTTGTGCAATATGATGATAAAAGTCGGAATTTTACTCAATAACAGTTGGAAATTTTACTCAAACAGTAGCAATTTTACAAGAAAAGCTTACAGTTTTGACAATTTTATGAAGAGTGTTAATTGTACTCGACAAAAGTCACAATTTTATAAGAAAACTTTAAAATGTTGGCAATATTATAATAATAATCGGAATTTTTACTTGGCAAAATTATGAAAAAAATTATTTTACTCAAAAAATGTCACTATTTAACAAGAACAACAAAACAATCTGCATTATTGTGATAAAAGTCGGAATTTTATATGACAAATGTCACCATTTTGCATTCAAAAGTAATAATTTTACATGAAAAAGTAATTTTATGAGAAAATATTGCAGTATTCTTTCTTTAGTTTATTTGGAACATGAACACACTTACATCATAATACATCACACAATTTCATATCATTTCATTTTACATCATGTCCGAAAAGGAGTAGGAAGAAGCAAAGCTTATTTAATCCTACCCCTTTCCCACTTCAAAGCGTTTCCAATATATAGAATCATTTACTGACCTTTTTATATAATAAAATAACATCTATGAATTAGTATACAACAGTTTTGTAATATGTAATTAATTAATTAATTCAGTCATTATTAACATACTGAGATGAAGAATATCTTATTTTCAATAACGTTGAAAGTATTTCTCATACTTCTTCTTCTTTGTACTCTGTAAGCACTATTATTTTGAACAACCTCTTAAACTGGATCATATCAGTACAATTTTTAACTTCTTTACTTAATCCATTCCATAATTTAATTCCACATACTGATATGTATTACAGAAACAGGAAAAATATGAGAAATTGTTCCCAATTTTATAAAAAAGTAATCGACACATTGTGAGAAAAAAACTGCTTTTAGTTCATTTATATATTTTTTGAATTTTTTGTTTGTAATTGGTTTTTAATCTTCATTATTTACTTCACGTTATTACAGTATGTCTCTATATACATATTTTATTTTTTAAATAAAAATTTTGGCCAAAGTGTGCACATTTAAATTTCTTACACACACTTGTTATTACATATGTTGGCCAGAGGGGGAGCACTTTTAAAACCGACACACAGTCAATTAGAAAAATCCCTCCTTTTTGGGAACACCCTCATTTTGACAGATTTCACCACCAGGGGTGCAAATGAGATCTCAATGTTTTTGTTTTTTTCTATAGTCTTAGTAGCGTAGTGTATTTGTTCATCCTATGGTCACATATGGGACGCGGGTTGTCTTACGTCAGCAACCAAAGTCGTGAAATCAGCTGTTCGCCTGGCGGGTTTTTTCGGGGATGAATAGGGAAGTCCTTTAGCTGCCGTCTTTTTTTATCATTTATTGTTGCCTTTGCACCTGTCAATGTTTACTTTGGTATGCACATTAAATCAACAAAAAATCCTAACTTTGGAGCAATGTTCACAGACTCTAGTATTAGGCTCTCTATTTGATGCAATGGTTTTCTGTATTGGGACCATGATTTCGGTCCTAACTTGTTCACCGGTCCTCATATGGAAGGTACTTTTCCTTGTTGATGTCTCAAGAAGGGTAGCAATACAAGAACACACACACACACACACACACACACACACACACACACACACACACACACACACACACACACACACACACACACACACACACACACACACACACACACACACACAGAGAGAAAAAGACTGCTTTTAGTTAATTTATTTTGTTTGAAATTCTTTTTTAATGTTCATTATTAACTTCCAAGTTATTACAGTATGTCTCTATGTACATATTTATTTTTTAAATAATTATTGGCCAAAGGGAGCACATTTTAATTTCCTACACACTTGTTATTTCATATGTTGACCAGAGAGGGAGCACTTTTAAAACCGACACACAGTCAATTTGAAAAATCCCTCCTTTTTGGGACCACCCTCATTTTGATAGATTTCACCACCAGGTGGTGCAAATGACACATTCTCTATTAGATGCAATGGTTTTCCCTTTTGGGACCATGATTCGGGTCCTAACTTGTTCACCGGTCCTCATACGGAAGGTACTTTTCCTTGTTGATGTCTCTAGAAGGGTATAAATACAAGAACACACACACACACATTCTTGTATTTGTTACCTTCTTGATACCTGAAAAATGCCTACCTCTTTAGGACCACCCTTTCTAGATATATAAAGATTTGTATTTACAATATTAATAATATATACACACTGTGCACATATAAACAACTTTGTTGTGAAAAATTAGCAGGAATTTCACAAGAAAAAGGTCACAGTTTCACAAGAAAAACTTAATTTTACGAGAAAATCTTGCAATATCTTTATTTTTGAATTTTTTGTTTGTAATTGTTTTATAATCTTCATTATTAACTTCAAGTTATTACAGTATGCTTCCAAATACATATTTATTTTATTTATACTTTTACAAGGAAGGTACTTTATTTTGTTGATGTCTCAAGAAGGGCAGCAATACAAGAACACACACTCACACACTCACACACCGATACATGTATTTGTTACATTCTTGAGACCTCCGAAATATGCCTACCTCTGTTATTATGATAAAAGTCGTAATTTTACTCAACGCAAGTCAAGATTTTACAAGACAAGCTGAACTTTTGTGCAATATTATGATAAAAGTTGGAATTTTACTCAACAACAGTTGGAATTTTACCCAACAGTCGCAATTTTACAAGACAACCTTAACATTTTGGCAATATTATAATAATCAGAATTTTACTTGGCAAAATTATGACAAACGTCATAATTTCACTCAAAACATTTCACTATTTTACAACAACAAAATCGGCAATATTGTGATAAAAGTCGGAATTTTATATGACAAATGTCACCATTTTGCATTCAAAAATAATAATTTTACATAAAAAAGTAATCATTTTACGAGAAAATGTTGCAATATCATTATTATTTTTGAATTTTTTGTTTGTGATTGTTTTTTAATCTTCAGTATTAAACTTCAAGTTATTACAGTATGTCTCTATATACATATTTATTTTATTCATACTTTTACAAGGAAGGTACTTGTCCTTGTTGATGTCTCAAGAAGGGCAGCAATACAAGAACACACAAACACACACACACACATTCTTGTGTTTGTTACATTCTTGAGAGCTCCGGAATATGCCTACCTCTAGTATTATGATAAAAGTCGTAATTTTATTCAACGCAAGTCAAAATTTTACAAGACAAACTGAACATTTGTGCAATATTATGATACAAGTTGGAATTTTACTCAACAGTCGCAATTTTACAAGAAAACCTTAAAATGTTGGTATTATTATAATAATCAGAATTTTACTTGGCAAAATTATGACAAATGTCATAATTTCACTCAAAAAATGTCACTATTTTACAGGAACAACAAAAAAACTGGCAATGTTGTGATAAAAGTCGGAATTTTATATGACGAATGTCACCATTTTGCATTCAAAAGTAATTGTACATAAAAAAGTCATAATTTTACGAGAAAATATTGCATTATCATTATTATTTTTGAATTTTTTGTTTGTGATTGTTTTTTAATCTTCAGTATTAACTTCAAGTTGTTACCGTATGTCTCTATATACATATTTATTTTATTTATACTTTTTCAAGGAAGGTACGTTTCCTTGTTGATGTATCAAGAAGGGCAGCAATACAAGAACACACACACACACATTCTTGTATTTTTTTACATTCTTAAGACCTCCGAAATATGCCTACATCTAGTGTTATGAAAAAAGTCGTAATTTTATTCAACGCAAGTCAAAATTTTACAAGACAAACTGAACATTTGTGCAATATTATGATACAAGTTGGAATTTTACTCAATAACAGTCGCAATTTTACAAGAAAACCTTAACATTTTGGCAATATAATAATCAGAATTTTACTTGGCAAAATTATGACAAATGTCATAATTTCAGTCAAAAAATGTCACTATTTTACAACAACAAAATCGGCAATATTGTGATAAAAGTCGTAATTTTATTCAACGCAAGTCAACATTTTTGTGCAATATTATGATACAAGTTGGAATTTTACTCAACAGTCGCAATTTTACAAGAAAACCTTAAAATGTTGGCAATATTATAATAATCAGAATTTTACTTGGCAAAATTATGACAAATGTCATAATTTCACTCAAAAAATGTCATTATTTTACAACAACAACAAAATCGGCAATATTGTGATAAAAGTAAGAATTTTATACAACAAATGTCACCATTTTGCATTCAAAAGTAATAATTTTACATAAAAAAGTAATAATTTTACGAGAAAATATTGCATTATAATTATTTTTGAATTTTTTGTTTGTGATTGTTTTTTAATCTTCAGTATTAACTTCAAGTTATTACCGTATGTCTCTATATAAATATTTATTTTATTTATACTTTTTCAAGGAAGGTACTTTTCCTTGTTGATGTATCAAGAAGGGCAGCAATACAAGAACACACACACACACATTCTTGTATTTGTTACATTCTTGAGACCTCTGAAATATGCCTACATCTAGTGTTATGATAAAAGTCGTAATTTTATTCAACGCAAGTCAAAATTTTACAAGACAAACTGAACATTTGTGCAATATTATGATACAAGTTGGAATTTTACTCAATAACAGTCGCAATTTTACAAGAAAACCTTGAAATGTTGGCAATATTATAATAATCAGAATTTTACTTGGCAAAATTATGACAAATGTCATAATTTCACTCAAAACATTTCACTATTTTACAACAACAAAATCGGCAATATTGTGATAAAAGTCGGAATTTTATACGAAAAATGTCACCATTTTGCATTCAAAAGTAATAATTTTACATAAAAAATAATCATTTTACGAAAAAATATTGCAATATCATTATTTTTGAATTTTCTGTTTGTAGTTGTTTTTTAATCTTCATTATTAACTTCAAGTTATTACAGTATGTCTCTATATACATATTTATTTTATTTATACATTTACAAGGAAGGTACATTTCAAGAAGGGTAGTGATACAAGAACACACACACACACACACACACATTCTTGTATTTGTTACATTCTTGAGACCTCTGAAATATGCCTACCTCTGGTATTATGATAACAGTCGTAATTTTATTCAACGCAAGTCAAAATTTTACAAGACAAACTGAACTTTTGTGCAATATTATGATACAAGTTGGAATTTTACTCAATAACAGTCGCAATTTTACAAGAAAACCTTAAAATTTTGGCAATATAATAATAATCAGAATTTTACTTGGCAAAATTATGACAAATGTCATAATTTCACTCAAAAAATTTCACTATTTTACAACAAAAAAATCGGCAATATTGTGATAAGTCAAAATTGTATATGACAAATATCACCATTTTGCATTAAAAAGTAAAAATTTTACATAAAAAAGTAATCATTTTACGAGAAAATATTGCAATATCATTATTTTTGAATTTTTTTTGTAGTTTTTTAATCTTCATTATTAACTTCAAGTTATTACAGTATGTCTCTATATACATATTTATTTTATTTATACTTTTACAAGGAAGGTACTTTTCAAGAAGGGTAGCAATACAAGAACACACACACACACACATTCTTGTGTTTGTTACATTCTTGAGACTTTCGAAATATGCCTACCTCTAGTATTATGATAAGTCGTAATTTTATTCAACGCAAGTCAAAATTTTACAAGACAAACTCAATAACAGTTGGAATATTACATATACACATATATATAATAGATTTATTGTATTTATACTTTTACAAGGAAGGTACTTTTCCTTGATGTCTCAAGAAGGGTACAAATACAAGAACACACACTCACACACACACACACCGATACATGTATTTGTTACATTCTTGAGACCTCCGAAATATGCCTACCTCTGGTATTATGATAAAAGTCGTAATTTTATTCAACGCAAGTCAGAATTTTACAAGACAAACTGAACTTTTGTGCAATATTATGATAACAGTTGGAATTTTACTCAGTCGCAATTTTACAAGAAAACCTTAAAATTTTGGCAATATTATGACAATAATCAGAATTTTACTTAGTAAAATTATGACAAACGCAATATTGTGATAAAATTCAGAATTTTATATGACAAATATCACCATTTTGCATTCAAAAGTAATAATTTTACACAAAAAAGTAATCATTTATATATATTGCAATATTATTTTTGAATTTTTTGTTTGCAATTGTTTTTTAATCTTCGTTATTAACTTCAAGTTATTACAGTATGTCTCTATATACATATTTATTTTATTTATTATACTTTTCAAGAAGGGTAGCAATACAAGAACACACACAAACACACACACACATTCTTGTATTTGTTACATTCTTGAGACCTTCGAAATATGTCTACCTCTAGTATTATGATAAAAGTCGTAATTTTATTCAGCGCAAGTCAAAATTTTACAAGACAAACTCAATAACAGTTGGAATATTACATATATATAATATATTTATTGTATTTATACTTTTACAAGGAAGGTACTTTTCCTTGATGTCTCAAGAAGGGTACAAATACAAGAACACACACACACACACACACACACACACACACACACTGTGTATATACATGCGCTCACACAAAGCCCAGGTCTCCCCAGAGGCTGTGAGCATGGATTAATGTGCCCCGTACGATTATTTCATTTATAACTGTCTCCGAAAAGGCCATTTTTCAGCTTGCCGTCCATTTAGCACCTTTTCCACAGCACCCTAGCGCTCCATTTTTAAAGGGCCAGCAACCACCTTATCGCTAATCTACTGGCATGTTGAAAGTGACTGAACAGCAGGAGACGGAGGTGCAAATGCTTTAAATAATTACAAAACCAACGTTGCATGTTATGGTATGACATGCACGCTCATTACAACGTCGATGGCCTTATTTCCAGACTGAAACTCATTTAGAGAAAAAAATAGCTGCTTAGAAATCATTGCATTGGAGAACATAAAAGGAAGCATGTTTTGCCAAAATGGGATCATGAAATCACGGCGGGACAATATAATGGGAATAACATTGTCCAACGTGTCCTTTCTTTGGTCCCCTGTGGTCTATTTGTAGGCCCTCCTGCTGCAGACCCTGGCCCCACGCCCCCTCTAAAACCAGCCAGTCCAAGAGACGTGCAGTAAAAATACAACATAAAATGGCAACATTGGCTGGGAATCTCCTTTCTCAGCAGCTTGCTGCTTACTGACCCCATTAATCCAGGTGCTCATTCAACTACGGGATGAACCTCCCTCGGACCGTTAACTGTGTTTGCCCAGTCCAATTCCAACTCAGACCAGCGGCTCCGCCCGCCGTAATTGGGACTTTACCAATAAGCCGAGCGTGGTCCGCCACATAAACGAGCCTTGGTAAATGTCAAGCCTTTTAATTCTCACTTTGTAATTGCACATTTGTTTTGTTGGCTGTCATTTGTTTTTAGAAGCAGACAAACTTGTTAAACTCTCACTTTTGCATTCTCCCTTTTTTTTTTTTTTGTCAGTGAAAACCCAGCGATGGCCACCCAGAAAAAAAAAGTGTCACACCACAAAGTTCTGTTGCATACAGCAGACAATTGGAAGGTAAACAAAATTCCATTATTTGGTTGTGCAACATTTTAGTTGAGATAAGTTGTTGCTGTAACTGTTGCAGATTAATTGTGTTAAGTTTATTTTAAACTTCCATTTACATTGACTACTACTTATCACCAGTTGTCTCTCCGGCAGGACGTGACTTTTCAGCCACGTCCGTATCCTCTCTCTCCTCCTGCTCCCGGCCGCCTACCGTATTTTTCGTAGTATAAGTCGCTCCGGAGTATAAGTCGCACCGGTTGAAAATGCATAATAAAAAAGGAAAAAAACATATATAAGTCGCACTGGAGTATAAGTCGCATTTTTTGAAGAAATGTATTTGATAAAAGCCAACACCAAGAATAGACATTTGAAAGGCAATTCAAAATAAATAAAGAATAGTGAACAACAGACTGAATAAGTGTACGTTATATGAGGCATAAATAGGGATGATACTCGAAACCGGTTTTCCCGGTTGTTCGATAAGAAAAGAACCGAGTCCTCGGACTCGAATCCCTTTTTGAGAACCGGTACCCGTTATCGAGACCACTATACTAAAGAAAAAGAGTTGTTTTTTTATTCGAATCCCGTCCCGACCAGAAATGCCCCGTGGGACATCACAAGAAATGACGTCACGTAGCTCAGTCATTAGGCGCAGATAGAGAAAGCAGGAAAAACAATGGACCGGAAAAAGCGCTCCAAGGTGTAATAAAGTTCAAAACAAAAGGTATAATCCAATGAATAAGTTTACTGAGAGATTTGAGCAGGGTACAAACACATGACGAACACTTTTACGACCAACCGGAAACATAGCAACCAGGCTAGCAACGCACCTCCTTTACGGCAGCTATCGCAACGTTCTTAAAGCATACTTGCCAACCTTAAGACCTCCGATTTCGGGAGGTGGGGGGTGGGGGGCGTGGTCGGGGGTGGGGCGGGGGCGTGGTTAAGATATATATATGTATATAAAAAATACTTGACTTTCAGTGAATTGTAGCTATATATATATATATATATATATATATATATATATATATATATATATATATATATATATATATATATAAATAAAAGAAATACTTGAATTTCAGTGTTCATTTATTTACACATATACACACACATAACACTCATCTACTCATTGTTGAGTTAAGGGTTGAATTGTCCATCCATGTTCTATTCTCTGTCACTATTTCAGAACACACACATTATACAAATAAACATTATAAAATCAATAAGAAAACGGGAGCTCTAATTTGGGAGTCTGAATTAGGATCAGAAGTTCCTATATAAACATTGCGCACTCACGTCGCCTTTTTGTATTGATTACTGCAGCTGTGCACTGGATTCATTCACAAATACAAACTACAACTCACAAACACTTTAGAGTTAGGCTCCACCATCAGAATGTGTACTTAAACTTATAAAGATCACATGGATATTATTCAGTGAGTTGATTCACCAAAACTAACCTGTTATACAGGAGGAAAAAGCACACAGGACGTTTCAATTGTTCACAGACTGGTCGCGCTCATCAGAATGACAAGACACTTACGGTCGATAGATGATAGCATTCAATTGGGAAGAAACGCCCTACTGCCCCCTACTGACCAATGTGAATACTGATAAATGTGTAATGACAGCTCCAAAAACGAATTCAAACCACAAAATAAAATAAATAAATCAACACAAAAATGTGACACATTATGGGTGGGTCACATATGCATGTACAGTAGATGGCAGTATTGTCCTGTTTAAAAGTGTCACAACATTGCTGTGTACGGCAGACGAACTGCTTTACGGTAGATGAAAACTTGACTGCTGTTTTTGTGTGTTGTTACTGCGCTGGGAGGATGTTAATGAAACTGCCTAACAATAAACCCACATAAGAAACCAAGAACTCGCCCTCGATCATTAGCTGTTTATATTGTGGGAAAGCGGACGTGTGAACAGGCTGTCAACACGTCACTCAGGTCCGCATGGAGCTGGAGGGGGCGTGGCCTCCAGCTCCGCCTGAATTTCGGGAGAAAATTTGTCCCGGGAGGTTTTCGGGAGCGGCGCTGAATTTCGGGAGTCTCCCGGAAAATCCGGGAGGGTTGGCAAGTATGTCTTAAAGCAACCGCAGCACATGCATATATATACAACATATATCTCCCTTTTTTTAACTTTTGTTTTTCTTTCCTTGTAAACAAAACAAAATCACACTGTATATGTGTTGTCTGTCTAATTATAAATGATGCAGACGAGGCGTATTGGCTGAGTTCTTGACATTTACTTTCACAACGTGCTAATAACCTCATTCTTAGCTGCCGGCGTGACGACATGCAACAACACTTTTCGGGGCTACCGCGCATGCTCGTCACTCCCGTTGCATGCTGGGTAGTGTAGTTGTTATATTCCCTAGCTCATAACATCACATCTTTCCCCCTATAAAGAAATAATGTTAACTCAATAAAGTGTATTTCTATTTTTAGCTTTATCTTTTCATTTTTTTAGCATTGTAACCACATTTGCAAACAACTTTTCTCTTCATAGAATTTTCTTTGAATAAAGAAATAAAGTGCAAAAATGTCAAAGCATCATAACAAACAGTTATGTTCCAATAGCAGCAGAAGTGCACTTTTTGGAGAGCTGTATTATTTTAAGTTTTGTGCCCAAGGGACTGATTTTATTTAACACTATATTATTATTTATACACCTATAGTGATCACAGAGACAGGTTGTTTTTGTGTTACTGTATATATTTGTTTTTCTGAAAAATCCCACCTTAATATACTTTGGGTAACAGTCAATATTTATTTATCTTTTATTTTTTTTTAGGGGGGTAACAGTCAATATTCATTTATTTATTAGATTTTATTTTTTTCTTATATAATAAAAGTGAGCTTTTGTTAAACCAAATATTGTGTTTTTTTCCATACACAACAACAACAACATGGACTCGATAAGAGAATCGATAATGAATCGGTTCGATAAGAGGATTCAATAATAGGCTCGAACTCGATAATTTCTTATCAAACATCATCCCTAGGCATAAATAACCAACTGAGAACGTGCCTGGTATGTTAACGTAACATATTATGGTAAGAGTCATTCAAATAACTATAACATATAGAACATGCTATACGTTTACCAAACAATCTGTCACTCCTAATCGCTAAATCCCATGAAATCTTATACGTCTAGTCTCTTACGTGAATGAGATAAATAATATTATTTGATATTTTACGCTAATGTGTTAATAATTTCACACATAAGTCGCTCCTGAGTATAAGTCGCACCCCCCGGCCAAACTATGAAAAAAACAGCGACTTATAATCCGAAAAATACGGTATATTGAAGAACCGTACAAGTTTACACTTGCACAGTTCAATACGTTCAAAAAGGTGTATGAAGAAGTGGAGTTTATTCAGCATACAGTCCATCCGGAACGTATTTACAGCGCTTCACCTTTTGTTATGCAGGGGTATCCAAACCACGGCTGTGCGGGGTGCTTTTATATTACCGTATTTTCCCGAACTATAAGGCGCACTTAAAATCCTTTTTTCTCCCTCAAAACTGGACAGTGCGCCTTATGACCTGGTGTTGCCTAATGTACGGAATAATTCTGTTTTTTCTTACCGACCTCGAAGCAATTTTATTTGGTACATGGTGTAATGATAAGTGTGGCCAGTAGATGGCAGTCAAACATGAGAGATAGGTGTACACTGCAATATGATGACAATATCACTCAAGTGAACAACACCAACATTTTATATGTTCCATTGAAAATATAGACCATTACACACGGCGCTCTAAAAATCTATCAAAATGTTTTAGTACGACTTTGGTAAGCTATGAAGCCGCACCGCTTGATGGATTGTCGGCGCATTAAACATACGCGTATTATTACACCTGTTCCCAATTAGCCTGTTCACCTGTGGGATGTTCCAAATAAGTGTTTGATGAGCATTCCTCGACTTTCTCAGTCTTTTTTTGCCACTTGTGCCAGCTTTTTTGAAACACGTTGCAGGCATCAAATTCCAAATGAGCTAGTATTTGCAAAAAATACCAAAGTTTTCCAGTTCGAACTTTAAGTATCTTGTCTTTGCAGTCCATTCAATTGCATATAGATTGGAAATTATTTGCAAATCATTGTACCGGTGCTTGTCGTGGCGGTAATCCTAGAACCCGTTGGTGGACACCGGCGGTGAGGGATGCCGTCAAGCTGAAGAAGGAGTCCTATCGGGTTCTTTTGGCTCATAGGACTCCTGAGGCAGCGGACAGGTACCGACAGGCCAAGCGGTGTGCGGCTTCAGCGGTCGCAGAGGCAAAAACTCGGACATGGGAGGAGTTCGGTGAGGCCATGGAAAACGACTTCCGGACGGCTTCGAAGCAATTCTGGACCACCATCCGCCGCCTCAAGAAGGGGAAGCAGTGCACTATCAACACCATGTATGGCGAGGATGGTGTTCTGCTGACCTCGACTGCGGATGTTGTGGATCGGTGGAGGGAATACTTCGAAGACCTCCTCAATCCCACAAACACATCTTCCTATGAGGAAGCAGTGCCTAAGGAGTCTGTGGTGGGCTCTCCTATTTCTGGGGCTGAGGTTGCTGAGGTAGTTAAAAAGCTCCTCGGTGGCAGGGCCCCGGGGGTGGATGAGATCCGCCCGGAGTTCCTTAAGGCTCTGGATGCTGTGGGACTGTCTTGGTTGACAAGACTCTGCAGCATCGCGTGGACATCGAGGGCGGTACCTCTGGATTGGCAGACCGGGGTGGTGGTTCCTCTCTTTAAGAAGGGGAACCGGAGGGTGTGTTCTAACTATCGTGGGATCACACTCCTCAGCCTTCCCGGTAAGTTCTATTCAGGTGTACTGGAGAGGAGGCTACGCCGGATAGTCGAACCTCGGATTCAGGAGGAACAGTGTGGTTTTCGTCCTGGTCGTGGAACTGTGGACCAGCTCTATACTCTCGGCAGGGTCCTTGAGGGTGCATGGGAGTTTGCCCAACCAGTCTACATGTGCTTTGTGGACTTGGAGAAGGCATTCGACCGTGTCCCTCGGGAAGTCCTGTGGGGAGTGCTCAGAGAGTATGGGGTATCGGACTGTCTGATTTTGGCGGTCCGCTCCCTGTATGATCAGTGTCAGAGCTTGGTCCGCATTGCCGGCAGTAAGTCGGACACGTTTCCAGTGAGGGTTGGACTCCGCCAAGGCTGCCCTTTGTCACCGATTCTGTTCATAACTTTTATGGACAGAATTTCTAGGCGCAGTCAAGGCGTTGAGGGGATCCGGTTTGGTGGCTGCAGGATTAGGTCTCTGCTTTTTGCAGATGATGTGGTCCTGATGGCTTCATCTGGCCAGGATCTTCAGCTCTCGCTGGATCGGTTCGCAGCCGAGTGTGAAGCGACTGGGATGAGAATCAGCACCTCCAAGTCCGAGTCCATGGTTCTCGCCCGGAAAACGGTGGAGTGCCATCTAAGGGGGAGGGCGGAGACCCTGCCCCAAGTGGAGGAGTTCAAGTACCTCGGAGTCTTGTTCACGAGTGAGGGAAGAGTGGATCGTGAGATCAACAGGTGGATCGGTGCGGCATCTTCAGTAATGCGGACGCTGTATCGATCCGTTGTGGTGAAGAAGGAGCTGAGCCGGAAGGCAAAGCTCTCAATTTACCGGTCGATCTACGTTCCCATCCTCACCTATGGTCATGAGCTTTGGGTTATGACCGAAAGGACAAGATCATGGGTACAAGCGGCCAAAATGAGTTTCCTCCGCCGGGTGGCAGGGCTCTCCCTTAGAGATAGGGTGAGAAGCTCTGTCATCCGGGGGGAGCTCAAAGTAAAGCCGCTGCTCCTCCACATCGAGAGGAGCCAGATGAGGTGGTTCGGGCATCTGGTCAGGATGCCACCTGATCGCCTCCCTCGGGAGGTGTTTAGGGCACGTCCGACCGGTAGGAGGCCACGGGGAAGACCCAGGACACGCTGGGAAGACTATGTCTCCCGGCTGGCCTGGGAACGCCTCGGGATCCCCCGGGAGGAACTGGACGAAGTGGCTGGGGAGAGGGAAGTCTGGGCTTCCCTGCTTAGGCTGCTGCCCCCGCGACCCGACCTCGGATAAGCGGAAGAAGATGGATGGATGGATGGGTTTTGTACTGGTTACAGTCAAGTCCTGCACTGTTTTGCATCAACCTCTTCAAGTCGCAATTGACAACGGACAGAATTCAATTAATTATCATGTCGATCCTTAGTCGGAATAACCGAACAATAAAAGGGTTTCTCATTAATTACATTTGCATGTTCAACGGCGTGTACAGATATGGTGAAATTTAGAGGACGAGAGTTGGCGTCACCCTTTGCAGAGTGTTTCTGACTGCAGGGTTTTTAACATGAGTCTTCAGCCTCTGCCTTTCTGACAATCGCCTCTCTGTGTCCGGCAAAGAGAACGATGGAGTAAATTACGAAGACATGCATGTAAAAAAAAAAAGTCCAGGCATTATGCATGCCTTACGAGATAATTTATGTACAAACACATACTGTATATATTCTAGCGTGAACACATGTCCATTCAATGGACACACACAAGCGCTGCCAAACATACTTTTTTGCGCTGCGTTTCCCCTCCCTCACTTTTTACTGCATTCCCACACGAAGAGATTGTTAAAGTGAGTGATTTAGATGCGCACAAGTGAATGAATATGGTGGGCTGGTGAGTCAGTCTTTGCACTGTCGGCCACCACCGCCACCAACCCGCCTGTTGTGATTTGAAAGCTTCGGTTGGTCTTTGGTCCGTCAGACAGGGTCATGAGGGCATGTTTGTTTAGAGTCCTTGCAAAATTGCTCGGAACAATAGCAAGTGGGAAACGTTACAGAGAGTATGGCGTGTGGAAATACTACTTGTCCTTTAAAAGTGTTTGGTAATTATAGTGATTAATGCCTGTCAAAAATTATTATCAGCAGTAACTCATAAATTACATTATTTATGTTCAGAATTCTAATGTAATTAAGGTACGCGCATCATGGCAAGCCTTTCTCTGTAAACACAATTGTTTACAAGTTTTTCTTATCGCATGCTACTTAGTCATACTTGCCAAACTTGAGACCTCCGATTTCGGGAGGTGGAGGGTGGGGGGCGTGTTTAAGATATATATATATATATATATATATATATATATATATATATATATATATATATATATATATAAGAAATACTTGACTTTCAGTGAATTCTAGCTAAATATATATATTTTATTACATATTACACATATACATATATATATATATATATATATATATATATATATATATATATACATATACATATATATAAATAAAATAAATACTTGAATTTCAGTGTTCATTTATTTACACATATACACACACATAACACTCATCTACTCATTGTTGAGTTAAGGGTTGAATTGTCCATCCTTGTAAAATGGATGGATGGATGGATGTTCTATTCTCTGTCACTATTTCAGAACACACACATTATACAAATATACATTTTAAAATCAATAAGAAAACGGGAGCTCTAATTTGGGAGTCTGAATTAGGATCAGAAGTTCCTATATAAACATTGCGCACTCACGTCGCCTTTTTGTATTGATTACTGCAGCTGTGCACTGGATTCATTCACAAATACAAACTACAACTCACAAACACTTTAGAGTTAGGCTCCACCATCAGAATGTGTACTTAAACTTATAAAGATCACATGGATATTATTCAGTGAGTTGATTCACCAAAACTAACCTGTTATACAGGAGGAAAAAGCACACAGGACGTTTCAATTGTTCACAGACTGGTCGCGCTCATCAGAATGACAAGACACTTCTGGTCTGCAGGTGATAGCATTCAATTGGGAAGAAACGCCCTACTGCCCCCTACTGACCAATGTGAATACTGATAAATGTGTAATGACCGCTCCAAAAACTAATTCAAACCACAAAATAAAAAAAAATAAATCAACACAAAAATGTGACACATTATGGGTGGGTCACATATGCATGTACAGTAGATGGCAGTATTGCCCCGTTTAAAAGTGTCACAACGTTGCTGTTTACGGCAGACGAACTCCTTTACGGTAGACGAAAACTTGACTGCTGTTGTGTGTTGTTACCGCGCTGGGAGGACGTTAATGAAACTGCCTAACAATAAACCCACATAAGAAACCAAGAACTCGCCCTCGATCATTAGCTGTTTATATTGTGGGAAAGCGGACGTGTGAACAGGCTGTCAACACGTCACTCAGGTCCGCATGGAGCTGGAGGGGGCGTGGGCTCCAGCTGCGCCTGAATTTCGGGAGAAAATTTGTCCCGGGAGGTTTTCGGGAGAGGCGCTGAAATTCGGGAGTCTCCCGGAAAATCCGGGAGGGTTGGCAAGTATGTACTTAGTAGCCAATGACAATGTATAGTGGCAATCAATTACACATTTTTATGGAGTTAAACTAACCAACAAGCATGGACAAATTAACCATCACACATACAACACTAGGTTTATAAAGTGCTTTTCATACATAAAACAAATTGGAAAACTGAAAAAACAATACGCACACAAATACCAAACACAAACACACACATACATACTGTTTGCACATCACATGGACAAAGATAAGAACTTCTGGAGGAAAGTTCTGTGGTCAGATGAAACAAAAATTGAGCTGTTTGGCCACAATACCCAGCAATATGTTTGGAGGAGAAAAGGTGAGTCCTTTAATCCCAGGAACACCATAACTACCGTCAAGCATGGTGGTGGTAGTATTACGCTTTGGGCCTGTTTTGCTGCCAATGGAACTGGTGCCTTACAGAGAGTAAATGGGACAATGAAACCTCCAAATTCTTCAGGACAACCTAAAATCATCAGCCCGGAGGTTGGGTCTTGGGCGCAGTTGGGTGTTCCAATAGGACAATGACCCCAAACAAAAGTGGTAAAGGAATGGCTAAATCAGGCTAGAATTAAGGTTTTAGAATGGCCTTCCCAAAGTCCTGACAATGCTGAAGAAACAAGTCCATGTCAGAAAACCAACACATTTGGCTGAACTGCACCAATTTTGTCAAGAGAAGTGGTCAAAAATTCAACCAGAAGCTTGTGGATGGCTACCAAAAGCGCCTTATTGCAGTGAAAACTTGCCAAGGGTGTCACGACGGGGTTTTCGCTTACTGCGGGGTCGTTCTCCCAGGAAGGGAAACGGACGACTCCGGACAGGACTTGCAGGTAGGAACATGATTTAATTTTGAGAAACAATCAACGAGGTACAAAACAGAAAACAACCCGAAGACAAGCGTGCCTATCGCACGCGGAAGCTAAGGCAAAAACTTAGGCCATGAAAAAATAGACATGAACCTCACGAAACTGTGGCATGAAACAAACACGAAATTGTGGCATGAAACAACTAGCATTAGCTATGGCATAGAACAAACACAAAACTGTGGCATGAAACCAATACGAAACCGTGGCATGAAACAACTAGCATTAACTATGGCATAGAACAAACACAAAACTGTGGCATGAAACCAATACGAAACTGTGGCATGAAACAACTAGCATTAACTATGGCATAGAACAAACACGAAACTGTGGCATGAAACCAATAATGACGCAAGGACAACTGACTGGCAAAGGCAGGCTTAGATAGTCCTCTGATTAGAAGCAGGTGCGCGTCCCGAACACCAGAGACAGGTGAAAATCATAAGTAGCCATGGTACCTAAAACAAACTCTGGTGTCAAACAGGAACTAAAAGAGTCCAAAACTAACAGAACATAACAAAAACATGATCCGGACCACGGATCATGACAAAGGGACATGTGACCGAATATTAACATTGCTGTATGTATAGTTTTGACCCAGCAGATTTGGTCACATAAACCCATAAACCATAAACTTCATGAATGTTTTTTGTGACCAACAAGTATGTGCTCCAATCACTCTATCACAAAAAAATAAGAGTCGTAGAAATGATTGGAAACTCAAGACAGCCATGACATTATGTTCTTTACAAGTGTATGTAAACTTTTGACCATGACTGTATATCAAATATATAAATGCAAAAAATTTTCTACGCACTAAAGGGGAACTGCACTTTTTTTTTTAGTTTTCCAGTTCGAACGTTGAGTATCTTGTCTTTGCAGTCTATTCAATTGAATATAAGTTGAAAAGGATTTGCACATCATTGTATTCTTTTTTTTTACATTTACACAATCAGCACCCCAAAGTCCGAGTCCATGGTTCTCGCCCGGAAAAGGGTGGAGTGCCATCTCCGGGTTGGGAGATGGCAAGTACCTGGGAGTCTTGTTCACGAGTGAGGGAAGAGTGGATCGTGAGATCGACAGGCGGATCGGTTCGGCGTCTTCAGTAATGCGGACGCTGTATCGATCCGTTGTGGTGAAGAAGGAGCTGAGCCGGAAGGCAAAGCTCTCAATTTACCGGTTGATCTACGTTCCCGTCCTCACCTATGGTCATGAGCTTTGGGTTATGACCGAAAGGACAAGATTACAGGTACAAGCCGCCGAAATAAGTTTCCTCCGCCGGGTGGCGGGGCTCTCCTATAGAGATAGGGTGAGAAGCTCTGTCATCCGGGGGGGAGCTCAAAGTAAAGCCACTGCTCCTCCACATCGAGAAGAGCCAGATGAGGTGGTTCGGGCATCTGGTCAGGATGCCACCCGAACGCCTCCTTTGGGAGGTGTTTCGGGCACGTCCGACCGGTAGGAGGCCATGGGGAAGACCCAGGACATGTTGGGAAGACTATGTGTCCCGGCTGGCCTGGGAACGCCTCGGGATCCCCCGGGAGGAGCTGGACGAAGTGGCTGTGGAGAGGGAAGTCTGGGCTTCCCTGCTTAGGCTTCTGCCCTCGCGACCCGACATTTACACAACGTGCCAACTTCACTGGTTTTGGGGTTTGTACATTTACCATTTACTATTTGCCATCCGTCCCAACACTCACCGCCACTTCACACAACATAGTCCCCTCAACCAGACTACAGTTGGTTGTTAAACAAATCGAACACCTTTTGTTTCGCTAAGGGGAAAATCCTCATTGAGCACCTGGGAACATGTGTCTATCCCTTGTTGTCTCTCACTCCTAACCGCGGTTAGAGTTTACAACAAGAAGTGGGCTGGCATCATCTCACTTGGCATTGTCGGCGAGTGACTTGGCTGTTGGAAGCCCAACATCATTCATGTCTGCCTAATTCACGAGCTACTGGGAGACATCTTTATTGTACTAGTGAGCATTTTTGTTGATTATTTCCATCTGTTTTTGATTACATCCTGGCAGAGCATTGGCCGTCGGACAATTGAGCTGTAATTCCTATATTTGTTAATGGACCCCCGGGCTTGAAGTCTTTTTTTACGTGGGTTGGCAGAGATCCTCGTGAATGCTGCTTCGACATATTGGTGTCATATAACAAATATGACCGCCCGTGTGCGCACGACCTGTAGCGTTTAGGCCCGTGTCACGACCGCCTTTTGTTTGCCCAGCTGTGTCGTCAGCATACTTGCCAACCCTCCCGAATTTTCCGGGAGACTCCCGAATTTCAGTGCCTCTCCCGAAAAAACAATTCTCCCGAATTTCTCCCGATTTCCAGCCGGTCTTAAGGCACTGACGTGCGGACCCGAGTGAGGACAGCCTGTCGTCACGTTCGCTTTTTCTTCATATAAACAGCGTGCCGGCCCAGTCACGTTATAACATCTACGGCTTTTGGAGAGTGCACAACTGCACGCACAACAAGAAGACGACGAAGCAGAAGAACTGAAGAAAAGGCAGTCATGGCGATGTGACAGAGAATAGAACGAGGTTGGACAATTCAACCCTAAACTCACTCCTTTCCTGCATATTAAATTTCACAGATGCTGCCCATACCTATGCTTCTTCAAAGGCTGTGCTACTGGCTGCAAAGCATTGCACTTTCAAATACAAGTGGAGGAGTGTTATGTGTATGTATATGTGTAAATAAATGGACACTGAAATTCAAGTATATATCTCTATATATATATATATATATATATATATATATATATTAGCGATGCGCGGATAGGCAATTATTTCATTCGCAACCGCATCACAAAAGTCGTCATCCATCCGCCATCCACCCAACCAACATTTTATCAAAACCACACCCGCCCGCTGTTATATATCTAATATAGACGATGCAAGGCATTAGTGAGGTTAGAAAGCTTTTGCCTGTTAAAGAAAGGAGACTGATCCAATGTAGCAGAGACATTCAATGCGTGATAATATTATTTATCATTATTATAGTATTATTGTCATTTCCATTAAGAAAGTGTTGACTATTGTTGCCAATGCCCTCAGATCAGGAGTGCGTTCCTCACACTTTGTGTGCGCAGTTGCAGCAAGCAGAACGATGCTTTTAAGAAGTTAAAAAAATGTTTTAGAAAGACTAGGCCTATATTATCGTTAGGTAAAAAAAAAATTCTGAATTTATTTCAATGAATATTAACTTGTTAACGTTATAATGCTCAAATAGGGACGAGGGCGGGGTGCACAGTGAAACAGTGAACAATTTCGCGACAAAGATGAACCTTTATTGATTGATCTGCAGCCATGACAAAATATCAGACAATCTCCATTGTCAACGACAGGCAGGAAAATAAAGATAAACACATAGCCTATGTTGTAGGCATAGGCTCATACATTTTTAAGTTGAAATAAAAAAATAAATAAAAAATGTGCCTCATAAGCCTTAGGCTGTCAATCACGCGCACAAACTTAAATTATACAATAACATATGTATGTCATCCCTATTTAATCAAAAATAAATTAAATAAATAATAATAATAAATTACCTGCAACTTATTGGCCAAGGCAAAAAGCTGAAGGGGGGAAATCAAACCCATCAGACTGCACTTTATCATCAAACTTGAATTATAATGAAAATAGACGGTCGCGACAAACAAAGCAGGCTAAATATCCTTACATTGTCGCCAATCGGAGATGCGCTTCACTTGAAAGCGAGGCCAAATAATTAACACACACATAATTAACACAGTAGTATATCTCGAATAAAAAAAAACACAATAAACAACGCAATTGCCTTAATTCCTTTGCATTGTAGTGCGCCCAAACAACACGTAACCATCAACATTATTTAGCTGACCGAACTCAATATAGGTTAGACATGGGCTTATTTGGTATAGCCTATAGGTAACGTAGACTAATTCGTTTAACATATCCAACCGTATGTCTACTTACTTTTTTTTTTGTTAGCACTATGCAGGAATAAAATGGCATTTACAGTGCCAGGATTCAGGCGAGAGCGCCTGGCCTCTAAAATGCGCCCTGCTGCGCTGAAGGAGCGCTCACTTGCGGCACTTGTTGCTGGGACGCATAGGATTCTCTTGGCAAGGTGTTGTAGTCGTGGGAATGATTGTCCTTGTTTCCCCCCAAAAGGAAAGTAGATTTTGCTCTGCTGATCCGTCGAGATGCAAGTTTGTAGAGGAATAATCCTCTACTTCATCAACAAGCACAGGTGTATCCTCTTCCCATTCCGTGAAGTCAATCCTTTTCTTTTTCGGTAATGCACCATCAGCTCCACCTAAAGGACCGATAAAATCTATACGTTTTTCGTATGTGGTTAACAACATTTAACTATGTATATATATTTCCGAATTGGTTCAACCGCCCAAATCTTTTTACAATCTATTTTTTTCGTCATGTCACCCGCCCGACTCTGCGGTTGTGTCCGCAAACCGCGCATCTCTAATATATATATATATAAGAAATACTTGAATTTCAGTGAATTCTAGCTATAATTATACCCCCGCCCCAAATCTCCCGAATTCGGAGGTCTCAAGATTGGCAAGTATGGTCGTCAGGCACTGTAAAACACCGGATATCAGTTTTTGAAATGGCCCTCGAGACGAAGGCCAGGCGGTCCAAATAGTGCTAACTTCTGCGTAAGCACTCCGAGGGCTCTCTGTCGAAGTGCTAAGCCTGCTGGGGACCACCCCGTTTGTGCCGGATAAGCTTCTATTTCCTTGGGCATGCACCACCTGTCAGCAAGAAACACAAGTGCGTATGGATTTGTGTGTTGACACTTGGGCGGTACAAGTGTGTCAAAAGCTTTGACCAGCGGTTCAAGTAAAAACAAACGTGTTGTTCAGCTAAAAAGTGGGTGAACCTTCTTCTTAGGGCACTGCTAGATGGTGAAATTGTATTCTGAAAATGATCGTGGCCTGTATATGCTTTTTGTCAGCAGCTCCTTAAAAAGCAAAGCAGTCCTGTCATACAAAAAGATCTTTGGCTCACTTTTTTGCGATTTGCATGACTCTTTGAGCTTGTGCATGCAACGTTCCCAAGAGGGCTACCTGATCGAGAGCTGTCTCTCTCTGTAGTCATTAAGCCTTCTCGTAGGCACCACAGAACACTTTTACACTTTGCATCAGTCCATACTTGCCAACCTTGAGACCTCCGATTTCGGGTGGGGGGGGTGGTTAGGGGTGTGGTTAAGAGGGGAGGAGTATATTTAGAGCTAAAATTCACAGAGTCAAGTATTTCATATATATATATATATATATATATATATATAAATAAATAAGAGAAATACTTGAATTTCAGTGTTCATTTATTTACACATATACCACACATAACACTCATCTACTCATTGTTGAGTTAAGGGTTGAATTGTCCATCCTTGTTCTATTCTCTGTCACTATTTTTCTAACCATGCTGAACACCCTCTCTGATGATGCATTGCTGTGTGGCACGCACAAAAGAGTCTGGAATCTTCCATCTCTCCCTAGCATGGCCCAAAACCAGTCAATCTTTGCTTCCTGAGGAAGATCTTCACTGCCAAGCACTTGGTAGTCCACTACTTCTTCCCGGAGGCTATCCAGGTCCAATCGCAGCTGCGGCTTGGAACTTACAAGCTGTTATGTAAGTAGCCTATGTGTGTGTGTGGCCCTTTAAAAAGTGACAGCATGTGAGGTGAGTGACGTGTGTGGGCGAGAGAAGAGAGCGAGCGGTAGCGTGAGTGCGGGCGGCGACTAGTTTGTTTTGTGTTGGATTGGCTGTGTGCAAGCAATCAATAAAGCAAGATTTGCAACTAATCGCCGGACTCATCATTCACCCTAAAGTCGTCCGCTGTGGAGACCCACTGCCGGGTAAAGTGAAGGGTGTTGCCCCGAGCATACATCGGCTCTGGAGAAGTGTCTCCCCTGTGCTCTTCGACTGCGGTCTGGGAGCAAGAAACAGGAAAGGTGCAACAAAGCGTATTTCTTCATCTTACTCGTCGTCGGCGTCGCCATGGCTGTATCTTCCTCGTTCTTCTGCTTCGTCTCCTTGTTGTGTGCGCAGTTGTGCACTGCACTCTCTAAAAGCCCTAAATGTTATTGATGTTATAGATGGCAGTATTGTTCTGTTTAAGAGTGTCACAACATTGCTGTTTACGGTAGACAAAAACGTGACTGCTGTTGTTGTGTGTTGTTACCGCGCTGGGAGGACGTTAATGAAACTGCCCAACAATAAACCAAGAACTCGCCCTCGATCATTCTACAGTTATAACATGATTGGGCAGGCACGCTGTTTATATTGTGGGAAAGCGGACTCAGGTCCGCGTGGAGCTGGAGGGGGCGTGGCCTCCAGCTGCGCCTGAATTTCGGGAGATTTTCGGGAGAAAATTTGTCCCGGGAGGTTTTCGGGAGAGGCGCTGAATTTCGGGAGTCTCCCGGAAAATCCGGGAGGGTTGGCAAGTATGCATCAGTCCATCTTCGATGAGCTCGGGCCCAGCGAAGCCAGCGGCTTTTCTGGGCGTTGTTGATAAATGGCTATCGATTTGCATAATAGAGTTTTAACTTGCACTTGCAGATGTAGCGACACACTGTAGTTACTGACGGTGGTTTCCCAAAGTGTTCCTGAGCCCATGTGGTGATATCCTTTACAGACTGATGTCAGTTTTTGATGCAGTATCGCCTGAGGGATCGAAGGTCACGGGCATTGAATGTCGGTTTTCAGCCTTGCTGCTTATGATAATACGGACCGTAGATGGTGAAATCCCTACATTCCTTGCAATAGCTGGTTGAGAAATGTTGTTCTTAAACTGTTGGACAATTTGCTCACGCATTTGTTGACAAAGTGGTGACCCTCACCCCATCTTTGTTTGTGAATGACTGAGCATTTCATGGAAGCTGCTTTTATACCCAATCATGGCACCCACCTGTTCCCAATTAGCCCGTTCACCTGTGGGATGTTCCAAATAAGTGTTTGATGAGCATTCCGCAACTTTCTCAGGCTACCTGATCGAGAGCTGTCTCTCTCTGTAGTCATTAAGCCCTCTCCTAGGCATGTTAAATCGACACCGGGTTGGCAGCAGCTGCATTGATCGCCTATTGAAGCTTCGATAATGTGCCGTCCGTATGTAGTGGACTCGAAAGATGGCTGCTAGACTACAGACGAAGGCCGGACTTTGGCGTCTGATCAAATTCCTGTGGTCAGGATAGTGATGTTCGCAATTCAGTAGAAATACAGTATATTCCAAGTTGCTGTAGAAGATTTACCTAATATTCATTTAGAAATATAAATAACAGGGATTACCGGTATTAATGATCAACAGCTATAAAACCCTTAACGCGGTGGTCAGCAACCCGCGGCCCTAGAGCCGCATCTTTAGCGCCGCCCTAGTCGCTCCCTGGACCTCTTTCAGAGATGTGTGAAAATGGAAAAAGATGAAGAAAAAAAATGTGTTTTAATATATTTTCTGTAGGAGAACAAACATGACACAAACCTTCCTAATTGTTAGAAATCCCACGGTTTATATTAAACATGCTTCGCTGATGAGAGTATTTGGCAAGCACCATTTTTGTCCTACTAATTTCAGCGATCCTTGAACTCATCGAAGTTTGTTTACATGCACAACTTTCTCCGACGGTGCCACAAAAAGACGTTTTATACCACTCCTTTGTCTCATTTTGTCCACCAAACATTATATGCTGTGTGTGAATGCACAAAAGTGATCTTTGTTGATGTTATTGACTTGTGTGGAGTGCTTATCAGGCATATTTGCAAGCTAATCAATGCTAACATGCTATTTAGGCTAGCTGTATGTACATATTGCAAAATGATGCCTCATTTGTAGGTATATTTGAGCTCTTAATTTCCTTTGTTTATGTCCTCGGTTGATTTAATTTATATTTGCATGTCTCATGACACACTATCTGTATGTAATATTGGCTGCATTTCTCATAGTTGTTTGTGTGCCATGTTGTTCCAGACCACAGCAAACGTTACCAAGCTTGCAAAGATTGTAATAAATCCATTAGAAGAAGACAGCCTGACGTTTCCTTAAACTTGGACACACACATCTATACCTTTGGCCATTTTAAGCCAGTCATTTCCAGGAGTTATCTCATCCTGTGAGAAGCCACCATTTTACTAATGGTTTCCAATGTTGCAAAAACGTGTAGAATAAAAATAAAAATACAACATTTCTGTCAACGAAGATTTGCGTCAGCCTTTGATAGTAGGCTAATATAGACACTTACATCATGTGTTGTCTTCATTATAACACTTACCGTATTTTTCGGACTATAAGTCGCAGTTTTTTTCATAGTTTGGCCGTGCTCCAGTTCGACTTATATATGTTTTTTTCCTTCTTTATTATGCATTTTTGGCAGGTGCGACTTATACTCAGGTGCGACTTATACTCCGAAAAATACAGTATATAAGGCTCCAGAATTGTTTGTATTTTTGGTCCAATATGGCTCTTTCAACACGTTGGGTTGCCAACCCCTGCCTTAACAGTTCGTAGTATTAATGTTTTAATAAAAATTCACCTTGATTGACAAACTTGGATGAACACACGGACCAGTGATATTGCTCATTTTCGACAGAAGCAAGCACTTGTTTAGGTCAGACCCCTCTGTTCTCCAAATTAAGGGCGATTTGGTTGATAACCTTAAACAAAGTAAAACATTGCATTATTTGGAGTTTAAACTAATAAACACATCATCACAACATTGCTTTAAGTTTAACTAAGTTCATTAATCACTAGGGATGTCCGATAATGGCTTTTTGCCGATATCCCGATATTGTCCAACTCTTTAATTACCGATACCGATTTCAACCGATACCACTATCAACTGATATATATACAGTTGTGGAATTAACACATTATTATGCCTAATTTGGACAACCAGGTATGGTGAAGATAAGATACTTTAAAAAAAAATTAATAAAATAAAATAAGATAATGGGAAGACTATGTCTCCCGGCTGGCCTGGGAACGCCTCGGGATCCCCCGGGAAGAGCTAGACGAAGTGGCTGGGGAGAAGAAAGTCTGGGCTTCCCTGCTTAGGCTGCTGCCCCCGCGACCCGACCTCGGATAAGCGGAAGAATATAGATGGATGGGTGGAAGATAAATTAAAAACATTTTCTTGAATAAGGAAAGTAAAACAATATAAAAACAGTTACATAGAAACAAACAATCTGTCACTCCTAATTAGGGATGTCCGATAATGGCTTTTTGCCGATATCCGATATTCCGATATTGTCCAACTGTTTAATTACCGATACCGATATCAACCTATTCTGATATATACAGTCGTGGAATTAACACATTATTATGCCTAATTTGGACAACCAAGTATGGTGAAGATAAGGTCCTTTTTTTAAATATTAATAAAATAAAATATTATAAATAAATTAAAAACATTTTCTTGAATAAAAAAGAAAGTAAAACAATATAAAAACAGTTACATAGAAACTAGTAATTAATGAAAATTAGTCAAATTAACTGTTAAAGGTTAGTACTATTAGTGGACCAGCAGCACGCACAATCATGTGTGTTTACGGACTGTATCCCTGCAGACTGTATTGATATATATTGATATATAATGTAGGAACCAGAATATTAATAACAGAAAGAAACAACCCTTTTGTGTGAATGAGTGTGAATGAGTGTAAATGGGGGAGGGAGTTTTTTTGGGTTTGTGCACTAATTGTAAGTGTATCTTGTGTTTTTTATGTTGATTTAATTAAAAACCAAAAAAAAAAAAAAAAAAAAAACGATAGCGATAATAAAAAAAAACGATACCGATAATTTCCGATATTACATTTTAACGCATTTATCATCTCTATTAATCACACACATGTACCAGTAAATATACAGCTTAAATACCTAAGTAAAAAGTAAATGAGCAACTTCACTGAGTATTTAATAGTGATGGGCCCGGCAACACCGATGCATCGGCGCATGCGTCGAGCTCATAGAGCAAAACCCTGTGTCGGTGCGCGTACCGCTTTTAGAAAGTCACGTGACCAATCATGAGCTGTTTCGGTCACGTGACCTATACGCGAACTGTGTCGCAGTGACGCCTCCTCTGTGCCCTGTGAGCGGGTCTTTTCTACAGCCAGAGAAATAATAACTAAGAAGAGAAATCGTCTAAAATTTAATATGTTGGAAAAACTTTTTTTTTTTTAAATAAAAATGTGTAAAAAAAAAATAAAATAAAAAAAATCCCAGTCCACAATCATCCACAACACGTTCTCTTAGATTTCCATGTTATGATACATGTTCACATTATTTATTGACTGTATCTAAAAAAGATAAAAATATATTTTTATTTAAATGAAGATATGAAATAATCCTAAATTAAATACAATGACTTGGTTTATATTATTGTATATACTAGGGCAGGGGTCACCAACGCGGTGCCCGCGGTCACCAGGTAGCCCGTAAGGACCATATCAGTCGCCCGCTGGCCTGTTCTAAAAATAGCTCAAAGAGCAGCACTTACCAGTGAGCTGCCTCTATTTTTTAAATTGTATTTATTTACTAGCAAGCTGGTCTCGCTTTATTCGACATTTTTAATTCTAAAAGAGACAAAACTCAAATAGAATTTGAAAATCCAAGAACATATTTTAAAGACTTGGAATAAGCGGTAGAAAATGGATGGATGGATGGGTCTTCACTTGTTTAAATAAATTCATTTATTTTTTTACATTGCTTCTTATTACTTTTAGAAATACAATTTTAGAGAAAAAATACAACCTTAAAAATGATTTTAGGATTTTTAAACAAATATACCTTTTTACCTTTTAAATTTCTTCCTCTTCTTTCCTGACAATTTAAATCAATGTTCAAGTAAAAAAAAAATTTTTCTACTGTAAAGAATAATAAATATTTTAGCTTCTGTTTTTTCGACGAAGAATATTTGTGAAATATTTCTTCAAACTTACTATGATTAAAATTCAATAAAATGATTCTGGCAAATCTAGAAAATCTGTAGAATCAAATTTAAATCTTATTTCAAAGTATTTTGAATTTATTTTAAAATTTTTGTTTTGGAAAATCTAGAAGAAATTCTGATTTGTCTTTGTTAGAAATATAGCTTGGTCCAATTTGTTAAATACTCTAACAAAGTGCAGATTGGATTTTAAACAATTTAAAACATGTCATCAAAATTCTAAAATGTATCTTAATCAGGAAAAATTACTAATGATGTTCCATAAATAATTTTTTTAATTTTTTCAAAAAGATTCAAATTAGCTAGTTTTTCTCTTCTTTTTGTCGGTTGAATTTTGAATTTTAAAGAGTCGAAATTGAAGATAAACTATGTTTCAAAATTTTATTTTAATTTTTTTCGTGTTTTCTCCTCTTTTAAACCGTTCAATTAAGTGTTTTTTTCATCATTTATTCTCGACAAAAAACCTTCCGTAAAAGGAAAAAAAAATGTACGACGGAATGACAGACAGAAATACCCTTTTTTTTTTATATATATAAATGTATTTATTTAGCTATTCTTGTTTAAATCACACTTACGTGTAACTTACAAATGACAATATATTTATTTATTTAAGTGTGTATCAAACTGGTAGCCCTTCGCATTAATCAGTACCCAAGAAGTAGTTTTTGGTTTCAAAAAGGTTGGTGACCCCTGTACTAGGGCGTAAAATCAGTGTCAGTTGAGTCGGTCCATAGGTTGCCTGTAGGGATTTTTAATGTCCAGCAGGTGTCAGTATTTAGTGACACAGTATCAATACAGTTTTGCAATGTGTCGAAACGCTTCATGACGCCTCATGAACCCATCACTAGAACACGGTTTGTAGCTCAAACCAAACATTTCAAACAAAGCATTAACACATTCAGAGCTACAGCATCCAAGTTCATTTCCTACCAGTTGCGTGTGACCAGGAACTAAGGAGTCTCTTTGGCTTTTTTCTTCTTCCAGTTGCTTGCTTTGTTTAAGCTTTTGTTTCTCTTACTAACAAGCTTTTCCTTCTTTCTTCCCCAAAACCACATGCTGGTCTGTCGGCAAAATGGCCGTCCCTGCCACCTGACAGGAAGTTTGGTGAATTGTAATGTGGCCGTGTTTCTCTGCCCCCTGCAGGTCTGGAGGGGGACAAGTGGCTATTTTGGATGATACTGCTTCTGTGTTGTGTTAGTTGACGTGGGGAGGGGCTGTCACGTGACATCAAAGGGAATTCATGTAATCAGATGAGGCTGCTACTATTACGCAATGACAGCCAGTCCTGAGGTACATGTCCGAAAAACAAAGTCTTACTTCCAAGGGGTATTTCACGTTTGAAAATATCCTGTAGAGCTTGGTGTATCTCTTTCCAATAGTCCAGTGGTTCTTAACCTGGGTTCGATCGAACCCTAGGGGTTCGGTGAGTCGGCCTCAGGGGTTCGGCAGAGCCTCCGCCGTGGAGGTCAAGCATACTTGCCAACCCTCTCGGATTTTCCGGGAGACTCCCGAAATTCAGCGCCTCTCCCGAAAACCTCCCGGGACATATTTTCTCCCGAAAATCCCCCGAAATTCAGGCGGAGCTGGAAGCCACGCCCCCTCCAGCTCCATGCGGACCTGAGTGACGTCAGGTGCGCAACACCACGTAAATCGTTGGCCAACCAAAAAGTAACCCCAGTACGCTATAGCCACCATTCACCAGGAGATGGCAACAGACAAACATAGATAACTCTGTTACATTATTCCCCTTTTAGAAATGTATAGAAGTTACTCAAAGTAAATAAACAACCCAACCAAAAAATGCAGTAGCTCAATTAAAAAACTGTACTTAAGCCACATTCTTTTTTCTTTTTTTTTAGTACTGAACTCTTAACCCTCATTTGTAAAAAAAAATAACATGCTTATTATACAAACAGTATTTGTACACCTTTAACACAGATTTTTATACTGTCTTCAGAGATTCAGTTTTTTTGGTGGTACTCAAAACCTTTCTGGGTACCTGCGAAAGGGTGTTCAGCATGGTTAGAAAAATAGTGACAGAGAATAGAACAAGGATGGACAATTCAACCCTTAACTCAACAATGGGTAGATGAGTGTTATGTGTGTGTATATGTGTAAATAAATGAACATTGAAATTCAAGTATTTCTTTTATTTATATATATATATATATATATATATATATATATATATATATATATATATATATATATATATATATAGTATATATATATATGTATATTGTGTATATATATATATATATATATATATATATATATATATATATATATATATATATACATATATATATATACATATATATATATATATATATTGTATATATATATATATACATATATATATATATATAATAAAATAAATATATATACAGCTAGAATTCACTGAAAGTCAAGTATTTCCTATATATATATATATATATATATATATATATAGATATATATATATATATATATATATATATGTATGAAATACTTGACTTGGTGAATTCTAGCTGTAAATATACTCCTCCCCTCTTAGCCCCGCCCCCAACCACGCCCCCCCCCAGCATGGTTAGAAAAATAGTGACAGAGAATAGAACAAGGATGGACAATTCAACCCTTAACTCAACAATGGGTAGATGAGTGTTATGTGTGTGTATATGTATGTGTAAATAAATGAACATTGAAATTCAAGTATTTCTTTTATTTATATATATATATATATATATATATATTTATATATTGTATATATATATGTATATTGTGTATATATATATATATATATATATATATATATTGTATATATATATATATATATATATATATATATATATATATATAATAAAATAAATATATATACAGCTAGAATTCACTGAAAGTCAAGTATTTCTTATATATATATATATATATATATATATATATATATATATATATATATATATATATATATATATATATGTATGAAATACTTGACTTGGTGAATTCTAGCTGTAAATATACTCCTCCCCTCTTAGCCCCGCCCCCAACCCCCCCCACCTCCCGAAATCGGAGGTCTCAAGGTTGGCAAGTATGAGGTCAAGACACACCCGACTCATCATGTAAATAAAAACTTCTCCCTATCGGCGTATTATGGATACCCCCAAACAATGTTCCCTCTAATTTTCCATATGTGTGAGCAAACGCAAAAACTCCTTGAGCATTCGGTGGAGCACGTGTGGTCACACCTGCAGCACACCTGTCCCAAACCTGACTAAATAACAAGTTAAATGTTTTATTATTGTAATCAAATAACAGTCATTTCCATGAGATTATTTTCTAATATAAGTGTTTTGGCCCACTTACAATGACTATAACATATTGTTTTTCATGAGCTGTGTACTAGTATTATATGTCTGGGGCCTCACCTGCCATCATGGAAAGAAAAAAAATGTAAAAAGAAAAAAAAAATTTTTAATTGTTGTATGTATCCAGTGATTATACTATAGAGTTGTTTTCCATTTAACTTCACCCGTTTTAGATTATTTTTATTCAAAATCGCTGAATTTTCACATTTGCCGTTCAAATACTGAGAAGAGACGGTGCGGTGAACAGCAGCCAGTTGAGGCACGTCACTCAGTGCCTCAACATGGATTCCGGACTCGGCTAACTGCTGGCCTGCTGTGCAGTGAGACTGTATTGCTATATGAACTATATTATACATTTCCATAGTTTAGTTAGCTGAGGTATATAATGTACAGTGTATTTTGTCAACAACTGTATGTGTGTAAAGTATTTCTTGTGCTGAGCGATCATAAAACGGCTGCAAAAGACGCACTGGCTGAGGCTCGCCTCCTGCACCCCCGCCGTAGAATTGTTAAATCAACTAAAGCCCACACTTAAACTTTCCACGTGCAAGATTGAATCTATTTAAAAAAGTTATTTCATAAGAAGCCAAAAAGTGCAAAAACAATAATGTTCGTGTTGGAGGAGTTGTGAGTGACTGCAGGGCCACAACATTATGTACACCTGCAGACTGCAGGTGTATCTAATTCACAACTCCTCCAACACGAACATTATTGTTTTTGCACTTTTTGGCTTCTTATTGAATAACTTTTGTAACCTATTTTCATGGGCTTTTCTCTTTGTGATGTTAAGTTCCTGTTATGCGCTGTTATACAGTATATGCCTTGAGCTCTTATTTTGAAGGCGCTAAGAGCGGAAGTGACGACACGTTGGATTGGAGCGGAAGTTTTTGAAAGAAGGTAAATAAAGTGGTCCTCGTGTAAACTGTAGTCTCCGTGTTTGTTATTTTGTAGTTTCATACAGTGTAGGCGACATTTATAAACCCTCGGTTACACTTTTTTAAACAGATTCAATCTTGCACGTGGAAAGTTTAAGTGAGGGCTTTAGTTAAAAATAAATGATGAATGGTTTATACTTGTATAGCGCTTTTCTACCTTCAAGGTACTCAAAGCGCTTTGACAGTATTTCCACATTTACCCATTCACACACACATTCACACACTGATGGCGGGAACTGCCATGCAAGGCGCTAACCAGCAGCCATTAGGAGCAAGGGGTGAAGTGTCTTGCCCAAGGACACAATAAGTAAAGGTAAGACCATAATAACGTTTTTTTTTAAATTACATGTGCTTTTTTGTGTGCTACAGTTTGTATGTGTAAAGTTAAAGTTAAGTTAAAGTACCAATGATTGTCACACACACACTAGGTGTGGTGAAATTTGTTCTCTGCATTTGACCCATCCCCTTGTTCACCCCCTGGGAGGTGAGGGGAGCAGTGGGCAGCAGCGGCGCCGTGCCCGGGAATAATTTTTGGTGATTTAACCCCCAATTCCAACCCTTGATGCTGAGTGCCAAGCAGGGAAGAATGCTGGTATGAGCTTTTAAACATAACCCGTTAACTGCTGCCAATCAAATGGTGAATAAGATACTCTTTAGGGTTCATATGTTTGTAAATCTGACTGTGATGAAGTCAGTGCCTCACCAGCCATCAACCTCACCGCACGTCACTGCAACCGATATATGCAGTCGTGGAATTAACACATTATTATGCCTAATTTGGACAACCAGGTATGGTGAAGATAAGGTCCTTTTTAAAAAAAACAATAAAATAAAATAAGATAAATAAATTAAAAACATTTTCTTGAATAAAAAAGAAAGTAAAACAATATAAAAACAGTTACATAGAAACTAGTAATTAATTGCAAAAGTGGAATAACCTTTTTAGGAAGACCAGAAGGCGGGGCGTTACAATAATCTACACGACTTGTAATAAAAGCGTGCATTAGCGTCTCTGTGTTGCCCTGAGAGAGAATTGGGCGAACTCTGGCTATATTCTTAAGATGATAAAAAACCTATTTTTGTTAAATTCACATGCGAGGTGTTTTATTTTGAATGCGGTGTTCGGCATTGGCGTTGTTGGGCCTATTTTAGGGGGGCTCAAGCCCCCCTAAAATATTCTTAAGCCCCCCTAAATAATTTGGGGTTTTTTGGGGGTTTTTTTACAAATAAATGCCGACATATTTATTATAAAGTGGCCCAAATATGAGTTTAAATAAATAATCATATAATCTGTTATTTTTCACTCAGTTTCCCCTCACTTCGTAGCGTAAGGTAGAGAGCCCCTTTAGTGCGTCGGTATCCAATCCATTCCACTTGTTCGTATAGAAAATGCCCACATCACTCAAATTCCAGCCCGCATTTTCTCTGCGACCTTGCTTGCGGTCCTGCAGGTGTACGAAGCACATTATCTTCCTTTACAATGAGTGAAGCTGCACAAAACCTTGTGTGTGCAATTGTAAATCATTTATTTTTTAAGTTGTGTGTTTCTTGTAGAATCTATATAAAGTAATATACACTAGCCTATTGTTAAAATAATGAAAAAAACATCATTAAATATATTTGTTTTATTGTATTGTTACATTAATAGCTGTTTTATTATTATAGGATGGCTTGTTAAACATTTCACAGGATTTTCAGAGGGAGGAAAAACCAAGACATTTAATATAAAATGTAAAATGAATAAATACATAAAAAGAAAAAGAAAAAAAAATGGTTAAAAGCCATCGTCCCGGGGAGCATTTCATTTCGTCCCGTGCATTTTTAAAAAATAATAATAATAACAATGAATAATTTCTAAGTCTTTGTTAGCCGTTTGTGAAGTTTTGTGCTCGTGCGTAACATTCGCTCGCATCCTGTGCATCTCCTGGGGGCAAAGCCCCCCCCCTGTCCTTAAAAGCTAGTGACGGCCCTGGTGTTCGGTTATTAAGTCCATTTCTCATTTAAATCCTTGCAGACCACATCGGTTCAGTTTACAGCGTGGAGCCTGACTCCAGGCCTCCTTTCTGGTGGACATTTTGCTGTAATTCAATGACCTGACAGGCTTGTTGGTCAACAGTCAGTGTGCACTCAGGAAGCCCCCGTCTCCATGGAGACACAAACAAGCTACGATACTGCCCTCAGGTGAATTCTCTGTGTGGCTCCATCGACTCAATTGGTCCATTCAGGTTTCATTTTCTTTCTTGTCCACATATTTTACCCCCTTCTTTTCTTTGCCTTTGACGCCCCCACTGTGCAGCCACGGGCTCTGGAACGTGGCTTTTCCTTCTCCGTTTTCCATTCGCCGATCTCGCCCTCCCACTGAAAGGCTGCTTGAATTCAAGAGAAGATTGTATATGCAATTGGTTTTTGTAACCGTTGCGGAGGTGCGTGTCAGCTGATATTACAGTTTTGGCCACATGCATGCTGTGCTCTTGCCCTTTTTTTGTCCTTACTGTAGAAGACCACATATATGTGTATATCTGTGCACGTCATGCTTGTTGGGATTTTGGCCAGAGTGCATTTGTTTGAAGACGAAGAACCGTATCTCAAAAATGCCTGATCAAAGCCTGGCTTAGCGGCCCAGAGGGCTTCAATTTAATAAGTTGTCCAAGTGCCAGTCATGAGCTTATGAACACCTCATATTATAGTTTATGGTGTATTTTAGCAAGAGCAGCACCTACTGACTAACAAGGATGTGTTATTTTAGCGTCTGATCGCATTTTGATGAAGTTGGTATTGGGCAGTGACGTGCGGTGAGGTTGATGGCTGGTGAGGCACTGACTTCATCACAGTCAGATTTACAAACATATGAACCCTAAAGAGTATCTTATTCACCATTTGATTGGCAGCAGTTAACGGGTTATGTTTAAAAGCTCATACCAGCATTCTTCCCTGCTTGGCACTAAAGCATCAAGGCTTGGAATTGGGGGTTATTAAATCACCAAAAATGATTCC
>NC_084569.2:10804958-11027458 GCF_033978685.3 Nerophis lumbriciformis
TTTAGTTGTCTTCACTCCCTTGCTTTGTCACCATAGTAACCATTAGTTTCACCTGGTTCACATCCTCATGTCACGCACCTGTCTCACGTTTTCACATTTTGAGTCACGCACCTGTTTACACTAATCATGTCACCAGTATTTAAGCTTGTTGTTGCCAGGCAGTCGGCCTGGTGACATTATCATAGCTATCTATTAGAGATGCGCGGATAGGGAATTATTTCATCCGCAACCGCATCACAAAAGTCGTCAACCATCCGCCATCCACACGAACTAACATTTAATCAAAACCGCAACCGCCCGCCAACCGCCACCCGCCCGTTGTTATATATCTAATATAGACGATGCAAGGCATTAGTGAGGTTATAAAGCTTTTGCCTGTTAAAGAAAGGAGACTGATCCAATGCAGCAGAGACATTCAATGCGTGCCACGCTGTCACGGCCCAGACTCACACCAGTGCGCAATCATCTGGGAGCCGCGCTGAGCGCGCCTCCAAGCACGCTCGCGCCACTCAAACTGCTGCAGGCAGCTGCGTTCACACATGCATCTGTAAGCCTTGTTTTAACATCCTGTGGCACTCTTCTGGGATCACGGCGGACGAAACTGCTCATGCTCAGGGTGTTTGTGGAGATTCGGGGTTTTTGCACAAATGTGATGCACCATGTTAGATGTCCCGGTTTTGTGACTGTCGTAGACATAAACAGCGTCGCAGCTCTTGCAAATCACGTAGCCAGCATTACTATCATCCTGATTTACAACCTCATAAAAACGAGTCCAGGCTGAACTTTTCTGGCCTTTTTTTCCCCTGGTCTTTAGTATTCCCTTTTTTAGTTTGTCGCGTACCACGTTTGCTGCCGGCGTTGCCATCTCTTTTTTTTTTCTTCTTCTGTTGTGGCATGCTGCAGGTGCCTGCTCGTTTTTCGTATGTGGGTAACAACATTTAACTATGTATATATATTTCCGAATTGGTTTAACTGCCACCCGCCTGAATCTATTTAAAATCTAATGTTTTTAAATTTCAACCGCCCGACCCGACCCGCGGATAAAATTTAATTTGTTTTTATTTCAACCGCCCGACCCGCGGATAATCCGCGGACTCCGCGATTGTGTCCGCAAACCGCGCATCTCTACTATCTATCCTTTCTGCCTATGCTACCTGTCATGCCAAGCCATTGTTTCATGCACGTTTTTCATGCCACAGTAAGTGTTGTATATTTCATGTTTAGCGTTTTTGCCTTTGTGCAAGTTTTTGTTTCATTAGCCAAGTTTTTGTACTTCCGCCTTGTGCGCGCTTTTCGTTTGTTCTTTTTGTTAGTGTAAAATTAAACATGTACTTACATTCACGCCTTGCCCGCGCCAACTTTCCTTTGCACCATGGGAAAACAAACCCCAAAGTCCACGTATTGACACCACAAGCTTCTGCTTGAATTTTTGACCACTTCTCTTCAAAACATTGGTGCAGTTCAGCTAAATTTGTTGGTTTTCTGACATGGACTTGTTTCTTCAGCATTGTCCACACATTTAAGTCAGGACTTTGGGAAGGCCATTCTAAAACCTTAATTCTAGCCTGATTTAGCCATTCCTTTACCACTTTTGACGTTGGGGGTCATTGTCCTGTTGGAACACCCAAATGCGCCCCAGACCCAACCTCCGGGCTGATGATTTTAGGTTGTCCTGAAGAATTTGGAGGTAATCCTCCTTTTTCATTGTCCCATTTACTCTCTGTAAAGCACCAGTTCCATTGGCAGCAAAACAGGCCCAGAGCATAATACTACTACCACCATGCTTGACGGTAGGAATGGTGTTCCTGGGATTCTCCTCCAAACATATTGCTGGGTATTGTGGCCAAACAGTTACATTTTTGTTTCATCTGACCACAGAACTTTCCTCCAGAAGGTCTTATCTTTGTCCATGTGATGTCAGATGAAACCAAAATTGAGCTGTTTGACTTACAGCAGGGGTGTCAAACTCATTTTAGCTCAGGGGCCCGCATGGAGTAAAATCTGTACACACGCGGGTCGGACTATTAAAATCATGGCATTAAATCTAAAAAAATAAAGATAACTTTAGATTGTTTTCTTTGGCCAAAAATAGAACAAACATATTCTGAAAATATTACAATAAAAATTATGGAAAAAAATACCGGCGGCGGTAAAGTTTAGATCCATGAAGGAAAGAAGAAAGTGAATTAATGTTTATAACTGAATACTTTTACATATGCATGTTTTCTTTTGTATTATTTTTTTAAATTATTTAAGTAACGTTTACGACAACCTTTTTCCTAAACACAATATAGAATGTGAGATATAACAGGATAATGCATACATTTATCATTTGTCTTCAAAACGCTTACAAAAAAGTGGACCCCAAAAATTTACTGTGGGACCCCATTTTTATGACTTGATGGGGTACCTGGGGCCCCATTTTTGAAAGTTCCTAGCGCCAACACTGATGGAGTATTGGTTCGTGCAAAACAGCAGCAGGCGGCTGTGGCCTGCGGGCCGGTTCTAATACTAATCAAATATCATCCCGGGTGCCATAGATCATTCCTTTCGAGCCTTGACTTTGACACATAGGTTTTAAGGGAACAGTGTATTAGTATTGAGAAGGTTACAAAAGGGTTAAAAAAAAGTCAAAATAGTTGACACTGCAGTTTAAGAGCTCTAAATGTTGATTTTGATTATTTTTCGATTAATCATCCATCCATGTATAAAAGTATATTTTAAAAGCGTTTGGTGGAATCTTAGCTGGTAAATATAGCAATATATGAAATTAACCTATGTATTCAACACAGCAGATTACATTTTAGTATGGAATATGTACACTATATTGCCAAAAGTATTTGGACACCCATCCAAATGATCAGAATGAGGTGTCCTAATCACCAAGCCCGGCCACAGGTGTATAAAATCAAGCATTTAGGCATGGAGACTGTTTCTACAAACAATTGTGAAAGAATGGGCCGCTCTCAGTGATTTCCAGCGTGGAACTGTCATAGGATGCCACCTGTGCAACATATCCAGTCGTGAAATTTCCGCGCTCCTAAATATTGCAAAGTCAACTTTATTATAAGAAAATGGAAGAGTTTGGGAACAACAGCAACTCAGCCACCAAGTGGTAGGTCACGTAAACTGACAGAGAGGGGTCAGCGGATGCTGAAGCGCATAGTGCAAAGACTTTCTGCAGTCAGTTGCTATAGAGCTCCGAACTTCACTTCACTGGTTGAAAGGGAAAAATTGCATATTGAGGGCCAGCATGGACGAATAGAACAGACATTGTAATGTCTGCTCGCAGAAAAAACTAAAATCCTAATCTGCGATTTGACTCGAATGGCCTTGACGCAGGAGCAGGCTGTTCTGAAAACATCCACGAGGACACCTCAATGATGGATGCTTTTGACCTCCCTTCCTCCTCAACGACACCTGGATTCAAACTTTTGCTGGCATGTAGAACGACCCCAGGCCTATGGACACTCCATCAACACACCCAAGACAATGGGCATATATACACACACACCCCCTCCCCCACCCCACGCCTTCACCACCGCTTGATTCCCCTTCGGGGTGATGGACGGCTGGCAGCGCTTCATAGCAGCAGTCGACCTCCAGGATCCCAACTCCCCCCCCCCCCCCCCCCCCCCCCCCCTCTGTTGCGAGTTGTCGTGATTAAATGTAACATGTTTATGTGTGCATGGCATGGAGGTTTTTTCCCACTCCAGACTATGCCCCCTTAGGAGCCCAGTCTAGATTGTATTTTTTTACTCAAATTCTTCCCCAGTGTTTTACCTTTTTCCCCACCTTTTACGGGGCGCCTCGTGGCGACCCATCAGCGTTCCTGTTCTGTAACCCTGTACACTGTTTGTTTGTCTAATCTTGAACGGGTTTGTGCTGAAAACATAGTTTCGTTGTACTTGTTACAATGACAATAAAGACCTATCTGTCACGGCCAGGGCGCATTTGCCCTCATCCTTGCGCTCTGCTTGTCGCACCTCGGGACACGCCCACATCCAGGGATGCGCCACGTGCGCCTCCGCCCTGCAGCAGCCGCCGGCTGCAATCATTCACCGGCAATCAGCGCACCTAATTGTAATGATCAAGCTGCCTTCTTAAGCCTGCACAAACTGCCATGCCGCACCGGAATATAGTCTCCTGTGTGCATCCCCCAGTCAAGCTGTGCGTCTTGTGCTCCTGGATCTTCCCTGCCTCCCTCGTGCTTCGTGGTTCTCGAGTCCTCGCTTGCCGCCGGACTACGACGACTCGCTCCTGCCTCTCGACCCCGCTTCCGCCCCTGGACAACCCTGCCTGCCTTGCCCTTGTCGGACAGCACCGCTCCTCTAAACACGCACCTCCAACATTTTACGGTAAAACCCTCCAGTTAAATACTACACATAGTCTGTCACCCATTCCCTTTTGGATTTTGCCACACACACCATTCTATAGTTTATTAGTATTGTTTATTATTAGATATATATATATTAACTATGTATATAATAAATCATTGAACATTACAATCCTCTGGTGTCTGTTGCCGTCATTTCCCTCTGCACACCATAACACTATCCTATCCTATCCTTCATGTGACCTTCCAATTAGCCCACGTACAGTACGCAGAGAGCTTCACGGAATGGGTTTCCATGGCCAAGCAGCTGCATCTAAGCCATACATCACCAAGTCCAATGCAAAACGTGGGATGCAGTGGTGTAAAAGCATGTCGCCACTGGACTCTAAAGCAGTGGCAGCACCCCTGACTTACAGTACGGGCGATAAGTTGCTAAGTTTTTGCATTGGTGTTTCCGTTTTGTTTGATGTTTTTCTACATGTTCTCGCCTGCCCTCCTAGGGTTTGGACTAAATTTCATGGTGATCTGGTTAAAATCACAGTATGTGTTTTGCAGAGTGTTACGTCTGACCAGTCTACCTCTCAGGGAATTAAAGTCACTGGTCAATCCCAAGTTCATATATGCTGAGTAAGAAGGACCATCAAGACAGAATAGGAATATTATCAAGTTTTACTGAAGCTTCAGGAGACCAGCCCACACCAATACATTCATACCGGCTTCTCGAATTGGTCTAACGTTCAAATAGGAAGAGACAACTTCTTGAATGCGAAAACCCCCACCCTGTCCAGAAAGGAATACAGCCTCATTGTTCTAATACAGATAAGATATAAGGGAGTACTCCAACTCCTACATTCCAAGCCTTCAAGGTAACAAACACAGCTTACTTGCGGACATAAAATGAAAAAAATAGAAAGAGTACAAATGGAAAAACACTAGATGATTTAAACATGACTATGAATAACGAAATAACTGCATTCTCGACAAGAACATTGAGCCGTGTGAAAAATGTCAATTCAAGTCAAACTTTTGTGTTCAATAACAGCCCCAACTTGTTTTTGGCCAAAAAATAATAATACCTCTAACAATACAGTAGTTGTGCATTTTGTGTGAGTGTAGTGGTTGAAGAATTAGCTTACACAACTCATGCCTTCTCTTCGAGAATACGCTCTAGCATTGCCGTGCACGACCAGCTTCACGGCAACACTTTTGCATCCGCACAGCGAAAGGCAGGCAATCATCAAGGCGGGGAGTCGCAGTGGCTGTTGACGAGAGGATGTGTGTGTGTTTGTGTGTGTGTGTGTGCTCATATGTTTATGTATTTATGTGTGTGTGCGTGTGTGTGTGGAAGGGATTTTTTTTGTGGGTTGAAGCACCCTACTCTGGCTATAATGGAACAGCTGTTGGGAGCACGGCGCAGCAGAGCGAATAAACGCCGAGTAAATAGCAGAGAAGAGCAATGTAAACAGAGATGGGATGGCGGGAGCTGCTTCCCTGCTTTTCTCAAATGGGGGGGGGGGGGGGGGGGGGGCTTGAAAGGGGTGGGGGGGGGGGGGGGGTTGTCAACAGGAGAATGCAGAAAATACTGGTGGAAGAAATTGTACAGTAATTGTTGATGCCACCATGAATTCCATTATCTCTAAAATAATCTCTTTTCTTTTTTTTACATGTAATTTAGAGTGACCCATTTACACGGACCGCATCTTTAATGAATCACCTGACTCGGTTTGCCTTTACGGTGGCTTTACCACCATGACTCAGTCTTGCATGTTTACATGCCAAATGTTCATTAACATGCATTGTGCCTTTCAAATAAACTACATGTCAAATCTCCGTTCAAGAATAATGCAAACCCCAAAGCCAGTGAAGTTGGCATGTTGTGTATTTTGTAGATAAAAACAGACTACAATGATTTGCAAATCCTTTTCAACTTATATTCAATTGAAGATTTTTTTTTAATGCAAATAATCATTAACTTATAATTTAATGGCAGCAACACATTGCAAAAAAAGTTGGCACAGGGGCATTTTTACCACTGTGTTACATGGCCTTTCCTTTTAACAACACTCAGTAAACGTTTGGGAACTGAGGAGACACATTTTTTTAAGTGGAATTCTTTCCCATTCTTGCTTGATGTACAGCTTAAGTTGTTCAACAGTCCGGGGGTCTCCGTTGTGGTATTTTAGGCTTTCATAATGCGCCACACATTTTCAATGGGAGACAGGTCTGGACTACAGGCAGGCTTTTACTATAAAGCCACGCAGTTGTAACACGTGGCTTGGCATCGTCTTGCTGAAATAAGCAGGGGCGTCCATGATAACCTTGCTTGGATGGCAACATATGTTGCTCCAAAACCTGTATGTACCTTTCAGCATTAATGGTGCCTTCACAGATGTGTAAGTTACCCATGCCTTGGGCACTAATACACCCCCATACCATCACACATGCTGGCTTTTCAACTTTGCGCCTATAACAATCCGGATGGTTCTTTTCCTCTTTGGTCCGGAGGACACGACGTCCCCAGTTTCCGAAAACAATTTGAAATGTGGACTCGTCAGACCACAGAACACTTTTCCACTTTGCGTCAGTCCATTTTAGATGGACTGATGGCGGCGTTTCTGGGTGTTGTTGATAAATGGTTTTGGCTTTGCATAGTAGAGTTTTAACTTGCACTTACAGATGTAGCGACCAACTGTAGTTACTGACAGTGGTTTTCTGAAGTGTTCCTGAGCCCGTGTGGTGATATCCTTTACACACCGATGTCGCTTTTTGACGCAGTACCGCCTGAGGGATCGATTGTCCGTAATATCATCGCTTACGTGCAGTGATTTCTCCAGATTCTCTGAACCTTTTGATGATATTACGGACCGTAGATGGTGAAATCCCTAAATTCCTTGCAATAGCTGGTTGAGAAATGTTGTTCTTAAACAATTTGTTGACAAAGTGGTGACCCTCGTCCCATCCTTGTTTGTGAATGACTGAGCATTTCACGTAAGCTGCTTTTATACCCAATCATGGCACCCACCTGTTCCCAATAAGCCTGTTCACCTGTGGGATGTTCCAAATAAGTGTTTGACGAGCATTCCTCAGCTTTCTCAGTCTTTTTTGCCACTTGTGCCAGCTTTTTGTAAAACATGTTGCAGGCATCAAATTCCAAATGAGTTAATATTTGCAAATAATAACAATATAATTAAATATCTTGTCTTTGCAGTCTATTCAATTGAATATAAGTTGAAAAGGATTTGCAAATCATTGTATTCTGTTTTTATTTACCATTTACACAACGTGACAACTTCACTGGTTTTGGGGTTTTTATTTGACTCATGTGGTGCGATACAAGTTGATAAAAGATGACATACCCATAGAGGAAAATTTCTTGCCACCCGCCTGGTTTTGTTGCCATCTCGTCCCTACTTCCACCTCCACGGAGAGAATATATAAATATGACTACTATTCTTCGCTATTAAACAACCTCAAATGTCGATTTATATGAGCGTCCTTAACTCGCTGCAGTCCTGCGCAGCAATTTGATCTCAGCAATATAAATCAATATAACAATTAATTGATTATTCCTGATATAAAAACCTCACTCCTGTTACCAAACATATTTTCATTATTCATTTGCAATACTGAGCGTTTGCAGCTGTCTGACCCCTTTTTATGAGTAAAGCGATGACTTACTTAGCCATTACTGTTTTATATCCGAGTACCACGATAACAACTGTGTGGCTGCTGGCACCGTATAGTTTTTATAACTTGTATATATTATAGCAAACCTCGACTTTAATAGCTATTAGAGGCCAAGTGGCCCGAGCATGAACGATCTTCTCTTTCGGCGTAACAAGAAACGGATACATATTGGAAATTCCAAGCTGTTTACATTTTGAATTGATTATTTATGGTGGTAGTTGGATTATTTACGCTTGATTATCGTATTTTTCGGACTATAAGTCGCAGTTATTTTTCATAGTTTGGCTGGGCTCCAGTGCGACTTATATATGTTTTTTTCTTTTTTTATTATGCATTTTCTGCAGGTGCGACTTATACTCCAGTGCGACTTATATATGTTTTTTTCTTTTTTTATTATGCATTTTCTGCAGGTGCGACTTATACTCCGGTGCGACTTATATATGTTTTTTTCTTTTTTTATTATGCATTTTCTGCAGGTGCGACTTATACTCCAGTGCGACTTATATATGTTTTTTTCTTTTTTTATTATGCATTTTCTGCAGGTGCGACTTATACTCCGGTGCGACTTATATATGTTTTTTTCTTTTTTTTATTATGCATTTTCTGCAGGTGCGACTTATACTCCGGTGCGACTTATATATGTTTTTTTCTTTTTTTTATTATGCATTTTCTGCAGGTGCGACTTATACTCCGGTGCGACTTATATATGTTGTTTTCTTTTTTTATTATGCATTTTCTGAAGGTGCGACTTATACTCCGGTGCGACTTATATATGTTTTTTTCTTTTTTTCTTATGCATTTTCGGCAGGTGCGACTTATACTCCAGTGCGACTTATATATGTTTTTTTCTTTTTTTATTATGCATTTTCTGCGGGTGCGACTTATACTCCAGTGCAACTTATATATGTTTTTTTCTTTTTTTTATTATGCATTTTCTGCAGGTGCGACTTATACTCCGGTGCGACTTATATATGTTGTTTTCTTTTTTTATTATGCATTTTCTGAAGGTGCGACTTATACTCCGGTGCGACTTATATATGTTTTTTTCTTTTTTTATTATGCATTTTCGGCAGGTGCGACTTATACTCCAGTGCGACTTATATATGATTTTTTCTTTTTTTATTATGCATTTTCTGCAGGTGCGACTTATACTCCAGTGCGACTTATATATGTTTTTTTCTTTTTTTTTTTATTATGCATTTTCTGCAGGTGCGACTTATACTCCGGTGCGACTTATATATGTTTTAATCTTTTTTTATTATGCATTTTCTGCATGTGCGGCTTATACTCCAGTGCGACTTATATATGTTTTTTTCTTTTTTTATTATGCATTTTCTGCAGGTGTGACTTATATATGTTTTTTTCTTTTTTTATTATGCATTTTCTGCAGGTGCGACTTATACTCCGGTGCGACTTATATATGTTTTTTTCTTTTTTTATTATGCATTTTCTGCAGGTGCGACTTATACTCCGGTGCGACTTATATATGTTTTTTTCTTTTTTTATTATGCATTTTCTGCAGGTGCGACTTATACTCCGGTGCGACTTATATATGTTTTTTTCTTTTTTTATTATGCATTTTCTGCAGGTGCGACTTATACTCCGGTGCGACTTATATATGTTTTTTTCTTTTTTTTATTATGCATTTTCTGCAGGTGCGACTTATACTCCGGTGCAACTTATATATGTTTTTTTCTTTTTTTATTATGCATTTTCTGCAGGTGCGACTTATACTCCGGTGCGACTTATATATGTTTTTTTCTTTTTTTATTATGCATTTTCTGCAGGTGCGACTTATACTCCGGTGCGACTTATATATGTTTTTTTCTTTTTTTATTATGCATTTTCTGCAGGTGCGACTTATACTCCGGTGCGACTTATATATGTTTTTTTCTTTTTTATTATGCATTTTCGGCAGGTGCGACTTATACTTCGGTGCGACTTATACTCCGAAAAATACGGTAACTCTTTTATTACCTGTACAGGTTGCATTTTCAGCAATGCAGCCATACAAGTGTAAAAATAAGTGCTAACTAGATGAGGCAATTACTGAAGGAATTGCGTGGGAATGCTCCAATGCTGAAGTTGAACTGAAATCCTGGATTTTTTTTGGGAATTGTTGAAGTAGAGCACACAATTCCCAAACAGGCTGAATATTTTGAAGTTGGAACAGTTTGAATCAGAGGAAAAATGTGGGGGTTGTGGAATTTTGAAGAAAGTCCCATTCATTTCAATGGGAATTTCCCAAAATTTTGGGAATTTCTGGTATAGCGGGAATTTATTTTGAAAGAATGTCCCATTAATTTCTGTCATGATCCGTGGTCCGGATCAGGTTTTGTGTTTCCTGTTAGTTTTGGACTCCCTTAGTTCCTGTTGTTGTGCACCCTTTTTTTTTTTTTTTTTTTTTTAATTTATTTACATTTTTTTTTTTTTTTTCATGAATTAATTAATCAATTCAACAAAACAACACACAAAAACACCACAACAATGCAATCCAACTCCAAAACCAAACCCGACCCAGCAACACCCAGAATAGCAATAAACAGAGTGAGTCAGAGTTATCAGACATGTAGAGTGAATGCTACAATGCTGAAGTTGAACTGAAATCCTGTTTGGTTTTTTTGGAATTGTTGAAGTAGAGCACACAATTCCCAAACAGGCTGAATATTTTGAAGTTGGAACAGTTTGAATCAGACAAAAAATGTGGGAGTTGTGGAATTTTGAAGAAAGTCCCATTCATTTCAATGGGAATTTCCCAAAATTTTGGGAATTTCTGGTATAGCGGGAATTTATTTTGAAAGAATGTCCCATTAATTTCTGTCATGATCCGTGGTCCGGATCAGGTTTTGTGTTTCCTGTTAGTTTTGGACTCCCTTAGTTCCTGTTGTTGTGCACCCTTTTTTTTTTCATGAATTTATTAATCAATTCAACAAAACAACACACAAAAACACCACAACAATGCAATCCAACTCCAAAACCAAACCCGACCCAGCAACACCCAGAATAGCAATAAACAGAGTGAGTCAGAGTTATCAGACATGTAGAGTGAATGCTCCAATGCTGAAGTTGAACTGAAATCCTGTTTGTTTTTTTTTGGAATTGTTGAAGTAGAGCACACAATTCTCAAACAAGCTAAATATTTTAAAGTTGGAACAGTTTGAATCAGATGAAAAATGTGGGAGTTGTGGAACTTTGAAGAATGTCCCATTCATTTAAATGGGAATTTCCCAAAATTTTGGGAATTTCGGGTAAAGCGGGAATGTTTTTTTAAAGTGGTAAAAAAAACTTTAGTGGTCTGAATGAGTTGAAATGGTTGGTGTTGAAATTTTTCAAATTGGTCGAGAAATGTTGAAGTAGTAACATGTTGAATTGAGAAATGGTATTACGGAATTCCTGGAATTTCGGGAAAACGGGAATTGTTCCAATTAAAAAAACAACTTTGTTTTTTGTCCTGATTAAGAGGAATGTTTTGACGGTAGAACGGTTGAAATGCGTTGAAAAATGTGGAAGGAGTAGTCGGCGGAAAAAAGAGTGGAAATAGGGCTTTGGAAAACCAGGAATTCTGGAAATATCCTGGAATTTTTTGGAACTTGGAAAAAAGGTAGTTTTAATTTCCAGAATGGTGGAATGTTTTGAAGGTGGAATGGTTTGAATAGGTGGAAAAATGTGGAAATGGTGGAAGTTTGAAAAATGGCCAATTCATTTTGAATGGGAAACATGTCCCGTAAAACCTGGAATTCTGGGAAATCTGCACATTTTTTGAAATTTGTCAAGGAGAACATACAATTCCCAAACAGGCTGAATATTTTAAAGTTGGAACAGTTTGAATCAGATGAAAAATGTGGGAGTTGTGGAACTTTGAAGAATGTCCCATTCATTTCAATGAGAATTCCCCAAAATGTTGGGAATTTCGGGAAAAGCGGAATTTTTTTTTTGAAAGTGGTACAAAAAATGTAATGGTCTGAATGAGTTGAAATGGTTGGTGTTGAAATTTTTCTATTTGGTCGAGAAATGTTGAAGTAGTAACATGTTGAATTGAAAAATGGTATTACGGAATTCCCAAAATTTCGGGAAAACCTGGAATTTTTCCAGTTCAAAAAACAACTTCGTTTTTTTTTCCTGATTAAGAGGAATGTTTTGACAGTGGAACGGTTGAAATGCGTTGAAAAAAGTGGAAGGAGTAGTCGCCGGAAAAAAGGGTGGAAATAGGGCTTTGGAAAACCCGGAATTCTGGAAAATCCTGGAATTTTTTTAAACTTGGAAAAGGGGAAGTTTTAATTTCCAGAATAGTGAAATGTGTTGAAGGTGCAATGGTTTGAATAAATTGAAAAATGTGGAAATGGTGGAAGTTTGAAAAATGGCCAATTTATTTTGAATGGGAAAAATGTCCCGTAAAACCTGGAATTCTGGGAAATCTGCGAATTTTTGAAATTTGTAAAGGAAAGCATACCGTTCCCAAACAGGCTACATATTTTAATGTTGGAACAATTTGAATCAAATGAAAAATGTGGGAGTTGTGGAACTTTGAAGAAGGTCCCATACATTTCAATGGGAATTTCCCAAAATTTTGGAAATTTCAGGCAAAGCGGTAATTTTTTTTGAAAGTGGTAAAAAACTTGAATGGTCTGAATGAGTTGAAATGGTTGGTGTTGACATTTTTCAAATCGGTCGAGAAATGTTGAAGTAGTAACATGTTGAATTGAGAAATGTTATTACGGAATTCCTGGAATTTCGGGAAAACCGGGAATTGTTCCAGTTCAAAAAACAACTTTGTTTTTTGTCCTGATTAAGAAGAATGTTTTGACAGTGGAACGGTTGAAATGCGTTTAAAAATGTGGAAGGAGTAGTCGCCGTAAAAAAGGGTGGAAATAGGGCTTTGGAAAACCAGGAATTCTGGAAAATTCTGGAATTTTTTGGAACTTGGAAAAAAGGTAGTTTGAATTTCCAAAATGGTGGAATATGTTGAAGGTGGACAGTTTAAAGTTGGAACAGTTTAAATCGGATGAAAAATGTGGAATTTCCCATTAATTTCAATGAGAATTCCCCAAAATGTTGGGAATTTCGGGAAAAGCGGAATTTTTTTTTTGAAAGTGGTACAAAAAATGTAATGGTCTGAATGAGTTGAAATGGTTGGTGTTGAAATTTTTCTATTTGGTCGAGAAATGTTGAAGTAGTAACATGTTGAATTGAAAAATGGTATTACGGAATTCCCAAAATTTCGGGAAAACCTGGAATTTTTCCAGTTCAAAAAACAACTTCGTTTTTTTTTCCTGATTAAGAGGAATGTTTTGACAGTGGAACGGTTGAAATGCGTTGAAAAAAGTGGAAGGAGTAGTCGCCGGAAAAAAGGGTGGAAATAGGGCTTTGGAAAACCCGGAATTCTGGAAAATCCTGGAATTTTTTTTAACTTGGAAAAGGGGAAGTTTTAATTTCCAGAATAGTGAAATGTGTTGAAGGTGCAATGGTTTGAATAAATTGAAAAATGTGGAAATGGTGGAAGTTTGAAAAATGGCCAATTTATTTTGAATGGGAAAAATGTCCCGTAAAACCTGGAATTCTGGGAAATCTGCGAATTTTTGAAATTTGTAAAGGAAAGCATACCATTCCCAAACAGGCTACATATTTTAATGTTGGAACAATTTGAATCAAATGAAAAATGTGGGAGTTGTGGAACTTTGAAGAAGGTCCCATACATTTCAATGGGAATTTCCCAAAATTTTGGAAATTTCAGGCAAAGCGGTAATTTTTTTTGAAAGTGGTAAAAAACTTGAATGGTCTGAATGAGTTGAAATGGTTGGTGTTGACATTTTTCAAATCGGTCGAGAAATGTTGAAGTAGTAACATGTTGAATTGAGAAATGTTATTACGGAATTCCTGGAATTTCGGGAAAACCGGGAATTGTTCCAGTTCAAAAAACAACTTTGTTTTTTGTCCTGATTAAGAAGAATGTTTTGACAGTGGAACGGTTGAAATGCGTTTAAAAATGTGGAAGGAGTAGTCGCCGTAAAAAAGGGTGGAAATAGGGCTTTGGAAAACCAGGAATTCTGGAAAATTCTGGAATTTTTTGGAACTTGGAAAAAAGGTAGTTTGAATTTCCAAAATGGTGGAATATGTTGAAGGTGGACAGTTTAAAGTTGGAACAGTTTAAATCGGATGAAAAATGTGGAATTTCCCATTAATTTCAATGGGAATTTCCCCAAATTTTGGGAATTTCGAGTAAAGCGGGATTTTTTTTGAAAGTGCTAAAAAACTTCAATGGTCTGAATGATGGTTGGTGTTAGAATTTTTCAAATCGGTCGGGAAATGTTGAATAGTAACATGTTGAATTGAAAATTGTTATACGGAATTCCTGGAATTTTGGGAAAACCGGGGAATTTTTCCAGTTCAAAAAACGACTTTGTTGTTTGTCCTGATTAAGAAGAATGTTTTGACGGTGGAACGGTTGAAATGCGTTGAAAAATGTAGAAGGAGTAGTCGGCGGAAAAAAGGGTGGAAATAGGGCTTTGGAAAACCAGGAATTCTGGAAAATCCTGGAATTGTTTTGAACTTGGAAAAAATGTAGTTTGAATTTCCAGAATGGTGGAATGTTTTGAAGCTGGAATGGTTTGAATAGGTGGAAAAATGTGGAAATGGTGGAAGTTTGAAAAATGGCCAATTTATTTTGAATGGGAAAAATACATTTTAATTTAATTTTTGAAATTTGTCAAGGAAAGCATACCATTCCCAAACAGGCTAAATATTTTAATGTTAGAACAATTTGAATCAAATGAAAAATGTGGGAGTTGTGGAACTTTGAAGAATGTCCCATACATTTCAATGGGAATTTCCCAAAATTTTGGAAATTTCAGGCAAAGCGGTAATTTTTTTTGAAAGTGGTAAAAAAAACTTGAATGGTCTGAATGAGTTGAAATGGTTGGTGTTTGAATTTTGAAGTAGTTACATGTTGAATTGAGAAATGGTATTACGGAATTCCTGGAATTTCGGGAAAAACGGGATTTTTTCCAGTTCAAAAAACAACTTTGTTTTTGTCCTGATTAAGAAAACATTTTTGACGGTGGAACGGTTGAAATGCGTTGAAAAATGTGGAAGGAGTAGTCGGCGGAAAAAAGGGTGTAAATAGGGCTTTGGAAAACCAGGAATTCTGGAAAATCCTGGAATTGTTTTGAACTTGGAAAAAATGTAGTTTGAATTTCCAGAATGGTGGAATGTGTTGAAGGTGGAATGGTTTGAATAGGTTGAAAAATGTGGAAATGGTGGACGTTTGAAAAATGGCCAATTCATTTTGAATGGGAAAAATGTCCCGGAAAACCTGGAATTCTGGGAAATCTGCGATTTTTTGGTATTCGTCAAGAGAAATCCCGTGATTACCGAATAGTCTGAACAGTTTGAAGTTGGAACGGTTTAAAAACGGTGGAAAACGTGGAAGGTAGAATGCGCCAAAATCTGGAGACGAAGAATAATATAGAAAACCATACGTGTGAACGCTTCGGAGCATAAATTTACATATGCATAAAAATGTGTTTTCTTTTGTATTATATTTTTTGAATGAATGAAGTAACGTTTATGACAAACTTTTTCCAACACACAATATAGAATGTGAGATATAACAGGCTAATGCATACATTCATCATTTGTTTTCAAAAAGGTTACTGTGTACTGTGGGACCCCATTTGGAAAATTCCTAGCACCAACACTGATGGGGGTATTGGTGCGTGCAAAACAGCAGCAGACGGCTGTGGCCTGCGGGCCGGTTCTAATACTACTCAAATATCATCCCGGGGGGGGCAGCCTTGACTTTGACACCTTTGGCCTAATGGTTAAGTTTGCCCCACACAGCATGGATCCTCACGTCTCTGTCCCCGGGTCTTTGTTCTCAGAGAACCCTCAGCACAGCCTGTAAGTAACTCCAGTGTGCACAACTGAACAGCAGCTACTCAAGACAGCCATGTGTTTATGCACATTTAGACTGACTTATGACGTTTGTGATGGGGAAAGACCTTTTTATTTTCATTGAAACGGTAATACTAACCATGGGGAGTTTTACCACGTTTTTTCATTAATACCAGTTATCGTTACGTCCCTAAGGGGGGATAAAGAAAAGAAAAAAAAGAAGAAGCCAAAATTAGAACTAAACACATAATGCCTTGGATGCTCACTGAACTGCGGTATTACACGATATGCTACGTCCAATGCAAGAATCCGAATCAGAATCAGAAATACTTTATTAATCCCAGATGGTAAATTAAGATTTTCAGCACAATCCCATTCAAGAGCAGACAAACATTACAGGGAGACAGAACAGGATCGCTGACGGGTCTGCCAACTTCTGCCTGGAGAAGGGGGTCCAAGGAAAACAAATCCTCATAGCCATAGCACACATAAGCATGTGTGTAAGAGGGAAAACATCAAATATCAAAGAACACAAAGGACATTAAAGACATTAAAAGAGCAGAGCTGATGCAACCAGACATTTCTACATACAGCTACAAAAGTAAAAATAACAACAACAAAAAACGTACATATACATATACATATCTGCTGGGGTGGGGGAAGCATGGCCAGAGACAGGTGCAGACCCAACAAAGCAACCAAGAGAGCCGACTCCACCATACTTGCCAACCTTGAGACCTTCGAATTCGGGAGATGGAGGGGGGCGGGGTTTGGTGGTAGCAGGGGTGTATATTGTAGCCCGGAAGAGTTAGGGATGCAAGAGATTCTGGGTATTTGTTCTGTTGTGTTTATGTTGTGTTAAGGTGCGGATGCTCTCCCGAAATGTGTTTGTCATTCTTGTTTGGTGTGGGTTCACGGTGTGGCGCATATTTGTAACAGTGTTAAAGTTGTTTATACGGCCACCCTCAGTGTGATCTGTATGGCTGTTGACCAAGTATGTCTTGCAGTCACTTTCGTGTGTATGCAGAAGCCGCATACAACATGTGACTGGGCCGGCACGCTGTTTGTATGGTGCAAAGGCGGACGCGTCGAGAGGTTGTAGAGGACGCTAAAGGCAGTGCCATCACGGCACGCCCTTAATATAGTTGTCCGAGTGGAAATCGGGAGAAATTTGGGAGAATGGTTGCCCCGGGAGATTTTCGGGAAGGGCACTGAAATTCGGGAGTCTCCCGGAAAAATCGGGAGGGTTGGCAAGTATGGACTCCACCCTTGGCCGCCCACCAACTCTCGGCCAGTGTCCAGTCCGCATGGATGAGCGAGGATGCGTCCAAGGAGACTGAGGTGTCTGCTGGGGTGGGGGGGGAGCATGGCCAGAGACAGGAGCAAACCCAACAAAGCAACCAAGAGAGCCGACTCCACCCTCGGTCGCCGACCAGCTCTCGGCCAGTGTCCAATCCGCATGGATGAGCGAGGATACGTCCAAGGAGACCGAGGTGTCCGATACCTGCTCATTCAGCCAAGACACTGTGAAGCTTGTCCGTCCCGGGCCCTGTCTCTTCATCCGCATCTCCTCCAGTCTCTCCAAACGGACTCTGGGTGTGGCAGAGACTCAGCAGCTGGTCTCCATGGCCAAAAGGCTCCCGGGGGGCAGATCCAGAAGTTCACAAAACAGAGTCGCACAGTCCCAAAGGGTCCCGAACCAAAGGGCAAAAAAACCAAATTAAAACAAGAGGGTAAACACCAGGAACACAAAAGGATGACACAAGAGCACAGAGCTCCTGCCACCAGCAGCCACTACAGCGGCGGCATCTTGGAAAATAAAAAATTTGGTCATTTGGTGCTTTACATTCTGCACCAAATGACTGTTCTATATGTTCCCAAGTACTAAAGACATTAAAAGAGCAGAGCTGATGCAACCAGCCATTTCTACAGCTACAAAAGTAACAACAACAACAACAACAAAAAGCATATACATACATACATATACATATACATATCTGCTGGGGTGGGGGGAGCATGGCCAGAGACAGGAGCAGACCCAACAAAGCAACCAAGAGAGCCGACTCCACCCTCGGCCGCCGACCAACTCTCGGCCAGTGTCCAGTCCGCATGGATGAGCGAGGATACGTCCAAAGAGACTGAGGTGTCTGCTGGGGTGGGGAGGAGCATGGCCAGAGACAGGAGCAGACCCAACAAAGCAACCAAGAGAGCCGACTCCACCCTCGGCCACCCACCAACTCTCGGCCAGTGTCCAGTGCGCATGGATGAGCGAGGATACGTCCAAGGAGACCGAGGTGTCGGATACCTGCTCATTCAGCCAAGACACTGTGAAGCTCGTCTGTCCCGGGCGCTCAACACCAGCTCCGCTGCCCTGTCTCTCCATCAGCATCTCCTCCAGTCTCTCCAAACGGACTCTGGGTGTGGCAGAGACCCAGCAGCTGGTCTCTGCTTGGATGAGCGAGGATGCGTCCAAGGACACAGAGGTGTCCGAAACCTGCTCATTTGGCCAAGATACTGTGAAGCCTGTCCGTCCCGGGCACCCAGCACCAGCTCCGCAGCCCTGTCTCTTCATCCGCATCTCCTCCAGTCTCTCCAAACGGACTCTGGGTGTGGCAGAGACCCAGCAGCTGGTCTCCGCATGGATGAGCGAGGATGCGTCCAAGGACACCGAGGTGTCGGATACCTGCTCATTCAGCCAAGACACTGTGAAGCCTGTCCGTCCCGGGCACCCTACACCAACTCCGCAGCCCTGTCTCTTCATCCGCATCTCCTCCAGTCTCTCCAAACGAACTCTGGGTGTGGCAGAGACCCAGCAGCTGGTCTCCGCATGGATGAGCGAGGATGCGTCCAAGGACACCGAGGTGTCCGATACCTGCTCATTCAGCCAAGACACTGTGAAGCTCGTCCGTCCCGGGCGCTCAGCGCCAGCTCCGCAGCCCTGTCTCTTCATCCGCATCCCCTCCAGTCTCTCCAAATGGACTCTGGGTGTGGCAGAGACCCAGCAGCTGGTCTCTGCTTGGATGAGCGAGGATGCGTCCAAGGAGACCGAGGTGTCCGATACCTGCTCATTTGGCCAAGATACTGTGAAGCCTGTCCGTCCCGGGCACCCAGCACCAGCTCCGCAGCCCTGTCTCTTCATCCGCATCTCCTCCAGTTTCTCCAAACGAACTCTGGGTGTGGCAGAGACCCAGCAGCTGGTCTCTGCTTGGATGAGCGAGGATGCGTCCAAGGAGACCGAGGTGTCCGATACCTGCTCATTTGGCCAAGATACTGTGAAGCCTGTCCGTCCCGGGCACCCAGCACCAGCTCCGCAGCCCTGTCTCTTCATCCGCATCTCCTCCAGTCTCTCCAAACAGACTCTGGGTGTGGCAGAAACCCAGCAGCTGGTCTCTGCATGGATGAGTGAGGATGCATCCAAGGAGACCGAGGTGTCGGATACCTGCTCATTCAGCCAAGATACTGTGAAGCTCGTCCGTCCTGGGCGCTCAGCGCCAGCTCCGCAGCCCTGTCTCTTCATCCGCATCTCCTCCAGTCTCTCCAAACGGACTCTAGGTGTGGCAGAGACCCAGCAGCTGGTCTCCGCATAGATGAGCGAGGATGCGTCCAAGGAGACCGATGTGTCGGATACCTGCTCATTCAGCCAAGACACTGTGAAGCTCGTCCGTCCCGGGCGCTCAGCGCCAGCTCCGCAGCCCTGTCTCTTCATCCGCATCTCCTCCAGTCTCTCCAAACGAACTCTGGGTGTGGCCGAGACCCAGTAGCTGGTCTCCGCATGGATGAGCGAGGATGCGTCCAAGGACACCAAGGTGTCCGATACCTGCTCATTCAGCCAAGACACTGTGAAGCCTGTCCGTCCCGGGCACCCTACACCAACTCCGCAGCCCTGTCTCTTCATCCGCATCTCCTTCAGTCTCTCCAAACGGACTCTGGGTGTGGCAGAGACCCAGCAGCTGGTCTCCGCATGGATGAGCGAGGATGCGTCCAAGGAGACCGAGGTGTTGGATACTTGCTCATTCAGCCAAGACACTGTGAAGCTTGTCCGTCCGCAGCACTGTCTCTTCATCCGCATCGCCCCCAGTCTCTCCAAACGGACTTGGGTGTGGCAGAGACCCAGCAGCTGGTCTTCGCATGGATGCGCGAGGATGCGTCCAAGGACACCGAGGTGTTCGATACCTGCTCATTCAGCCAAGATACTGTGAAGCCTGTCCGTCCCGGGCGCTCAGCGCCAGCTCCACAGCCCTGTCTCTTCATCCGCATCTCCTCCAGTCTCTCCAAACGAACTCTGGGTGTGGCAGAGACCCAGCAGCTGGTCTTCGCATGGATGAGCGAGGATGCATCCAAGGACACCGAGGTGTCCGATACCTGCTTATTCAGCCAAGACACTGTGAAGCTCGTCCGTCCCGGGCGCTCAGCGCCAGCTCCGCAGCCCTGTCTCTTCATCAGCATCTCCTCCAGTCTCTCCAAACAGACTCGGGTGTGGCAGAGACCCAGCAGCTGGTCTCCGCATGGATGAGCGAGGATGCGTCCAAGGAGACCGAGGTGTTGGATACTTGCTCATTCAGCCAAGACACTGTGAAGCTTGTCCGTCCGCAGCCCTGTCTCTTCATCCGCATCGCCCCCAGTCTCTCCAAACGGACTTGGGTGTGGCAGAGACCCAGCAGCTGGTCTCCGCATGGATGCGCGAGGATGCGTCCAAGGACACCGAGATGTCCGATACCTGCTCATTCAGCCAAGACACTGTGAAGCTTGTCCGTCCTGGGCGCCCAGCACCAGCTCCGCAGCCCTGTCTCTTCATCCGCATCCCCCCCAGTCTCTCCAAACGGACTCAGGTGTGGCAGAAACCAAGCAGCTGGTCTCCATGGCCAAAAGGCTACCGGGGGGGCAGATCCAGAGTCGCACAGTCCCAAAGGGTCCCGAACCAAAAGTAAAAAAAAAACCCCACATGAAATCAAGAGGGAAACACCAACTACACAAAAGGATGACACAAGAGCACAGAGTTCCAGCCACCAGCAGCCACTACAAATGACTAAAACATTTGGTCATTTGGTGCACCAAATGACTGTTTTATATGTTCACGAGTGCTTCGATTAGTTACTTTAGCGTTGAATCGTTTTATCCTACAGTTGCCGTATGATTGATATGCTTAACAATGAATGAGCTTTAGTGCCCTTTCAGAAAGGGCAGTCAGCACTTGATTGATATGTTTTTCCCCGCTGTGAGAGCCAGCACCTTGTTAAAACCAACAACCTTACCTAAACTTCACTTCTCCCACCCCCTCTTTTTTTACATTTATACACACACACTAATGCGCACCAGGCCTGTGTGTCCCCTGCCCGACCTCAACCCCCTCGCAGTCACAGGCCAGACGGGGTCGAGCAGAGGGCGAGACATTTATGAGGTGCAGATATTCCTGCAGGAAAGTATTCCTCCTGTTGACACTAAGCAACGCAGGCTGGATGCTGAGCAAGCTGATCCCGGGGAGGCGGCAGTAAAAAAAAACAAAAAAACACTGGTATGTTACGATAGGTAACTGTTTAGTGACCTTACGGTGGCCTTAGCTTTCCCATGGACGTCGTCCGTGTCTTCCCCAGCCCACATTTTCCACATTAGACTATTCCTATCGTGATTGTGTATCTCAAAGCACGGGGGTGCCTAATGAGGCAAGGCCTTCTCAAAACAGGAATGTCAACCTCATCGTCGGCCACTTTTTAACCCTGTCCTGGTCCCGCCGTGTTGCTGAGACAGCAAAAAGGGGACTCGGACACGGAGCGGTGGCCACAGTCAACACAGGGGGGAAAAAAAATAGGTTGTGGTAGCAAACAGGTCGTGTTTGTGTTCACTGAGCTGTTGTTGGAGATGACTGATGTACCCATTAACCCCTCTCTGGGCGTTAGGAGCGTGGGGGGAGTGGGGATGGGTGGTGCTCCATGCAGGACAACAACACCCGTGGGCCCGCAAGAGAAAGTCATTGACCCGTATTGTTTCTCCTTCAGGCCCCGTCACCCGTTCTACTAACAAAGATAAGCATTGACAAAGCTGATGAGGATGTATGCAAACGGACAGATGGCTAACGCAGATAGATTGTGGCGTGCTATTTTCAAGTGGGTTTTCCCTTCCAGACTATAGAGTGCATCTCCATGCCAAAAAGAGACCATTTTTTTTGGTGCAGCGATATTTATGCACCACTAGAGAGCACCATCTGTTTAAAACTACTTCATGTCTCAGACTGCAGTCACATTTGATGTTGGGTACTGTGCACCGGACAACATTTTAAATAAAAATATATAAGCGTGATATACAGTCGTGGTTAAAAGTTTAGTAGTAAAGAACATAATGTCATGGCTGTCTTTAGTTTCTGGCAAGCTTCTGCTTGAATTTTTGACCACTCCTCTTGACAAAATTGGTGCAGATCAGCTAAATGTGTCGGTTTTCTGACATGGACTTGTTTCTTCAGCATTGTCCACACGGACTTTGGGTAGGTCATTCTAAAACCTTAATTCTATTCTGATTTAGCCATTCCTTTACCACTTTTGACGTGTGTTTGGGGTCATTGTTGTCAGGTTCAAGCACTGCTGACATCTATTAATCAGACAAGAAGCAAGGAACTATGCAGAAACAGAGTTCAATTTAGCTCATGAGGAGAACGCATGGAGCTGCACGTTTAATCACAGTCTTGCCCTACGCTCTAAGGCAGTGGTTCTCAACCTTTTTTCAGTGATGTACCCCCTGTGAACATTTTTTTTTATTCAAGTACCCCCTAATAAGAGCAAAGCATTTTTGGTTGAAAAAAAGAGATAAAGAAGTAAAATACAGCACTATGTCATCAGTTTCTGATTTCTGTATAACAGTGCAAAATATTGCTCATTTGTAGTGGTCTTTTTTTAACTATTTGGAAAAAAAAGATATAAAAATAACTAAAAACTTGTTGAAAAATAAACAAGTGATTCAATTATAAATAAAGATTTCTACACATAGAAGTAATCATCAACTTAAAGTGCCCTCTTTGGGGATTGTAATAGAGATCCATCTGGATTCATGAACTTAATTGTAAACATTTTTTCACAAAACATGGGGGAAACTCTGGGTTTATGGTAATGAATGGAATAGCCTACTTGATTTGATGTTCAGTTTATGAACTTACATTCATATTTTGTTGAAGTATTATTCAATAAATATATTTATAAAGGATTTTTGAATGGTTGCTATTTTTAGAATATTTAAAAAAAAATCTCACGTACCCCTTGGCATACCTTCAAGTACCCCCAGGGGTACGCGTACCCCCATTTGAGAACCACTACTCTAAGGTACAGCTCCCGCGTCCCTCTATTTAGTCAGGAGTTCCACAGTTAACATCACTGAGGCCGCCTCTAAAAGGAGTGGTTACATAGTGAAGTACATTTATATAGCGCTTTTTCTCAAGTGACTCAAAACGCTTTACATTGTAAAACCCAATATCTAAGTTACATTTAAACCAGTGTGGGTGGCACTGGGAGCAGGTGGGTAAAGTGTCTTGCCCAAGGACACAACGGCAGTGACTAGGATGGCGGAAGCGGGGATCGAACCTGCAACCCTCAGGCTGCTGGCACGGCCGCTCTACCAACCGAGCTATACCGTCCCAATATATATATCATCCAAAGCAGGTCCAGTACACACAATATGTGACGGAATGTGCTGGGGCCTTGTGATTGCCTTGTTTCTGCTACGTGTGCGTGCTGTCATCTTATCTTCGTTGAGGTCCTTGAAGCCCGCTGTTAGCGGGCTAAAACAAAGATAACATCTGCAGCTGAGGCTACCCCTCAGACAAGAAGCTTTGTCCTTACACAGATATAAAAAATGCAGCTTGAGCACAACAGCTAATAACTATAGCAACGGACTTTAAGCATACTAAAGTTGTGTGATAATATATATACATGATTATTCTAACAATTGTCCTGTTGGAACAACCAACTGCACCCAAGACCCAAACTCCGGGCTGAAGATTTTAGGTTGTCCTGAAGAATTTGGAGGAAATCCTCCTTTTTTATCGTCCCATTTACTCTCTGTAAAGCACCAGTTCCATTGGCAGCAAAACAGGCCCATATCATAATACTACCACCACCATGCTTGACGGGAGGCATGGTGTTCCTGGGATTAAAGGCCTCACTTTTTGTCCTCCAAATATATTGCTGGGTATTGTGGCCAAACAGCTCAATTTTTGTTTCCTCTCACCACAGAACTTTCCTCCAGAAGGTCTTATCTTTGTCTATGTGATGTAATCCGTCTAAAATCTTAGAAATAATTGCATGAAAGAAAAACATTATTTTCTTAAGCTTGGTGCATGCACTTTAGCCTGACTCATGAGAATCCCCCTCTACTGTATCTGTGAATGTGGTTGTTTGGGTGGTAGTGTGCTTGTTCAGGTTTGGATTGGGGGAGTGGAGCCATGTAGTGGGGGATGTGTTGATGTCTCTTGTTTGCGTGTTGGCGTTTAGGCTGGCTGGTGCTGGCTGGTCTCCATGGTCCTGTTGGCGTTAGGTTGTCGGTCGCGGTTTTTCGGTCGCTTTGATTTAAACGCGTGGTGCTGGTTGTCAGGAGTATTGCAGCCGTTGTTTCTGCTGCCGTTTGTTTGTGGTGTGGGCGCCCATGGCTGCTGGGTCTGGTGCGGGGGGGTGGGTGGGTGGCTGATGTTGTGGTTTGTGGCAGCGCGTGCACGTTGTGGTTGTCGGGGCTGGCAAACTTGCCGGCTTTGTTCTCGTTTGTTGTCGTGTTGGTTGGCTTGACGAGTGTCGGCCTGGGCCTGCCCTCGTGCTCTGCTGGGCCGTCCTTCACACCCAGTGTCGTGCCGTGGTCTAGTTGCGGGATTTGTCGGGGTTGTCCCTCGGAGGGGCTACGGCCGGACATGTGGGGGAAGGGCTTGAAGTGATCGGCTGGTTCTTGGTGGACAGTGGGTTACGGGGCTCGATGGCTGCCCTGCCGGCCTGTGTATGGATTTGTTTGTTTTTGTATATATTTGTGTGTATGTATGTTATTATTATTGTTATATATATGTGTGTGTATGTATGGATGGATGTAGGTATGTATACCTGTATGTGCATGTGTGTACGTGTATATATGTGTGTATATATGCATAGATATTTGTATGTGTATGTATGTATATAAATATATATTTATTTTTTGGGGAGCGGGTGCTCTCGGTGCCTGCTTGTCCGGCGGGGGTCAGTGCCTCAGGCTTCTGTAGCCTGAGTCCCACCGTCCACCCCTTCGTGATGCCCTTCTTGGTTGGGGCCTGCTGGGTCAAGTCCCCGCGTCTATTGTGGCAGCTCAGTGCGCTGCAAAGTATTCTGCAGTGCTGCAAGTGGGCCAGCTGCTCGGGTAGTGACCTTGTGTGTCAGCATGTCTATGATCTATTTTTTCTACTTTCAGCGGGAGGATCCGCCAGGGCAGTTTCTGGATGTTCCATCGCCATTGTTTGGGTCCCTGCAAGTGGGGTGGGCGGTTCCCGTGGCCCTGTGCTGTGCGGTCTTGCGGTGGACGATATGGGTGGGGTGGGGCGGGCCCTGCCATGCTCTCCAGGTGCCCGGTTGTTGGTGGGGCGCGGCGGTCTTACCATCCGGCTGTGGGGAGTCTCTGGACCCCTCAGGCGGGGCGTCCCACCTTTCTGCCCGTGTGGGGTGTGGTCTCTCGCTGGCTTGGGGGATGGCTGTCTCCTGCTTCTCCTGTGACTTGTCCTCTGCTGGGCACATCTGTCTATGGCCTGCCGGGCGCCATGGGGTTCCTGCCGCTGACCGGCCTGGCTGCGTAGGGCCGGTGCTCCCTTGGCAATGTACCTACTGTTATGGGTTGGGCTCTCTGGGTGGCTGGGTCTGTACTTTGGTTCCCGCACACACTGAAAGACAAATATGTTGTACGTACAAATGCACATACATACTCACAAACACACAATTATACATCGTCGGCGATCACTCGAAACGAGTATGATTGTCCTCCTGTTGGTGGGATTGCCTTCAGGAGAACTCCTGTGCGTGGAATCTTTTAAAGTGGGGCGACTGGTGCACAGACAGCCACCACACTGGTTTAAATATAACTTAGATATTGGGTTTCACTATGTAAAGCGCTTTGAGTCACTAGAGAAAAGCGCTATATAAATGTAATTCACTTCACTTCACTTCACACTGTCCTTGGCAAAGAGAAGGCCAGGGTCTAATGGCATGAAGAGCAAGACAATTGGGGGCCCATCTTTGCTGCAGCCTTCTTCCGCTTTTGTGACCGTTATGGAGCTTCTATGCAACCATCAGCCGCCCACTCCGCCGTTGAGGTCTTTTGCGACGAGGGAGACGCGCAGACTCCAACGTCACTTCTTCGTTGTGGGGAGCTGTGTCCGGTGGCAAAGGAAACCCAGGACGACCGGCACCTCCTCACAGCCGGAGCTCCGGTCTGTCGGAGGACCGCCTATGGTGCGCCTACCAGCACTTGCTTTTCTCTCAGGGTGTGATCCCCTAGCCTTTTGTCTTTCCAGACTAACCCACAAGGCGGCGGGGAAATTATAACAAATATACATACATATATACACACACATACGTATATATTCATTCATCAATACATACATATGCACACACATTGGTACTTACCCACATACATAGGTACCTACGCTCCAACATACATACACAAATACAGTACATACCTACACACAAACGGTACATAAATCCACACGCACGTTCACTGTACAAACATACATATACACATACCGTATTTCCTTGAATTGCTGCCGGGTATGTATTACCCGCATGCCTCGTATTACCGCCGGGTCAAACTTGTTTAGCAAAATATTTAGCGCATGCTTCGTTTTACCGCCGGGTCAAACTCGTTTCGCAGAATAATTAGCATATGCCTCGTTTTACCGCCGGGTCAAACTTCACCTTTGAAGGCATCATTTTCCAAAATGGAGAAGGCTAATTTCAATTATTTAAAATCGCTTAAAGGGAAGAAGATAAAGAGCTATTCAGTAGGATTTAAGGTCCAAGCTATTGAATATGCTAAAAAGAACAGTAAGCAGCTATGTTTTATTAATAAACCGGTAGCTGCGTGTGTCAAATATGAGTCATTAAATGACTCCCGCCTCCTGGTGGTAGAGAGCGCTAGTGGTCCCAGGGAGCATTTTTGCGACTACACGGCTGCAGAAGAAGTGACAACAAGTAGCAACGTTTATTTTTTCCTCTCGCCTGGACTTTTAACATGGAGGATTACATATCTAAAATAAAACAGTTTTCTAAACTGGACTTTCAATCGAAGCAGGAGGTAATAATTAAAGGAAGATCTCCATCGAGACTTTTAAAACTAAAGAAAGATAAGGAAGACTTCTATAAACAAGTTATCGATGCTTTTATTCAGAAGGAGCGGCGCATGGACTTCATTTATAAGTAAAGGTAAGACCATAATAACGTTGTTTTTTTTATTAAATGTGCTTTTCATGATGGTATCCTTACATCACACTCAAATTTATAAGCCCATGCCTAAATTTACCGCATGCCTTTGGTAAGCGCCGGAGTAAGAAGAGGTTTTAAATTAATTACAGTCCCTTCAAGGAAATATGGTACATGTACATATGCATTCACTGTACAAACATACATATATACATACATATAATCACATTTCATCAAACATATATTAATGTTGTCCTCCAAGGGGAAACTGGGTATAACACATGGCACACTGACAAAGCTTAACCAATTGTTACTATAACAATCTACAAGGTTAACACAGTTCCCTTCTCTTTCTTACCCTCCATTTATCTGCTTTCTTTTGTAATTCAAGTCATTGTTACATATATGTATTGTTGATAATAGAGGTATTTATTGTTATTATTCATTATCAATAGCGCTATTTCTATTGCTCCATTTGTAGTGTAATAATGCTCATTGTCATTTATGTATTATTTATTTCACTACCTGCTTCTTTGTTATTACTTTTACCATCATATTTGTACTTATCCTATTTGCTGATGTTGTTCTTTAAGAAGGGGAACCGGAGGGTGTGTTCTAACTATCGTGGGATCACACTCCTCAGCCTTCCCGATAAGGTCTATTCAGGTGTACTGGAGAGGAGGCTACGCCGGATAGTCGAACCTCGGATTCAGGAGGAACAGTGTGGTTTTCGTCCTGGTCGTGGAACTGTGGACCAGCTCTATACTCTCGGCAGGATCCTTGAGGGTGCATGGGAGTTTGCCCAACCAGTCTACATGTGTTTTGTGGACTTGGAGAAGGCATTCGACCGTGTCCCTCGGGGAGTCCTGTAGGGAGTGCTCAGAGAGTATGGGGTATCGGACTGTCTGATTGTGGCAGTCCGCTCCCTGTATGCTCAGTGCCAGAGCTTGGTCCGCATTGCTGGCAGTAAGTCGGACACGTTTCCAGTGAGGGTTGGATTCCGCCAAGGCTGCCCTTTGTCACCGATTCTGTTCAGAACTTTTATGAACACAATTTCTAGGCGCAGTCAAGGGCGTTGAGGGGATCTGGTTTGGTGGCTGCAGGACTAGGTCTCTGCTTTTTGCAGATGATGTGGTCCTGATGGCTTCATCTGGCCAGGATCTTCAGCTCTCACTGGATCGGTTCGCAGCCGAGTGTGAAGCGACTGGGATGAGAATCAGCACCTCCAAGTCCGAGTCCATGGTTCTCGCCCGGAAAAGGGTGGAGTGCCATCTCCGGGTTGGATAGGAGATCTTGCCCCAAGTGGAGGAGTTCAAGTACCTCGGAGTCTTGTTCACGAGTGAGGGAAGAGTGGATCGTGAGAACGGCAGGCGGATTGGTGCGGCGTCTTCAGTAATGCGGACGCTGTATCGATCCGTTGTGGTGAAGAAGGAGCTGAGCCGGAAGGCAAAGCTCTCAATTTACCGGTCGATCTACGTTCCCATCCTCACCTATGGTCATGAGCTTTGGGTTATGACCGAAAGGACAAGATCACGGGTACAAGCGGCCGAAATGAGTTTCCTCCGCCGGGTGGCGGGGCTCTCCCTTAGAGATAGGGTGAGAAGCTCTGTCATCCGGGGGGAGCTCAAAGTAAAGCCGCTGCTCCTCCACATGGAGAGGAGCCAGATGAGGTGGTTCGGGCATCTGGTCAGGATGCCACCCGAACGTCTCCCTAGGGAGGTGTTTAGGGCACGTCCGACCGGTAGGAGGCCGCGGGGAAGACCCAGGACACGTTGGGAAGACTATGTCTCCCGGCTGGCCTGGGAACGCCTCGGGGTCCCACAGGAAGAGCTGGACGAAGTGGCTGGGGAGAGGAAAGTCTGGGCTTTTTGAATAAACGCCCAGCCCTTCTTTTAAAATGCATCTCCCACAATTGTCAATTTTGAATATAATTTCACTACCGGGTCTGTCTTTTGGTTCACGGTGCTTTTTTGGTGCACACCAGAGTTCGGATGATCCCATTCACTCTTATCCAAACAGCTCATACTAACGGAGAAAACAAGACTAGAGTGCCTTAAACCAAAGCAAACTAAATGTCAGAGCTGTTATTTTAACTACACGAATACGGGACTAATCCGATCCAAAATCGCAGAAATAATTGCGTGAGAAAAACATTCTTTTCTGAAGCTCGGTGCATGCACTTTAGCCTGACTCATGAGAATCCCCCCTCTACTGTATCTCTGAATCAGTCAGCATCATATTTACAGAGCTTGGCAGTTAAAACCCCACAAGGCTTTATCTGATGCTGTGACAGATCTGTCTATTTACCATGCAACTCCAAACGTAGCTCAGCCAGAAACACTTACATCCAAAGATTTACCGTGACAAATAGAAGAAGTTGGCAGGAGATTGAGTTTTTTTTTTGTGCATACTAGTATTCTGCAAATGACTAAGTAAACTAAAGTGTAAGGCAGGGGTGTCAAACGCAGAACTTTCCTCCAGAAGGTCTTATATTTGTCCGGGTGATGTCAAGATGAAACAAAAAAATTTAGCTGTTTGGCCACAATATGTTTGGAGGAGAAAATGTGAGGCCTTTAATCCCAGGAATACCATACCTACCGTCAAGCATGGTGGTGGTAGTCTTATGCTCTGGGCCTGTTTTGCTGCCAATGGAACTGGTGCTTTACAGAGAGTAAATGGGACAAATTCCAAATTATTCGGGACAACCTAAAATCATCAGCCCGGAGGTTGGGTCTCAGGCGCGGTTGGGTGTTCCAACAATACAATGACACCAAACACACGTCAAAAGTGGTAAAGGAATGGCTAAATCAGGCTCGAATTAAGGTTTTAGAATGGCCTTCCCAAAGTCCTGACTTAAACGTGTGGACAATGCTGAAGAAACAAGTCCAAGTCCAAATTTAGCTGAACTGCACCAATTTTGTGGTCAAAAATTCAACCGGAAGTTTGCCAGAAGCTTGTGGATGGCGACCAAAAAGTGCCTTATTGCAGTGAAACTTGCCAAGGGACATGTAAGCAAATATTAACATTCCTGTATGTATACTTTTGACCCACATTTTCAGTAGACCCGTAATAAATTCATAAAAGAACCAAACTTCATGAATGTTTTTTGTGACCAACAAGTATGTGCTCCAATCACAAAAAAATAAGAGTTGTAGAAATGATTGGAAACTCAAGCATACTTGCCAACCCTCCCGAATTTCAGTGCCACTCCCCAAAATCTCCCGGGACAACCATTATCCCGTATTTCTCCCGATTTCCAGCCGAACCTGAGTAAGGACAGCCTGTCGTCACGTTCGCTTTTCCTCCATATAAACAGCGTGCCGGCCCAGTCACGTCATGACATCTACGGCTTTTGGAGAGTGCGCAACTGCACGCACAACAAGAAGGAAACGAAGCAGAAGAACGAAGAAGAGACAGTCATGGCGACGACGGGTAAGAAGAAGAAGTACGCTTGCAAGTCATCAGAGAGGGTGTCGAGCATGGTTAGGAGGATAGTGACAGAGAATAGAACGAGGATGGACAATTCGACCCTAAACTCACTCCTTTTCCTGCAAATTAAATGTCACAGATGCTGCCCATACCTATGCTCCTTCAAAGGCTGTGCTACTGGCTGCAAAGCATTGCACTTTCAAATACAACAATGAGTAGAGGAGTGTTATGTGTGTGTATATGTGTAAATAAATGAATACTGAAATTCAAGTATTTATTTTATATATATATATATATATATATATATATATATATATATATATATATATATAAATATATATAAAATAAATACTTGAATTTCAATGGAACCGGTGCTTTACAGCACCGGTTGTATGTGTATATATATATATATATATATATATATATAATATATATATATATATATATATATATGCTTTACAGCACCGGTTATATGTGTGTATATATATATATATATATACACATATATATACACATATATGTATATAATAAAATAAATATATATATATATATATAGCTAGAATTCACTGAAAGTCAAGTATTTATTTTATTTATATATATATATATATATATATATATATATATATATATATATAAGAAATACTTGAATTTCAGTGAATTCTAGCTATAAATATACTCCTCCCCCTTAAAGGCCTACTGAAACCCACTACTACCGACCACGCAGTCTGATAGTTTATATATCAATGATGAAATCTTAACATTGCAACACATGCCAATACGGCCGGGTTAGCTTACTAAAGTGCAATTTTAAATTTTGCGCGAAATATCCTGCTGAAAACGTCTCGGTATGATGACGTCAGCGCGTGACGTCACGGATTCTCGAGGACATTTTGGGACAGCATGGTGGCCAGCTATTAAGTCGTCTGTTTTCATCGCAAAATTCCACAGTATTCTGGACATCTGTGTTGGTGAATCTTTTGCAATTTGTTCAATGAACAATGGAGACAGCAAAGAAGAAAGCTGTAGGTGGGAAGCGGTGTATTGCGGCCGACTGCAGCAACACGAACACAGCCGGTGTTTCATTGTTTACATTCCCGGAAGATGACAGTCAAGCTTTACCATTGGCCTGTGGAGAACTGGGACAACAGAGACTCTTACCAGCAGGACTTTGAGTTGGATATGCAGACGCGGTACCGTGAGTACGCATGCAGCTGCGGCTTCCAAACATTTGATCGCTTGCCCGTACGTGCGTGCCGCTATGTGCATGTCACGTACGTAACTTTGGGGACTTTGGGGAAATATATGTGCTGTATGAACTTTGGGGAGGTGAACGGTACTTTGGGCTGTGGGATTGAGTGTGTTGTGCAGGTGTTTGAGTTGTATTGGCGGGTTATATGGACGGGAGGGGGGAGGTGTTTGTTATGCGGGATTAATTTGTGGCATATTAAATATAAGCCTGGTTGTGTTGTGGCTAATAGAGTATATATATGTCTTGTGTTTATTTACTGTTTTGGTCATTCCCAGCTGAATATCAGGTCCCACCCGCCTCTCACAGCATCTTCCCTATCTGAATCGCTCCCACTGCCCTCTAGTCCTTCACTCTCACTTTCCTCATCCACAAATCTTTCATCCTCGCTCAAATTAATGGGGAAATCGTCGCTTTCTCGGTCCGAATCGCTCTCGCTGCTGGTGGCCATGATTGTAAACAATGTGCGGATGTGAGGAGCTCCACAACCTGTGACGTCACGCATATCGTCACAAGGCAAGGCTTTTTTTATCAGCGACCAAAAGTTGCGAACTTTATCGTCGATGTTCTCTACTAAATCCTTTCAGCAAAAATATCGCGAAATGATCAAGTATGACACATAGAATGGACCTGCTATCCCCGTTTAAATAAGAAAATCGCATTTCAGTAGGCCTTTAACCCAACCTCCCGAATTCGGAGGTCTCAAGGTTGGCAAGTATGAACTCAAGACAGCCATGACATTATGTTCTTTATGATATTGGTACATCAGTCGAGAAAAATGATCAAACTACTTAAATAACATCCTGTAATTTGATTTTGACATTTTTTTTTTTTTATTGAAAATGAACACCAATGAGTTGACTGATGAACATTATCACATAATTTATTCAGAAAATATAAATAACGACAAATAAAGATAGAATACTATTAACTGCAACATGTAAGTGTAAAAAAACAACATTAGGATTTGTACAATTTCAGAATGTGCTTGTTCTATTTTTAAACAAAGAAAACAATCTAAAGTTGTCTTTATTTTTAAGTTATCGTGCCGTGATTTTACCAGTCCGGCCCCACTTGGGAGTAGATTTTTCTCCATGTGGCCCCCGATCTTAAATGAGTTTGACACCCCTGGTGTAAGGTGTTGAATAACACACACAACAAATGAGTTATTCACAAAGATTTGTGGACGAGATCAATCCAGTGTTTTTTTTATTTATTTATTTCTTGTCACTGTTTGGCCTCTACAAGACCACTCTTTTTTATTTTTTTTATTTAAGAAATGCAAAATGCGACATCACACCAATGAAAAAAAAACAATGTGACATTCTCATAAAAGCGCTCTTTAAACAAAAAGCAACATTGACAGTTAACAATAAATAGTGTATTGGCAAAACAAAATAAACCTTTTTTTTTTTTTTTTGTGAACACAACATAGTCATGATTGCATATAAAAATGAGACTTAAGTAGACAAAAAAAAAAATGTTCTTGGCACAAATTAAATAAAAATTTAAGTCATTTTCAGATTGAATGAACCCCAAAGTCCATTGCTTTGTGAATCTGATTGTCCTTCACAGTTAGAATTGAGTATGTGCATGTACTGTACAAAATACACTATATTGCCAAAAGTATTTGGCCACCCATCCAAATGATCAGAATGAGGTGTCCTAATCACTAGGGTGTATAAAATCAAGCACCTAGGCATAGAGACTGTTTCTACAAACATCTGTGAAAGAATGGGCCACTTTCAGTGATTTCCAGCGTGGAATTGTCATAGAATGCCAATCCAGTCGTGAAATTTCCTCGCTCCTACATATTCCAAAGTCAACTTTATTATAAGAAAATGGAAGATTTCGGGAACAACAGCAACTCAGCCACGAAATGGTATACCAAAGGAAACTGACTTGAGAGTCTGGGTGTGGAGTTTGCCAGGAGAACTGTACATTTCGGACGGCATTGTGTAGAGTGTGAAATTTGGTGAAGGAGGAATTATGGTGTGGGGTTGTTTTTCAGGACCCAGGCCGAATACTTTTGGCAATATAGTGTAGATGATGCAACGGAAATAGACAACATAACGCTCTTATTTTGTCAGTACCTCGACGTTCATACCGTCACACTCCTCGGTGGACTTTTTTTTGACGCTTTATTCCTGCACTCGACAAAAAACATGTGCAAGAAGCAGCCATTGTCACGATGCAGAGCCTATACACAAAAGTGGAGACGTATTTTTCTATAAGTTACCAGTGATTTCAGATTCAAATTCAATATTACAATAGTTTAAAAAAATTCAAATAAAGTTACTCAAGCCACTTTGGTTTTAGGTCGTGTTATTAAAACGATGCATTTGCGAAGCGCAACGGCCTTAAATTAGTCGTCATATGTGATTGCAGTCCATTGGGATCTGCCTAATCGACCAACTGAGAAGTACATAAATAATTAAAGCTGCAAGCAGCGATGGACGGGACCGACTTTGACGGCACATAAAATCCAAACCGGAGCAGTAATTAAAACTCTTTGGTCAACTTTTAATCAGAAGGGTTCAATCTCTCTCCTGTGCTAGTTTGAAGCCGACACGACAAACGCGCTCAGAGGAGATAATGTTTGAAAAAAGGTGACCGGTTTTTACAAAACCTTTGTTCTGAAGGGGGAATTGCAAACTTCCTGTTGACTTTTGCTGGGGGTTGTCAATTTATGAAATGTAGGTCTAAAAGAGACCTACATAGAGGTTTTTGTTTCATGTCTCTAAGACATTCCTACTGGAAGTTACAGGCAGTTTTGTCTGAGTTTTCTTCCTAGGAGCACTTGTGTCTGTGTTTTCTTCCTAGGGGGCGCTAGAGCGCAATTTTAAGTTTTGGGGTTGGGTTTTTTACCAAATCGCAATTTTTGCCACTCCTATTGTGTGTGTCCAGTTTGGTGAGTTTTGAAGCATGGTGAGGGTGTCAAATTACAGCTCAAAGAGGCAAAAGTGACTGTTTTTACTAAAATTTTGTTTTGAAGGGGGAATTGCCAACCTCCTGTTGATTTTTGCTGAAGGATGTCAATGTATGAAATCTAGGTCTAAGTCAGACCTACATAGAGGTTTTAGTTTCATGTCTCTACGACATTCATACCGGAAGTTGCAAGCAGTTTTGTCTGTGTTTTTTTCTAAGGGGCGCTAGAGCGCAATTTTGAGTTTTGGGGTTTGGTTTTTTTGATTTGATGGCAAATTTTACCAGTCCTGATGTGTGTGTCAAATATGGTGAGTTTTGAAGCATGTTAAGGGGGTCAAATTACAGCTCAAAGAGGCGGCGGAATAATAATAAAACACACGAAATACAATAGGGTCCTCTGTCCCAAAGGGACATTGCGGTCCCTAATTAAAGCTGCAAGCAGCGATGGACGGGACCGACTTTGACGGCACATAAAATCCAAACCGGAGCAGTAATTAAAACTCTTTGGTCAACTTTTAATCAGAAGGGTTCCATCTCTCTCCTGTGCTAGTTTGAAGCCGACACGACAAACGCGCTCAGAGGAGATAATGTTTGAAAAAAGGTGACCGGTTTTTACAAAACCTTTGTTTTGAAGGGGGAATTGCAAACTTCCTGTTGATTTTTGCTGGGGGTTGTCAATTTATGAAATGTAGGTCTAAGTGAGACCTACATAGAAGTTTTTGTTTCATGTCTCTAAGACATTCCTACTGGAAGTTACAGGCAGTTTTGTCGGAGTTTTCTTCCTAGGAGCACTTGTGTCTGTGTTTTCTTCCTAGGGGGCGCTAGAGCGCAATTTTAAGTTTTGGGGTTGGGTTTTTTACCAAATCGCAATTTTTGCCATGTTGAGGGGGTCAAATTACAGCTCAAAGAGGCAAAAGTGACTGTTTTTACTAAAATTTTGTTTTGAAGGGGGAATTGCCAACTTCCTGTTGATTTTTGCTGAAGGATGTCAATGTATGAAATCTAGGTCTAAATCAGACCTACATAGAGGTTTTAGTTTCATGTCTCTACGACATTCATACCGGAAGTTGCAAGCAGTTTTGTCTGTGTTTTTTTCTAAGGGGCGCTAGAGCGCAATTTTTAGTTTTGGGGTTTGGTTTTTTGATTCGATGGCAAATTTTACCAGTCCTGATGTGTGTGTCAAATATGGTGAGTTTTGAAGCATGTTAAGGGGGTCAAATTACAGCTCAAAGAGGCGGCGGAATAATAATAAAACACACAAAATACAATAGGGTCCTCTGTCCCAAAGGGACATTGCGGTCCCTAATTAAAGCTGCAAGCAGCGATGGACGGGACCGACTTTGACGGCACATAAAAGCCAAACCGGAGCAGCAATTAAAACTCTTTGGTCAACTTTTAATCAGAAGGGTTCAATCTCTCTCCTGTGCTAGTTTGAAGCCGACACGACAAACGCGCTCAGAGGAGATAATGTTTGAAAAAAGGTGACCGGTTTTTACAAAACCTTTGTTTTGAAGGGGGAATTGCAAACTTCCTGTTGATTTTTGCTGGGGGTTGTCAATTTATGAAATGTAGGTCTAAAAGAGACCTACATAGAGGTTTTTGTTTCATGTCTCTAAGACATTCCTACTGGAAGTTACAGGCAGTTTTGTCTGAGTTTTCTTCCTAGGAGCACTTGTGTCTGTGTTTTCTTCCTAGGGGGCGCTAGAGCGCAATTTTAAGTTTTAGGGTTGGGTTTTTTATCAAATCGCAATTTTTGCCACTCCTATTGTGTGTGTCCAGTTTGGTGAGTTTTGAAGCATGTTGAGGGGGTCAAATTACAGCTCAAAGAGGCAAAAGTGACTGTTTTTACTAAAAATTTGTTTTGAAGGGGGAATTGCCAACTTCCTGTTGATTTTTGCTGAAGGATGTCAATGTATGAAATGTAGGTCTAAGTGAGACCTACATAGAGGTTTTAGTTTCATGTCTCTACGACATTCAAACCGGAAGTTGCAAGCAGTTTTGTCTGTGTTTTTTTCTAAGGGGCGCTAGAGCGCAGTTTTGGGGTTTGGTTTTTTGATTCGATGGCAAATTTTACCAGTCCTGATGTGTGTGTCAAATATGGTGAGTTTTGAAGCATGTTAAGGGGGTCAAATTACAGCTCAAAGAGGCGGCGGAATAATAATAAAACACACAAAATACAATAGGGTCCTCTGTCCCAAAGGGACATTGCGGTCCCTAATAACAAAAAAAACGATAGGTTGAAAAAAAAAAATCCTTAGTAACAGAACATAACAAAAAGCCACTTGACCTTTTTTTTTAACAGAATGACTCCACATCTCTCAGAAAGTGAGTTTTGACCTGTTCTAGACGAAATCCTTCTCTCTTGTCTGTGCTGTGTCTTTGTTTCTGTCTCAGCAGGGCATATGCAGTGCAATGCTAACATCTTCAATCATGAGCAAAAGGAAAGAAAACAATTCAAACAATCTATACACATATAAAAATAAAAATCAATCGCAAACATGGAAAGATTACATCTCATGTATATACAATATACTCCCGTATAAAATAGCTTTTATGTACAATATAGACATCAGACAACAATACGATAATCCGTCTGTACAATGTACACCTGAACAGTGAAGACAGGTGAGAGGTACTGAAGTGTATGGCTTGATTTTTGGGACAATTTCAAATATTTACAGACATTACCTTTACACGTTTCCCTGGAATGCAAGGCTTCGGGTCTCTTCCTTCAGGCTTCCGTTTAAAAAAAATTGGTCCTCAGGGACCATCGAGACTTGTGGTTCTTGGCCCCTGTTCAATGCAGCTTTGTTTTGGTGAGAGAATCTGTGGTGTACGGGTCAATCACACGAGTTATTGAAGGTTGCAATGAACAAGAAGACCCAAAGTTCTGCCAGTTCTGTCTGAAAGAACCGGTAAGGGAATCCCCTTCTCTTCCAGTAATCGTCTCCAGTGTGTAAGGAAGCAACAGGTATGCAGGTATAAGAGCAATTGTTCAGTAGTTTTCCTCATAGCAGAGGTTCAGGACATGATCGAAACCCCTTCCGCACTGACCAGCTGACCAGAAGTAGGGTCATATGTACCAGCCAGGTAGTACAGGTCTGGAGAGGTACTGTTTGGCTTCTGATCACATGTCATAGTCTCATACTCCTCCCGGCTTACCACCTGGCACTTATGAGAGATTGTCTGGACATCGTTTTCGTCCTCGTGACATGACTGGTACAAGGCATGCTGGATTAAAAAAAATGGATTTAATGTTAACATTCAGGGGGGGGGGGGGGGGAATATTCGCTTCTGCTTACCTTGCCATCTCGATGCCTCTTTCCCAGCTTGGTCTCTTCAGGGTGGTAGAACCATTTGACTTTGACCACCATGCTTGAGGTCCAGGATTCCCAGAAGTTCTCGATTTTACCGATGTAGGGAAGGTTAGGGCGACCTGCTGAGAGAAACACGGCACAGTCTCCCACTTTCACGGCTTCTTTTCCTCTAGTGATGGCCTTGTAGAAAAGCTTCTTGGCCTTCCCCTTTAGACCTCGTCTCTGCAGAAAACCGGACACATTCAGAAAAATGTAGGTTACAGACAACCTGGATATTGGTTGACTAGTCTCACCTGTGTAGGGCTGCCAGACCACCTCCACATCTGGCGTCCTGCAAGGAATGTGGACATCTTGGGTCTTGAAATGCATGAATTACCCTCTGGTAGCATCCTAGGTTTCTTCACATATTCTCGAGATGACTTAGAGATCGAACACGCTTTCCTCTTCAGGGATTTGCCGTTGGACATGTGACTGTCTGAAGATCCTTTGGTATTAGAAACAGCCAACGCTTTGGCAACGAATGAATGTTGCCTTGAAGAAGTGGAGGGTTCACTGGGTTGTAGCAGCCCCCGATGAGATGACAGGCAACTCTGTAGCATCAGTGTAGAACGTTCCTCGTCCTCTGAGCTGTAGGAGGAGTCATTGTCAGAGGAACACAGACTCGAACTGGAGATTGAGCCTGATGAAGAGGAACTCGACGAACCAGAAGAGGAGGATGAAACCGGGAGATGGGAGAGAAAATGGCCAGCAGTTCGTAGTCCACCTGAAGCTAATGCAAGTGTAGTCCTTTTCCTCTCCTCCTCTTCTTCTTCCTCATCCATATCAGAGTAGGAGCTATGACACTCTCGACGCGAGCTGAAGCCCCCGTATTCTCCAAGACGCACTGAAGATGAAGGCTTTCTTTGGGGTATGGATCCTTTCAAGAGAAGTTCTACTCTTGAGTTGCTGCCCTTTTTATTGTCTTTAACCAAAAGGACCGGATGCGAGTACACCTCTGTTTTAGGCATTGCACTCATGCCGGAAGAACCACCACGCAGCAACATAGCCTTGCTGTTCTTGGTCTTTGGGGACGTTACTCCTTCATGATCTAACTTGACCAAAAATTCTTGTCCGGACTTCTTGCCCCTCGGCATCACCGGCTCGTCTTGCCTACGCCTCGGTCCATAGAGGCCACTTTTAGGCGCAACAGATAAATCCGGACCTGATCCCATTGACTTGGTACAGAAGGAGGAGTAGCCATTTGCAATACTGTGAAAGGAGTCCACCTCAAAGGAGCTACTGCTGAAAAGCCCTTTGGATGGGGCGGACAGAAGCGGTTGGATCTGAGTCAAAGCAAATGAGTCATCTTCCTTCAATCTCAAGGTCTTTCTGGGTGTCCCATTAAGCTGAAATAGATTGTGGGTCATTCTTTTCCTGGAGCTGGTCAATGAAGACCAGGCCGCAAAAAGGGAAGAATTTTTATTGCTGCTTTCAGCCAGCTGTTGTTGTTTTTGCTTTTTCCCAGAACCCTTTGGTCTCCCTAGGGGGAAAAAAATGCATTACTGGATCATGTGTACAAGAACCGGGCAATGCCATGTCATCCGACAGATACCTGGTCTTCTCTTTGGAAGAGTCAGAGGTTGGTTGTTTTTGAGAGAACTGAGAGTGTTGAGTCTGTCACTGGAGGCATGATTGAAATTGGGGTTTTTCTTGACCGTCCCACTCGATACCGACACAGCAGGAAATGTCTCCCCACCTTGAAAATGATCAATTGCATTGCATTATTAGCATTTAGTTACAGATAAAATACCCCATGGAAATACCTACACTGCAAAAAGTCAGTGGTCAAAAACAAGATAAAAATATTCAAAAATTAGGGGTATTTTACTTGAACTAAGCAAAATTATCTGCCAATAGAACAAGAAAATTCCAAAACAAGTAAAATTAGCTAACCTCAATGAACCCAAAAATACCTTAAAGGGGAACATTATCACCAGACCTATGTAAGCGTCAATATATACCTTGATGTTGTAGAAAAAAGACCATATATTTTTTTAACCGATTTCCGAACTCTAAATGGGTGAATTTTGGCGAATTAAACGCCTTTCTATTATTCGCTCTCGGAGCGATGACACCGAGTCAAATCAGCTCTGTTATTTTCCGTTTTTTCGACTGTTTTCCGTACCTTGGAGAGACATCATGCCTCGTTGGTGTGTTGTCGGAGAGTGTAACAACACGAACAGGGACGGATTCAAGTTGCACCAGTGGCCCAAAGATGCGAAAGTGGCAAGAAATTGGACGTTTGTTCCGCACACTTTACCGACGAAAGCTATGCTACGACAGAGATGGCAAGAGTGTGTGGATATCCTGCGACACTCAAAGCAGATGCATTTCCAACGATAAAGTCAAAGAAATCTGCCGCCAGACCCCCATTGAATCTGCCGGAGTGTGTGAGCAATTCAGGGACAAAGGACCTCGGTAGCACGGCAAGCAATGGCGGCAGTTTGTTCCCGCAGACGAGCGAGCTAAACCCCCTGGATGTCTTGGCCACCGAAGATGATCAAGAGAAGAATATCGACCCTAGCTTCCCTGGCCTGCTGACATCAACTCCAAAACTGGACAGATCAGCTTTCAGGAAAAGAGAGCGGATGAGGGTATGTCTACAGAATATATTAATTGATGAAAATTGGGCTGTCTGCACTCTCAAAGTGCATGTTGAAAGTGCAGACATCATGCCTCGTCGGTGTGTTGTCGGAGGGTGTAACAACACGAACAGGGACGGATTCAAGTTGCACCAGTGGCCCAAAGATGCGAAAGTGGCAAGAAATTGGACGTTTGTTCCGCACACTTTACAGACGAAAGCTATGCTACGACAGAGATGGCAAGAATGTGTGGATATCCTGCGACACTCAAAGCAGATGCATTTCCAACGATAAAGTCAAAGAAATCTGCCGCCAGACCCCCAGGAAAAGAGAGCGGATGAGGGTATGTCTACAGAATATATTAATTGATGAAAACTGGGCTGTCTGCACTCTCAAAGTGCATGTTGTTGCCAAATGTATTTCATATGCTGTAAACCTAGTTCATAGTTGTTAGTATCCTTTAATGCCAAACAAACACATACCAATCGTTGGTTAGAAGGCGATCGCCGAATTCGTCCTCGCTTTCTCCCGTGTCGCTGGCTGTCGTGTCGTTTTCGTCGGTTTCGCTTGCATACGGTTCAAACCGATATGGCTCAATAGCTTCAGTTTCTTCTTCAATTTCGTTTTCGCTACCTGCCTCCACACTACAACCATCCGTTTCAATACATGCGTAATCTGTTGAATCGCTTAATCCGCTGAAATCCGAGTCTGAATCCGAGCTAATGTCGCTATAGCTTGCTGTTCTATGCGCCATGTTTGTTTGTATTGGCATCACTATGTGACGTCACAGGAAAATGGACGGGTGTATATAACGATGGTTAAAATCAGGCACTTTGAAGCTTTTTTTAGGGATATTGCGTGATGGGTAAAATTTTGAAAAAAACTTCGAAAAATAAAATAAGCCACTGGGAACTGATTTTTAATGGTTTTAACCCTTCTGAAATTGTGATAATGTTCCCCTTTAAAATAAGTATATTCTCACTAATAACAAGTGCACTTTTCTTGGTAGAAAAAAAAAAAGAGACCTCTTTGCGCAATATGTTAAAAAATACTCTTAAATGAAGTAAATGCTAGTGCCATTATCTTGACATGGCATTACATTTCTTGAAACCAGCAAACTTATACTAAAAACTAATTTATTGTTCTTGATGGAAAGGCAACAAGGCAACTGCTTGTTACTCTCGGGGTCTCCTAGCCGCTCAGGCAAATCATATGGTCTAAAGATGCATTTTTCCATCGATAACATGACATCATCGCGCCAGTGCGTGATTTTTCAGTCAATTTGTGCGCATATATTATATATATATATATATATATATATATATTAAGACTCTTGAACGCATCATAATTAAATTATCCCCTCAAGTCCCCCCAAAATGGATTAACTCGCTGGAATAAAAAAGACAATATAACATACATCGATAAACGTGGACGCATCTGAAAAAGTGCAATATATTTATCTGTACAGTAATATATTTATTTATTTATATATATTTATAGATATTTATTTATTTTATATATATACAGTATATATTTATATATTATTTATATATGTGCCTTATTGCTTTTTTTTTTATCCTGCACTACTATGAGCTTATGTAACGAAATTTTGTTCTTATCTGTGCTGTAAAGTTCAAATTTGAATGACAATAAAAAGGAAGTCTAAGTCTAAGTCCATACACAGCCCGGCCCCCGGCCAAATTTATTTTAATTGTAATTTTGAGGAATTTATCTGAATGTGCATGAACTATTTCTGTTCAAAATAGTCAGAAATGTCACATGTTAAATGTTTAAATATTAACTGTCAGTTTACTGTACTGTGCCAACTGTACTACTATATGAGTACGTATTTTCTATTGTTTCATTGAAAATAAAACAGCAAAGTCCATTTGGCTGTCATCTGTTTTAATTACCGTATTTTTCGGACTATAAGTCGCAGTTTTTTTCATAGTTTGGCCGGGCTCCAGTGCGATTTATATGTTTTTTTCCTTCTTTATGATGCATTTTCGGCAGGTGCGACTTATACTCCGGTGCGACTTATACTCCGAAAAATACGGTATGAGTCATGATTTTTTTTTTTCATGCTTGAAATAAGAAATGATTACTTTAAAAAAGTAGTTTTATACTTTTGAGTGTTGATGACACAGTTTTGCAACACTTTATATTCTAGTTTGTCTGTCATAACCTTGCCAAGTAAAATTCTGATTATTATTACAATATTGCCAAAATGTTAAAGTTTTCTTATAAAACTGTGACTTTTGTCGAGTAAAATTACGACTCTTTTCATAAAAATTGCCAACATTTTAAGCTTTTTCTTGTAAAATTGCGACTGTTATCGAGTAAAATTCCAACTTTTATCATAATATTGCGCAAATGTTCAGTTTTTCTAGTCAAATTTTGACTTGCGTTGAGTAAAATTACGACTTTTATTATAATACCGCCAAAATTCTTAGTTTTTCTTGTGAAACACTGACATTTTTTGGAATACAATTATGACTTCTGTCATAACCTTGCCAAGTAAAATTCTGATTATTATTATAATATTGCCAAAATGTTAAAGTTTTCTTATAAAACTGTGACTTTTGTCGAGTAAAATTACGACTCTTTTCATAAAAATGCCAACATTTTAAGCTTTTTCTTGTAAAATTGCGACTGTTATCGAGTAAAATTCCAACTTTTATCATAATATTGCACAAATGTTCAGTTTTTCTAATCAAAAATTACGACTTTTATTATAATACCGCCACAATTCTTAGTTTTCTTATGACACTGTGATCTTTTTCTTGTGAAATTCCAACAAATTTTTCACAACAAGCTTTTTTATAGTTGCATAGTACCGTATTTTTCTGACTAAAAGTCGCAGTTTTTATCATAGGTGCCACTTATACTCAGGAGCGACTTATGTGTGAAATTATTAACACATTAGCGTAAAATATCAAATAATATTATTTATCTCATTCACGTAAGAGACTAGACGTATAAGATTTCATGGGATTTAGCGATTAGGAGTGACAGATTGTTTGGTAAACGTATAGCATGTTCTATATGTTATAGTTATTTGAATGACTCTTACCATAATATGTTACGTTAACATACCAGTTGGTTATTTATGCCTCATATAACGTACACTTATTCAGCCTGTTGTTCACTATTCTTTATTTATTTTAAATTGCCTTTCAAATGTCTATTCTTGGTGTTGGCTTTTATCAAATACATTTCCCCAAAAAATGCGACTTATACTCCAGTGCGACTTATATATGTTTTTTTCCTTCTTTATTATGCATTTTCGGCCGGTGCGCCTTATACTCCGGAGCGCCTTATACTTCGAAAAATACGGTAAGCAAAATTATCTGCCAATAGAACAAGAAAATTCGGCTTGTCAAGACTTTCCAAAACAAGTAAAATTAGTATTCTCACTAATAACAAGTGCACTTTTCTTGGTAGGAAAAAAAGAGACATTTTTGCTTAATATGTTGAAAAATATTCTTAATTTAAGTAAATGCTAGTGCCATTATCTTGACATAATGACATGCGCTTGGCATCATGATTTTTTTTTTTTCCACGCTTGAAGTAAGAAATTATGACTTAAAAAAAGTAGTTTTATACTTGTGAGTGTTGATGACACAGCTTTGCAACAGTTGATATTCTAGTTTCAAGCATGTTTTACTCAATATAGGTCATCAAATCTCAGCAACAAGCTGTAATATCTTACTGAGATCATTAAGAACCAAAACCATTAAAACAAGTAAAAGACTCTAGCATAAAATCTGATTAGTGAGAAGAATGATCTTATCAGACAGAAAATAAGCAAATATCACCCTTATTTGAGATATTTAATCTTACTTAGATTTCAGTTTTCTGCAGTGTAATTGGGAGACACTCACATTGAATTTGATATCCTGGTGGCAGGAGGCGGATGTTTGGTACAGAAATCTTCCCTCTGTCTCCGTCGTCAAACTCTACCATTACTCCTGGCTTGGCGTCATCAGTGGAAGTCCCTGCAAGAGATAAAACTATTAAAATAATCAGAGAGTAAAGATAAGACAAGGATATTCAGGGAGTTTGGATGCATCACCTCTGCGAACATAGCCCGGGTACAAGCATCGTGAGCGTTCACTCCAGTAAGCACACACCCTGGTTCCGTCGTTCAGCATAGCCTGGGACTCAGGGCGCAGATCCAGGACCTGAAATAAAGACATAAATTCTCCTTAGGACAGAAAAACAAACAGGCATGTTTAAGCGGTGTGAGAGCAGCGGAGCCGAGCCGCACGGGCATCCACCGCGCTGCAAGACCATGCCAATGTGCCAGTCAGGGCTGAAAGGAACGGAAGCCTTGAAGTTGTAAAACCCTGACTTGCTGAGTAATACCCAAGAAAGCCTCAATAGAGAGCTTGTGTGATTGGTGGTTGCCAGATCCTCTTTCAAACAATAGTTGAGCCCTAACATCCACCACACACTCGGGGGGGCGGGGGGGTGTTTTCAGATTGCTTTCATTGACTGTTGCTATGACAAGAGACTCTTTTGACGGATGAGGTGTAGATGTGGGTGTGAGAGCATGCGGAACAAAGAAAAAAAACATTTTTATTAAAATCTATTTTTCTTCAAAAACAGAGTCAGTTATACAAACCCCAAAACCAGTGAAGTTGTCACTTTGGTAAATAAAAACAGAATACAATGATTTGCAAATCCTTTTTCAACTTATATTCAATTGAATAGACTGCAAAGACAAGATTCTTAACGTTTGAACTGAAAAACTTTGTTATTTTTTGCAAATATTAGCTCATTTGGAATTTGATAACTGCAACATGTTTCAAAAAAGCGGCAAAAAAGACTGAGAAAGCTGAAGAATGCTCATCAAACACTTATTTGGAACATCCCACAGGTGAACAGGCTCATTGGGAACAGGTGGGTGCCATGATTGGGTATAAAAGAACAATTTCCATGAAATGCTCAGTCATTCACAAACAAGGATGGGGCGAGGGTCACCACTTTGTCAACAAATGCGTGGGCAAATTGTCGAACAGTTTAAGAACAACATTTCTCAACCAGCTATTGCAAGGAATTTAGGGATTTCACCATCTACGGTCTGTAATATCATCAAAAGGTTCAGAGAATCTGGAGAAATCACTGCACGAAAGCGGCTAAGCCCGTGAGCTTTGATCCCTCAGGCGGTACTGCATCAAAAAGCGACATCAGTGTGTAAAGGATATCACCACATGGGCTCAGGAACACTTACAAAAACCACTGTCAGTAACTACAGTTCGTCGCTACATCTGTAAGTGCAAGTTAAAACTCTACTATGCAAAGCCAAAGCCATTTATCAACAACACCCAGAAACGCCGCCGGCTTCGCTGGGCCTGAGCTCATCTAAGATGGACTGATGCAAAGTGGAAAAGTGTTCTGTGGTCTGACGAGTCCACATTTCAAATTTTTTTTGGAAACTGCGGACATCATGTCCTCTGGAACAAAGAGGAAAAGAACCATCCGGATTGTTATAGGCGCAAAGTTGAAAAGCCAGCATCTGTGATGGTATGGGGGTGTATTAGTGCCCAAGACATGGGTAACTTACACATCTGTGAAGGCGCCATTAATGCTGAAAGGTAGATACAGGTTTTGGAGCAACATATGTTGCCATCCAAGCAACGTTATCATGGACGCCCCTGCTTATTTCAGCAAGACAATGCCAAGCCACGTGCTACAACAGCATGGCTTCGTATTAAAATAGTGCGGGTACTAGACTGGCCTGCCTGTAGTCCAGACCTGTCTCCCATTGAAAATGTGTGGCGCATTATGAAGCCTAAAATACCACAACGGAGACCACCGGACTGTTGAACAACTTAAGCTGTACATCAAGCAAGAATGGGAAAGAATTCCACTTAAAAAATGTGTCTCCTCAGTTCCCAAACGTTTACTGAGTGTTGTTAAAAGGAAAGGCCATGTAACACAGTGGTAAAAATGCCCCTGTGCCAACTTTTTTGCAACGTGTTGCTGCCATTAAATTCTAAGTTAATGATTATTTGCAACTGTTTCTCAGATGGAACATTAAATATCTTGTCTTTGCAGTCTATTCAATTGAATATAAGTTGGAAAGGATTAGCAAATCATTGTATTCTGTTTTTAATTACCATTTACACAACGTGCAAACTTCACTGGTTTTGGGTTTTGTATTTTAGTCAAAGCATGTATTTCATTTCGAAGCAAACAACAAAGTAGTTGATAAGAACAGAAAAGTTGACTTTACTTATTTTCGTTGAAGTACTTACAGCTTCCCGCAGCAGTTGGTCCAATGAATAGATCTTTGCTCGGTTTCCTCTTTCTCCATCAATTGTAACACTAAATCTAGAAAACAGAAGAATATTCCCAACCTGTTGATTAGTCATTCCCATTGTATTACTGCAAATGCCTTCAAAAGGCACACAATCTACTTTGTGGTATTTTGTTCCCTTAGCGTATGGAAAACAAACCAAACTGTGACCTTAAACCGAGGTATGCACCCAAGCATGAATGAGGTGTAGCGTTACACCCCTATTATGTAACATACTATCCCTTGATCATTTTCCGGCATACTCCAATAGCCATCGGTTATGTATCGGCTTACATATCTGGGAGCTCCATAGTGTGCACCCTGGCAGCGTACAAAAGTTCATCCTCCTTAGAGACCAGTATCTTTAGTCCATCTGATAACAGTTCTTTGGTCAGGACACAATTTGGAACTGTAAAAAAACAAACATAAAAAAAAAACATGATAAATACTTTGGCAGATAAAACACAAGATATAGCATCTTTTTTTACCTTCAGGACTCTTTGTGCATGAATCACTGTTCTCCTCCTCCTCGTCTTCCTCTGAGAAGCTGCTGCCATCCATCTGAAAGCCCTCGTCGGCTGCAAAACTCTCCAAGAGTCGACTAACCGCTCGACCTTTTGGCTGCGGATGATAGAGAGAACAATCCAAAAACTTGAAATGTACAAAAAAAAAAAAAAAAAAAAAAAATGTAATTTCGATGTTTTATTTTGAAAACCCTACCTGTTGGTCCTTGGCTCTTCTGCTTTTGCTGCCATCCTCGCTCTTTGTAAAAGGCGCCCAGCAATTTCTCTGCTGATGTACACAATAAGAGGGATTCAAATTAGAGATGTCCGATAAATGCTTTAAAATGTAATATCGGAAAATATCAGTATCGTTTTTTTTGTTATCGGTATCGTTTTTTTTTTTTTTTTTTTTTTTTTTTTTAAATCAACATAAAAAACACAAGATACACTTACAATTAGTGCACCAACCCAAAAAACCTTCCTCCCCCATTTACACTCATTCACACTTTATTTCTGTTATTAATATTCTGGTTCCTACATTATATATCAATATATATCAACACAGTCTGCAAGGGATACAGTCCGTAAGCACACATGATTATGCGTGCTACTGGTCCACTAATAGTACTAACCTTTAACATTTAATTTTACTAATGTTCATTAATTACTAGTTTCTATGTAGCGTATTTTTCGGAGTATAAGTCGCACCTGCCGAAAATGCATAATAAAGAAGAAAAAAAATATATATAAGTCGCACTGGAGCCCGGCCAAACAATGAAAAAAACTGCGACTTATAGTCCGAAAAATACGGTAATTGTTTTTATATTGTTTTACTTTCTTTTTTATTCAAGAAAATGTTTTTAATTTATTTATCTTATTTTATTTATTTTTTTTTTTTTTAAAAGGACCTTATCTTCACCATAGCTGGTTGTCCAAATTAGGCATAATAATGTGTTAATTCCACGACTGTATATATCGGTATCGTTTTTTTGTTGTTTTTTTAAATCAACATAAAAAACACAAGATACACTTACAATTAGTGCACCAATCCAAAAAACCTTCCTCCCCCATTTACACTCATTCACACTTTCTTTCTGTTATTAATATTCTGGTTCCTACATTATATATCAATATATATCAATACAGTCTGCAAGGGATAAAGTCCATAAGCACACATGATTGAGGCGTGCTGCTGCTCCACTAATAGTACTAACCTTTAACATTTAATTTTACTAATGTTCATTAATTACTAGTTTCTATGTACCGTATTTTTCGGAGTATAAGTCGCACCGGAGTATAAGGCGCACCTGCCGAAAATGCATAATAAAGAAGGAAAAAAACATATATAAGTCGCACTGGAGCCCAGCCAAACTATGAAAAAAACTGCGACTTATAGTCCGAAAAATACGGTAATTGTTTTTATATTGTTTTACTTTCTTTTTTATTCAAGAAAATGTTTTTAATTTATTTATCTTATTTTATTTTATTTATTTAAAAAAAAAAGGACCTTATCTTCACCATAGCTGGTTGTCCAAATTAGGCATAATAATGTGTTAATTCCACAACTGTATATATCGGTATCGTTTTTAATTTTTTTTAATTTTTTTAAATCAATATAAAAAACACAAGATACACTTACAATTAGTGCACCAACCCAAAAAACCTCCCTCCCCCATTTACACTCATTCACACTTTCTTTCTGTTATTAATATTCTGGTTCCTACATTATATATCAATATATATCAATACAGTCTGCAAGGGATACAGTCCGTAAGCACACATGATTGTGCGTGCTGCTGGTCCACTAATAGTACTAATAGTACATTTGTATTCCGGTTATATTTCCGGTTATATTTACATCTAACACAATTTCCCAACTCATATGGAAACGGGGTTTGTAATCTGATCAACGTCTTCGCACAAATATTTCCCGCTCACCTTGATGCTTCCTCTCAACATGGTGCTTTTGCGTGTTGCCCTCTTTAACCTCTCAGTCGTGGACGGGAAGATGGGCAGTCCCATGCTACGACGGAACCGGTTGCCTCTGTTGCCGTGGTTCCCCCACCGAGGCTCCTTGCTTCTGGGCGTGCACGCTCTCCTGAAGTTATGATCCGCCCTGATCTGGTCTTCGTGGCGGCTTTTGACTGAACCCAGCCTACTGGAGGGGTTCTTCTTCCTGACTTTGACCTCGCCTTCTGCGCCAGAAAGACTATGGGAGCCTGCACAGGTTCAGTAGAGAGAGAGACTTGTGAGACAAAACAGATGCTTCTTGGGACTTCTAAAACCACCAGTCAGCCTTACCATGAAGCTCCTGTCTCTGTTTTTTGTTCCGAGCTTTCTGATTTGCCTCGAGTTTTACAATAGAGGAAGGACTCGGATCTGTCACGGTGGAACTGGGAGTCACATCCCTGCAATGTTGGGCTCTTGGTTCTTGACCTTCATCGCTGTCATTACTGCCTTCTTCTTCTTCTTCTCCTGGGGGAAGATACAAATACATCATACAATGGGTTTTTTTCCCAACTACTGCATTTCACAAACACCTCATCATAGTAAATAGTTCATAAAAAATGATGTATGAAGTGGTTTGCCTCCACGGTATTTCCTGGTGTGAACCCACATGCTGCAGAGCCGGAACATAGGGGTGTGGGAAAAGAGTGGGAGTTGTGTGTGTGTGTGTGTGTGTGTCTCTCTGAGTCTGCAGGCAGGTGTCCACAGCTGCACATGTAGCACACCTCAACCAACAGGGCTGATCACTGAGGTGTCAAATTGTCATTGCACACCTTATAGGCAAATCGGGGTTGCTTTGGATGTGATTTAGTATTTGTACTTTAAGGCTATGCCTAAACTAACCCCTTAAACAAATAATAATAATAATAATAATAATACGTTTCACTTATAAGGTGCCTTTCTGGGACACCGTATACAATCAAAACAATAAAATCAATTGGATAAAAACAACGACAAAGATCGATAAGATTTACAATGAATAAGCAGGCAGGAATAGGTGTTGTGGAGGGAGGTGTGGCCAGCGTGCCTGCAGGAGCAAAGGTTGCCTCTGTCTATGGTGCTGAGGACGAGCACCGTCGGATAGGGGCGGGGGCGTGGGCTGACGGCGAGACACAGCTGGCAGGTGATTCGATTTCACAGGCGGTGCGTGCTAATCTAATCATCTGTCGTCTTTAACGGTACCGTATTTTTCGGACTATAAGTCGCAGTTCTTTTTCATAGTTTGGCCGGGGGCTGAGACTTATACTCAGGAGCGACTTATGTGTGAAATTATTAACACATTAGTGTAAAATATCAAATAATATTATTTAGCTCATTCACGTAAGAGACTAGACGTATAAGATTTCATGGGATTTAGCGATTAGGAGTGACAGATTGTTTGGTAAACGTATAGCATGTTCTATATGTTATAGTTATTTGAATGACTCTTACCATAATATGTTAGGTTAACATACCAGTTGGTTATTTATGCCTCATATAACGTACACTTATTTAGCCTGTTGTTCACTATTCTTTATTTATTTTAAATTGCCTTTCAAATGTCTATTCTTGGTGTTGGCTTTTATCAAATACATTTCCCAAAAAAATGCGACGTATATAAGTCGCACTGGAGTATATGTTTTTTTCCTTCTTTATTATGCATTTTCGGTCGGTGCAATTTATACTCCGGAGCGATTTATAATCCGAAAAATACGGTAGATTTCACAGGCGGTTTGTGTTAATCTAATCATCTGTTGTCTTTAACAGTAAGCGGCCGGGAGCAGGGGGAGAGAGAGGATACGGACGTGGCTGAAAAGTCGCGTCCTGCCGGAGAGACAACTGGTGATAAAATCTATGTACATTAAGACTTTGTTCAACTTTGCACGCCTGGCTCCTGTGAAGTGTATGTCAGTGGAACCGCTAGGAAGCGACTTCCACAGGTGTGTTTTGAGTCTTGATTTGAAGAGGGATATTGAGTGTATGTTACGAAGGTCTAGTGGTAATGAGTTCCAAAGATGAGGGGCTGAGCGGCTGAAAGCTCGGGCACCCACGGTGGACAGTTTATTTAAGGGGACAGTGAACGAATAAGTACTTAGCCTAAGCATCGTGTCAGCCACACTAAACCATCGTTTAAGGTTACCCTCCTTGGATAATTTTTTACACGGGTAAGTGCGCCGTGTAACAACCATTGCGTGTGTGTGGACAAGGATAAGGTTAGGTTGGATTTACCCTGGATAACCTTAGTGTAGAAGGGACCTAAGGCTTACTAGAGTGGCACTGCATGTCTTACGATCCGATACATTACAAGTCCTTACGTTACGGGAGCCCATTCAGAAATCCCACCTTGTTCTGAGGAGTCGCTCTCAGGATTGGAACTCTCTCCCAATGACTCCTGTCTTGTACCACGGACAGTCCGAGGACCCGTCTTGGTCTGGTGAGTGAAATCCTGGCCCCCTTTCATAGCCCAGCTCTCCTGGGTGCCACTGTCCACGCTGGCTGCTGACAGAGTTGCATCGTAGCTCAACCGTAGGTCAACTTTTAAAGGGGAACTGCATTATTATTATTATTTTTCCCTATTGTTCACAATCATTATGAGAGACAAGAAGACAGAAGGTAGTTTTTTTTGCATTCTAACATGCTCAGTGGCCTAGTGGTTAGAGTGTCCGCCTTGAGATCGGTAGGTTGTGAGTTCAAACCCCGGCCGAGTCATACCAAAGACTATAAAAATGGGACCCATTACCTCCCTGCTTGGCACTCAGCATCAAGGGTTGGAATTGGGGGTTGAATCGCCAAAATGATTCCCGGGCGCGGCACCGCTGCTGCCCACTGCTCCCCTCACCTCCCAGGGGGTGAACAAGGGGATGGGTCAAATGCAGAGGACAAATTTCACCACACCTAGTGTGTGTGTGACAATCATTGGAACTTTAACTTAACGTAAAAATCGGCTCGTTCTTGGCAGATAGCAATGCAGCTAATGGGAGCAATCGGTTCTACCTCTAAATCACTTTAAAGTGCATTCAAAAACCGTCAACAATACTTCAATTTAGTTTTGTAACATTTGCGAAAGAATGGGCCGCTCTCAGGACCTCAGTGATTTCCAGCGTGGAACTGTCATATGATGCAACCTGTGCAACAAATCCAGTCGGGAAAAATTTCCTCGGAAAATGTTGGGAACAACAGCAACTCAGCCACCAAGTGGTAGGCCACGTAAACTGACAGAGAGGGGTCAGCGCATAGTGCAAAGACTTTCTGCACAGTCAGTTGCTACAGAGCTCCAAACTTCCCGTGAACTTCCAATTAGCCCACGTACAGTACGCAGAGAGCTTCATGAAATGGGTTTACATGGCCGAGCAGCTGCGTCTAAGCCATACGTCACCAAGTCCAATGCAAAGCAGCGGAGACGCCTTCTCTGGAGTGATGAATCACACTTTTCCATCTGGTAATCCGATGGACGAGTCTGGGTTCGGAGGTTGCCAGGAGAACGCTACATTTCGGACTGCATTGTGCCGAGTGTGAAATTTGGTGGAGGAGGAATTATGGTGTGGGGTTGTTTTTCTAGGAGTTGGGCTTGGCCCCTTAGTTCCAGTGAAAGGAACTTTGAATGCTCCAGGATACCAAAAACATTTTGGACAATTCCATGCTCCCAACCTTGTGGGAACAGTTTGGAGCGGGCCCCTTCCTCTTCCAACATGACTGTGCACCAGTGCACAAAGCAAGACATGGATGGCAGAGTCTGGTGTGGATGAACTTGACTGGCCTGCACAGAGTCCTTGATAGAACACCTTTGGGATGAATTAGAACGGAGACTGAGAGCCAGGCCTTCTCCACCAACATCACCAATGCGCTTTTGGAAGAATGGTGGAAAATTCCTAAAAAAAAACACTCCGCAACCTTGTGGACAGCCTTCCCAGAAGAGTTGAAGCTGTAATAGCTGCAAAAGGTGGACCGATATCATATTGAACCCTATGGGTTAGGAATGGGATGGCACTACCAAAACGCACAGGGGGCAGGGTTTGGTCGTAGCAGGAGTGTATAATGTAGCCCGGAAGAGTCAGGGCTACATGGGATTCTGGGTATTTGTTCTGTTGTGTTTATGTTGTGTTAAGGGGCAGATGTTCTCCCGAAATGTAAGTATGCAGCTGAGCCGCATCAGAGTGATCAAAGAGCTGCATGCGGCTCCGGAGCCGCGGGTTGCCGACCCCTGGTATAGAACATGTCTGTTATTATATATAGACTTGCAGTGAGTATATAAAAGGTTGATGTATAGTTTTGCAGTTGTTTTAAAGTGACTCCCATTAGACGTGTTCTTGTCTGTCATAATGATTGTGAACGGTAGGCAAAATTCCCCCCAAAAAGTGCAGTTTCCAGGGTCAAATAATAGCAAACCATGTACCTGTGTCGCTTTGCCCACCCGAGTCTCGCCTGAACTCAGTTTTGCTGGCGCCCTGGTTTCGGTGTCCGTGCTTTGAGCCGCAGGGCGAGACATCCTTGTCCCTGTGACGCGTCCCTGAGAGATTCTTTTTACCCTGGCTCTTCTGTTTGAGCTGCGCCGCGTCGGTGGACAGCTTGGAGCCAGGTGCGCCTGGAGTGTCTCCTTTTCTGCAACCTTGCGCTTTAATCTGTTACAAGCGCAACAAAGGGGGGGACATTGAGACCCAGTTAAAGCATCAAGAGAATCGTTTCTTTCGGCGGGTGGGAAGATTACGTCGAATTAGTACCTAATTAGAGACAATGTCACATTTCAAACACACGATATTTAAATATTTGGTTGTTAAATGGCGGATGGATAAGGGGATCTTGACCTGTGTGCCGCTGACTTGCTCAAAGGCTCGACTGGACATCCTCTTCTTCCTTCTCTGGTTGTCTCCGCCCCCTCCTAACTCCTCAGGCGTCAGAGAATGCCCGGCCACGATCATCCTGTCAGTCAAAAAAAAGGGGCAAATGAATTGATTAAAGAATGTCAATAGTGGTTTGAAAGTGGGATTCAATAACTTTTATACATACAAGATTCAAGATTCAAGATGCTTTATTATTGTCCATTCTTTAACATGTACAAGACACATAAGAAAGTTATTTTGATAGTAGGCTAATATAGACACTTACATCATGTGCTGCCTTCATTATAACACTTATATAAGACTTTTAGAGTCATTTTGATAGTAGGCTAATATAGCTAATATAGACACTTATATCATGTGTTTCCTTCATTATAACTCTTATGTAAGACTTTTAAAGTAATTTTGATAGTAGGCTAATATAGACACTTATATCATGTGTTGCCTTCATTATAACACTTATATAACACTTTTAAAGTCATTTTGATAGTAGGCTAATATAGCTAATATAGACACTTACATCATGTGTTGCCTTCATTACAACATTTATATAAGACTTTTAGAGTCATTTTGATAGTAGGCTAATATAGCTAATATAGACACTTATATCATGTGTTGCCTTCATTATAACACTTATATAAGACTTTTAAAGTTATTTTGATAGTAAGCTAATACAACTAATATAGGCACTTACATCATGTGTTGCCTTCATTATAACACTTATAAGACTTTTAAAGTTATTTTGATAGTAGGCTAATATAGACACTTATATCATGTGTTGCCTTCATTATAACACTTATATAAGACTTTTAAAGTCATTTTGATAGTAGGCTAATATAGCTAATATAGACACTTACATCGTGTGTTGTCTTCATTATAACACTTATATGAGACTTTTAAAGTTATTTTGATAGTAGGCTAATATAACTAATACAGACACTTACATCATGTGTTGCCTTCATTATAACACTTATATAAGACTTTTAAAGTTATTTTGATAGTAGGCTAATATAGCTAATATAAACACTTACATCATGTGTTGCCTTCATTATAACACTTATATAAGACTTTTAGAGTTATTTTGATAGTAGGCTAATATAGCTAATATAGACACTTATATCATGTGTTGCCTTCATTATAACACTTATATAAGACTTTTACAGTCATTTTGATAGTAGGCTAATATAGCTAATATAGACACTTACATCATGTGTTGCATTCATTATAACACGTATATGAGGCTTTTAAAGTTATTTTCATAGTAGGCTAATATAACTAATATAGACACTTACATCATGAGTTGCCTTCATTTTAACACTTATATGAGGCTTTTAATTTTTTGCAGGCTACACAATTTATTTATTTATTTTTTGTATTTTTGGTCCAATATGGCTCTTTCAACATTTTGGGTTGCCGACCCCTGCTCTAGTGGGAGAGTGACAAAGGTAGCGGTGAAGTGTGAGTGGTATGCACGCAGCTGGTTGCTGCTGATGTGGGCCGACGACGAAGTGACACAATTGTTAAAACGTGTAAAAAAGCAACAGTTGACTATTTGTATCATTTGTATCATTCCAAATATATCCACCCAGAATTGTTTGCCTGCTGTAATGACTATAGTAATCCAGCCCCAGTCTGCATAAATGCTTAAAAGCACACTTTCCCATCTCCAACACGGATAAACCCTCCCCACTAAAAACATCTTGCCTCAGAAACCATTATACACATAGATTAGCCGAAATACAAAAATATCATGTATCATACATCAACATCACGTCGAAGGGACTACACTGCGACCCCTTGGCAGCTATAACCTCCCTGCAATGCACTTTGCTGCAGGGCCCACGGCCCCGCTACCCTTTCGTTTGGGTTGTCATTGTCACGCGGCATCAGCGTCCCCACTGGAGTCAGCCCTGGCCTGGCGAAGGAGGTGGGGGGGGATCGGGGTTTACATGGTTAACCCGAGAGTGGAGGTGACATTGCAGAAAGCCACCTGAGAGCAATGCCCGGAAAACACAAAAAAACAAAAGATGTGAGCCATAAGCCAGCAACCTTCTCTAAAACTAGGCCTCTTTTTGCGTCAAGTACAAAACCGAAAACCATACTTGCCAACCTTGAGACCTCCGATTTCGGGAGGTGGGGTGGGCGTGGTCGGGGCGGGGCGTGGTTAAGAGGGGAGGAGTATATTTACAGCTAGAATTCACCAAGTCAAGTATTTCATGTATATATATATATATATATATATATATATATATATATATATATATATATATATATATCTAAGAAATACTTGACTTTCAGTGAATTCTAGCTATATATATATTTATTTTATTATATATATATATATATACATATATGTATATATAAATAAAAGAAATACTTGAATTTCAGTGTTCATTTATTTACACATATACACACACATAACACTCATCTACTCATTGTTGAGTTAAGGGTTGAATTGTCCATCCTTGTTCTATTCTCTGTCACTATTTTTCTAACCATGCTGAACACCCTCTCTGATGATGCATTGATGTGTGGCACGCACAAAAGTGCTTTCATCAAATGCATTAGAGTCTGGAATCTTCCATCACTCCCTAGCATGGCCCAAAAATGGCCCAATCTTTGCTTCCTGAGGAAGATCTTCAGTGCCAAGCACTTGGTAGTCCACTACTTCTTCCCGGAGGCTATCCAGGTCCAATCGCAGCTACGGCTTGGAACTTACAAGCTGTTATGAGAGTAGCGTATATGTGTGTGTGGCCCTTTAATAGGTGAGCATGTGAGGTGAGTGACGTCAATGAGTGTGTGGGCGAGAGAAGAGAGGGAGCGGTAGCGTGAGTGCGGGCGGGACTAGTTTGTTTTGTGTTGGATTGGCTGTGTGCAAGCAATCAATAAAGCAAGATTTGCAACTAATCGCCGGACTCAGGCAGGAAAGGTGCAACAAAGCGTATTTCTTCATCTTACTCGTCGTCGGCGTCGCCATGGCTGTATCTTCCTCGTTCTTCTGCTTCGTCTCCTTGTTGTGTGCGCAGTTGTGCACTGCACTCTCTAAAAGCCGTATATTTTATTGATGTTATAGATGGCAGTATTGTCCTGTTTAAGAGTGTCACAACATTGCTGTTTACGGCAGACGAACTGCTTTACGGTAGACAACAACATGACTGCTTCTGTTGTGTGTTGTTACCGCGCTGGGAGGACGTTAATGAAACTGCCTAACAATAAACCCACATAAGAAACCAAGAACTCGCCCCCGATCATTCTACAGTTATAATGTGATTGGGCAGGCACACTGTTTATATCGTGGGAAAGCGGACTAAGGAGGGCGTGGCCTCCAGCTCCGCCTGAATTTCGGGAGATTTTCGGGAGAAAATTTGTCCTGGGAGGTTTTCGGGAGAGGCGCTGAATTTCGGGAGTCTCCCGGAAAATCCGGGAGGGTTGGCAAGAATGCCCAAAACCAGTGAAGTTGGCACGTTGTGTAAATGGTAAATAAGAGCAGAATATAATGATTTGCAAATCCTTTTCAACTTATATTCAATTGAATAGACTGCAAAGACAAGATATTTAACGTTCAAACTGGAAAACTTTTGTTATTTTTCTGCAAATATTAGCTCATTTGGAATTTGATGCCAGCAACATGTTTCAAAAAAGCTGGCACAAGTGGCAAAAAAAGACTGATAAAGTTGAGGAATGCTCATCAAACACTTATTTGGAACATCCCACATGGTGAACAGGCTAATTGGGAACAGGTGGGTGCCATGATTGGGCATAAAAGCAGAATTTCCATGAAATGCTCAGTCATTCACAAACAAAGACGGGGCGAGGGTCGCCACTTTGTGAACAAATGCGTGAGCAAATTGTTTAAGAACAACATTTCTCAACCAGCTATTGCAAGGAATTTAGGGATTTCACCATCTAGGGTCCATAATTTAATCAAAAGGTTCAGAAAATCTGGAGAAATCACTGCAAGGCCAAAAACCAACATTGAATGCCCGTGACCTGCATCAAAAATAAACATCAGTGTGTAAAGGATATCACCACATGGGCTCAGGAACACTTCAGAAAACCACTGTCAGTAACTACAGTTTGTCGCTACATCTGGAAGTGCAAGTTAAAACTCTACTAGGGATTTCACCATCTACGGTCCATAATACCATCAAAAGGTTCAGAGAATCTGGAGAAATCACTGCACATAAGCGATGATATTACAGACCTTCGATCCCTCAGGCGGTACTGCATCAAAAATAAACATTAGTGTGTAAAGGATATCACCACATGGGCTCAGGAAAACACTTCAGAAAACCACTGTCAGTAACTACAGTTTGTCGCTACATCTGTAAGTGCAAGTTAAAACTCTACTAGGGATTTCACCATCTACGGTCCATAATACCATCAAAAGGTTCAGAGAATCTGGAGAAATCACTGCACTTAAGCGATGATATTACAGACCTTCGATCCCTCAGGCGGTACTGCATCAGAAAGCGACATCGGTGTGTAAAGGATATGACCACATGGGCTCAGGAACACTTCAGAAAACCACTGTCAGTATCTACAGTTTGTCGCTACATCTGTAAGTGCAAGTTAAAACTCTACTGGGGATTTCACCATCTACGGTCCATAATATCATCAAAAGGTTCAGAGAATCTGGAGAAATCACTGCACTTAAGCGATGACATTACAGACCTTCGATCCCTCAGGCGGTACTGCATCAAAAAGCGACATCGGTGTGTAAAGGATATCACCACATGGGCTCAGGAACACTTCAGAAAACCACTGTCAGTAACTACAGTTCGTCGCTACATATGTAAGAGCAAGTTAAAACTCTACTATGCAAAGCCAAAGCCATTTATCAACAACACCCAGAAACGCCGCTGGCTCCGCTGGGCCCGAGCTTATCTAAGATGGACTGATGCAAATTGGAAAAATGTTCTGTGGTCTGACGAGTCCACATTTCAAATTGTTTTTGGAAACTGCGGACGTCGTGTCTTCCGGACCAACAACATCTCCCACCTCTCCTTCCCGACTACTGCCTTTAACAGAGCGACAGGTGATCAGACACCCGTCGCTGATCTCGAAGCCGGTCCTGGCACACCCCGCTTCGCTGCAGGTCCGCAGGCCACGCCACCCCCACAAAAGTATTTCTGATTCTTAAGTCTGTTCTGTTTGACAAGTGTGAGCGCTCCAACTTGTGCATTCAAATGATTGCGATTGCTCCAGTTATTGATGGTAGCCTCCACTTTGCATAACAGAAATGAACAGAATGACTCAAAATAAGCAGCAGAAAATGCCGATGGAACACAAATAAATGCTGTGCAGATAAGTGAAAAACCCTTACTTGACTTTCCTCTGTCCCTCGGACGATACCGAGCTCGTAGTTAGTGTAGTGGGCTTCCTCTTCCTCGGTCGTCCCGGGCCTCTTCTCGCCGGGCTTCGAGGCGTCTCCTCTTTCCTGCACGAACATCAAGACGTACACTTAGGGATGATGCTCGAAACCGGTTTTCCCGGTTGTTCGATAAGAAAAGAACCGAGTCCTCGGACTCCAATCCCTTTTTGAGAACCGGTACCCGTCGAGACCACTACAGTAAAGAAAAAGAGTTGGTTCTTTATTCACCGGTTTTCCCGGTTGTTCGATAAGAAAAGAACCGAGTCCTCGGACTCGAATCCCTTTTTGAGAACCGGTACCCGTCGAGACCACTATAGTAAAGAAAAATAGTTGGTTCTTTATTCGAATACCTGAGAACGAATCCCTTCCCACAGGAAATGCCCTGTGGGACGCAATGTTATGCCCATTTGATTGTAGACTCTTACTGACACCTTGTGGCGATATGAAAATACTACGCGTCAATAGTTTGGGCACTTCTGGGTTGGCGAGTCAGTTCAGTTCATGAGACAATTGAGAAGTAGACAAGTTGAGTTAGTTCCTACAAGCCTTGGAAAAGATAAGTCTGTAAGTAAACTGTTTAACTTGTTTATGTAACTCAATATTAAGGTGGAAAGTGATTAAATTTGATAGTAAGATGTTTATTGAAAAACGATTTTTGTGCACTGTTTCAATGGATGTTTTGAGGACTTAAGTCGTGTATTTCCACCATCAAAATAGTTTCAACACTCAGAAGTATTTGTTTGATGATAGTACTGTATATTTGTGTGAAGCTAATATTTACATATTGTGTATTACATTTCAGTATGTTAATTGAATCGCATAGTTTATACATTTGTCATTGTGTGTATTTCAGTTAAAAAAAACAAAAAACAAGACAAAGTAAAGATAGGAAAAAGACAAAGCAACATCAACAACAATAAAGAGCCTAAATGGATTAATCTGCTTTGGAACTTTATTAGACGTCTTGGATTGTTTGTTAACAGGCAATATGCAATTATTGCCAGGCTTCGCTCTCATGTAAGGGAAGAATAATTGTTGATTGATGACTGTGGTGTTCTTAGTGTCATAGTGTGTGTAGTTAGTATGTTCCAATAGCTGCAGAAGTGCACTTTTTGGAGAGCTGTATTATTTTCAGTTTTGTGCCCCAGGGACTGATTTTATTTAACACTATATTATTATTTATACACCTATAGTGATCACAAAGACAGGATGTTCTTGTGTTACTGTATATTAGGGATGTCCCGATCCGATATTTGGATCGGATCGGCTGCCGATATTTGCCAAAAATTGCGTATCGGCAAGGCATGGGAAAATGCCGATCCAGAATCAGTTTAAAAAAAAACTCCGGTCCGTGTTTTCCAACGCACCGATTTAAATAATACATTCCACTTTTCTGCTGCTCCGTAATTTCCGTTCCGCATTTTCCAGCACACCTTCAACACATCCACAGGTCTGTGAATTCTCACGCAGTTGCTTTTAGCTGCTGGCATTACACAACAGGCTCTTCTCACTCTTTCCTGTGTCTCCCTCTTACAGACAGCAAGCGCACCTTCTTACACACGTCACATACTGTCACGTCATACGTCACATACGTATACGTCCTCCCCGAGCAGAGAGGTAGCAGCATGGCTAACGTTAGCTGTGATGCTAGCGCAGCCGTGCGAGCAACGCTCCCTCTAAGGTGCTCGCCTGTGCAATTGTGCACTGTTTAAGCGTCCTCTGCGCATAGCAAATCTATGCCACGCACAAAATCAAATACAAAAATAAGCGCATAACAATTTTCGACACACGGACACGACAGAGAAAACAGTTTTCGTCATCATTGTTCAAATATTGTGACGTCTGTCGAGACGCTTATCTCCATTCGGGGCCACACGTCCACACCATCAAAATGCCGAGGCAAAAATTTCCACATCAACACCGTATGAAAAAATTAGTGATATTTTTAGTTGTGATTTCCTTCTCTGCATGAAAGTTTAAAAGTAGCATATATTAATGCAGTATGAAGAAGAATGTTTTAATGTAGACATGCAAGCCTTGAAAGACAATTTTGAAAATCAAGACTACATTTCCTGCAAATGGATGCATTTCTACCCTATATTTTAACTTTAGATTTATTCTCATATCAAACTCTTTTAGTTGTCTTTTTGACACTTCCATCCGGCGCCCCCCTCCACACCCTGGATTATAAATAATGTAAATAATTCAATATGATTATCTTGTGTGATGACTGTATTATGATGATAGTATATATCTGATAGTATATATCTGTATCATGAATCATGGGACGGCGTGGCGCAGTGGGAGAGTGGCCGTGCGCAACCCAAGGGTCCCTGGTTCAATCCCCACCTAGTACCAACCTCGTCATGTCCGTTGTGTCCTGAGCAAGACACTTCACCCTTGCTCCTGATGGGTGCTGGTTAGCGCCTTGCATGGCAGCTCCCTCCATCAGTGTGTGAATGTGTGTGTGAATGGGTAAATGTGGAAGTAGTGTCAAAGCGCTTTGAGTACCTTGAAGGTAGAAAAGCGCTATACAAGTACAACCCATTTATCATTATGAATCAATTTAAGTGGACCCCGACTTAAACAAGTTGAAAAACTTATTGGGGTGTTACCATTTAGTGGTCAATTGTACGGAATATGTACTTCACTGTGCAACCTACTAATAAAAGTCTCAATCAATCAATCAAAACACATAGAATCATCATACTGCTGTGATTATATGCATCAAGTGTTCATTCAAAGCTAAGGCAAAATATCGAGATATATATCGTGTATCGCAATATGGCCTTAAAATATCGCAATATTACAAAAAGGCCATATCGCCCAGCCCTAGTTTCAATGATGCCATTTCTGTTTGTCATGTATAATTTTGTCTATTTTGTGTTTATCCTTGAATAAACAGGTCAGTTTCTTGTTACCAACCATTGTGTATTATTCAAAGTCACCTAATTCAGCTGGCTAGTTGTTATCAAGAGTACTAAAACCCTTTTCAACATGATTCTGACAACTAAGTAGGCTAAATAACTTTAAACTTTAATACATGCTCGGATAGGCCAGTATCGGTCAGTATCGGTATCGGATCGGAAATGCAAAAACAATATCGGTATCGGATCGGAAGTACAAAATCCTGGATCGGGACATCCCTACTGTATATATTTGTTTTTCTGAAAAATCCCACTTAATATACTTTGGGTAACAACAGTAAATATTTATTTATTTATTTTATTTTTTTCTTATAAAATAAAAGTGAGCTTTTGTTAAACCAAATATTGTGTTTTTTTCCATATACAACAACATATCTGGAATCGATAAGGAATCGTTTCGATAAGAGGATTCGATAATGGGCTCGAACTCCATCATTTCTGATCAAACATCATCCCTACGTACACTGAAACAGCGGTTTTGTAATAAAAAAGACGACCTTGACATAGGTGGCACTTACTGGTGATCGTGTTTCCTCTGCAGCTTGGCCAGCTCCCTCTGCTTCTCCTTGTAGTGACGCTGAAGCTCTGCCAGCTTCACACGCATCTCCAGCTCTGGAGCGTCCATTGTTTCCATGCTGCCTTTCGCTTGGCACACCTGGTAGTGGATTGGTTGGGATTTTAACACGTTTTCCACTGTCTTTGCTTTGACCGAAGAACAGTAATGAAAATACTGCTCTCACCGGTTCGTTTCGAGGAGTCCAACTGCATTTTCGACGCAAATTGAAGGTCTTCCGTGCTGGGAATTGTCGACTCGTGCACAAACCGCTGCCTTCCTGTGAGTTTGTCTCCAGCGATCGGGCCGTGGCCAGCGTTGCAAGGCTGTGGAGGTCAAACATCAGCGACTCTTCTTCTGTTATAGAAGAGAAGAACAATGGCCGTGAGGAAACTGATCGTATGGAACCCAAACGTTATTTCTATCAGGTACACTATATTGCCAAAAGTATTTGGCCACCTGTCTTGACCATACTTGCCAACCTTGAGACCTCCGATTTCGGGAGGTGGGGGGCGTGGTCGGGGGTGGGGCGGGGTCGTGGTTGGGGGCGTGGTTAAGATATATATATATATATAAGAAATACTTGACTTTCAGTGAATTCTAGCTATATATATATATATATATATATATATATATATATATATATATATATATATATATATATATATTTTATTACACATATATATATATACATAAATAAATTAAATACTTGAATTTCAGTGTTCATTTATTTACACATATACACACACATAACACTCATCTACTCATTGTTGAGTTAAGGGTTGAATTGTCCATCCTTGTTCTATTCTCTGTCACTATTTCAGAACACACACAATATACAAATATACATTATAAAATCAATAAGAAAACGGGAGCTCTAATTTGGGAGTCTGAATTAGGATCAGAAGTTCCCATACAAACATTGCGCACTCACGTCGCCTTTTTGTATTGATTACTGCAGCTGTGCACTGGATTCATTCACAAATACAAACTACAACTCACAAACACTTTAGAGTTAGGCTCCACCATCAGAATGTGTACTTAAACTTATAAAGATCACATGGATATTATTCAGTGAGTTGATTCACCAAAACTAACCTGTTATACAGGAGGAAAAAGCACACAGGACGTTTCAATTGTTCACAGACTGGTCGCGCTCATCAGAATGACAAGACACTTCCGGTCTGCAGGTGATAGCATTCAATTGGGAAGAAACGCCCTACTGCCCCCTACTGACCAATGTAAATACTGATAAATGTGTAATGACAGCTCCAAAAACGAATTCAAACCACAAAATAAAATAAATAAATCAACACAAAAATGTGACACATTATGGGTGGGTCACATACAGTATGCATGTACAGTAGATGGCAGTATTGTCCTGTTTAAGAGTGTCACAACATTGCTGTTTACGGCAGACGAACTGCTTTACGGGAGACCAAAACTTGACTGCTGTTGTTGTGTGTTGTTACCGCGCTGGGAGGATGTTAATGAAACTGCCTAACAATAAACCCACATAAGAAACCAAGAACTCGCCCTCGATCATTAGCTGTTTATATTGTGAGAAAGGGGACGTGTGAACAGGCTAACAACACGTCACTCAGGTCCGCATGGAGCTGGAGGGGGCGTGGCCTCCAGCTCCGCCTGAATTTCGGGAGATTTTCGGGAGAAAATTTGTCCCGGGAGGTTTTCGGGAGAGGCGCTGAATTTCGGGAGTCTCCCGGAAAATCCGGGAGGGTTGGCACGTATGGTCTTGACTCACATATGAACTTGAAGTGCCATCCCATTCCTAACCCAAAAAATATTTTTTTTGTTTTAGTATGTTTTTTGTTTGAGGACAAACGTGACACAAACCTTCCCAATTGCTAGAAAGCCCACTGTTTAATATGTTTGTGTGTACGCTTCACTGATGACACTATTTGGTGAACATCGTTTTGTCCTGCTAATTTTGGCGGTTCTTGAACTCACCACAGTGTGGACTGTGACGCAATGTAAAATCTTCTACTCCTTTGTCTCATTTTGTCCACCAAAAGTTTTATACTGTGCCTGGATGCACAAAGGTGCGCTTTGTTGATGTTATTGACTTGTTGGGAGTGCTAATCAGGCATATTTGGTCGGTGCATGACTGCAAGCTAATCAATCAATGTTTATTTATATAGCCCTAAATCACAAGTGTCTCAAAGGGCTGCACAAGCCACAACGACATCCCCGGTACAGAACCCACATAAGGGCAAGAAAAAACTCACAACCCCAATGGGACGTCGATGTGAATGACTAGGAGAAACCTTGGAGAGGACCGCATATGTGGGTGACCCCCCCCTCTAGGGGAGACCGGATGCAATGGACGTCGAGTGGGTCTGACATAATATTGTGAAAGTCCAGTCCATAGTGGATCTAACATAATAGTGAGAATCCTGTCCATAGTGGGTCTAACATAATATTGTGAAAGTCCAGTCCATAGTGGATCTAACATAATATTGTGAAAGTCCAGTCCATAGTGGATCTAACATAATAGTGAGAGTCCAGTCCATAGTGGGTCTAACATAATATTGTGAAAGTCCAGTCCATAGTGGATCTAACATAATAGTGAGAGTCCAGTCCATAGTGGATCTAACATAATAGTGAGATTCCAGTCCATAGTGGATCAGACATAATAGTGTGGGAGTCCAGTCCATAGTGGATCTAACATAATAGTGTGAGAGTCCAGTCCATAGTGGATCTAACATAATAGTGAGAGTCCAGTCCATAGTGGATCTAACATAATAGTTAGAGTCTAGTCCATAGTGGATCTAACATAAAAGTTAGAGTCCAGTCCATAGTGGATCTAACATAATAGTGAGAGTCCAGTCCATAGTGGATCTAACATAATAGTGTGAGTCCAGTCCATAGTGGATCTAACATAATAGTGAGAGTCCAGTCCATAGTGGATCTAACATAATAGTGAGAGTCCAGTCCATAGTGGATCTAACATTATAGTGAGAGTCCAGTCCATAGTGGATCTAACATAATAGTGAGAGTCCAGTCCATAATGGATCTAACAGAATAGTGAGAGTCCAGTCCATAGTGGATTTAACATAATAGTGAGAGTCCAGTCCATAGTGGATCTAACATAATAGTGTGAGTCCAGTCCATAGTGGATCTAACATAATATTGTGAGAGTCCAGTCCATAGTGGATCTAACATAATAGTGTGAGAGTCCAGTCCATAGTGGATCTAACATAATAGTGAGAGTCCAGTCCATAGTGGATCTAACATAATAGTGTGAGTCCAGTCCATAGTGGATCTAACATAATATTGTGAAAGTCCAGTCCATAGTGGATCTAACATAATAGTGAGAGTCCAGTCCATAGTGGGTCCAGCAGGAGACCATCCCGAGCGGAGACGGGTCAGCAGCGCAGAGATGTCCCCAACCGATGCACAGGCGAGCGGTCCACCCCGGGTCCCGACTCTGGACTCTCAATGCTAACATGCTATTTAGGCCAGCTCTCTGTACATATTGCATCATTAGGCCTCATTTGTAGGTATATTTCAGCTCAATATCCTTTACTTTTATCCTCTTTGTATATAATTTAGTTTTGCATGTCTCATGACACATTATCTGTATGTAACATTGGCTGCATTTCATTTGTTTGTGCGCCATGTTGTTCCAGACCACAGCAACCATTACCCAGCTTGCCAAAGATTGTAATACATCTATTAAAAGAAGACAGCCTGCCGTTGGCCGTTTAAAGCCACTAATTTCCAGGAGTTATCTCACCCTATGAGTAGCCTCTGATTTACTAATGGTTTCTGTCAACAAAGATTTTCTGCAGCCTGCGGCCAGTGCCATTTTGATAGTAGGCTAATATCGACACTTACATCACGTGTTGCCTTCATTATAACACTTATATAAGACTTTTCATTTTTTGCGGCTCCAGACGGATTAGTTTTTTGTCATTTTGGTCCAATATGGCTCTTTCAACGTTTTGGGTTGCCGACCCCTGGTATAGCCCAACCCTACTTGCTACTCATTATGGTCACAGTACTGTGGTTATGGCTTATTTCATTTCACATGTGTATAATGTTACATGAAAGTACACCACAATGGCACTTGCATAATTCCGCATTTTATAAAAGGATTAGGAAGAAGCAGATCTTATTTCATCTCACATGTTGCTCTATACTCTCGGCAGGGTCCTTGAGGGTGCATGGGAGTTTGCCCAACCAGTCTACATGTGCTTTGTGGACTTGGAGAAGGCATTCGACCGTGTCCCTCGGGAAGTCCTGTGGGGAGTGCTCAGAGAGTATGGGGTATCGGACTGTCTGATTGTGGCAGTCCGCTCCCTGTATGCTCAGTGCCAGAGCTTGGTCCGCATGGCCGGCAGTAAGTCGGACACGTTTCCATGGACAGAATTTCTAGGCGCAGTCAAGGCGTTGAGGGAATCTGGTTTGGTGGCTGCAGGATTAGGTATCTACTTTTTGCAGATGATGTGGTCCTGATGGCTTCATCTGGCCAGGATCTTCAGCTCTCACTGGATCGGTTCGCAGCCGAGTGTGAAGCGATTGGGATGAGAATCAGCACCTCCAAGTCCGAGTCCATGGTTCTCGCCCGGAAAAGGGTGGAGAGCCATCTCCGGGTTGGGGAGGAGATCTTGCCCCAAGTGGAGGAGTTCAAGTACCTCGGAGTCTTGTTCACGAGTGAGGGAAGAGTGGATCGTGAGATTGACAGGCGGATCGGTGCGGCGTCTTCAGTAATGCGGACGCTGTATCGATCCGCTGTGGTGAAGAAGGAGCTGAGCCGGAAGGCAAAGCTCTCAATTTACCGGTCGATCTACGTTCCCATCCTCACCTATGGTCATGAGCTTTAGGTTATGACCGAAAGGACAAGATCACGGGTACAAGCGGCCGAAATGAGTTTCCTCCGTCGGATGCCGGAACGCTCCCTTAGAGATACGGTGAGAAGCTCTGTCATTTGGGAAGATCATTTGGGAACCCTGCCCCAAGTGGAGGAGTTCAAGTACCTCGGAGTCTTGTTCACGAGTGAGGGAAGAGTGGATCGTGAGATCGACAAGCGGATCGGTGCGGCGTCTTCAGTAATGCGGATGCTGTATCGATCCGTTGTGGTGAAGAAGGAGCTGAGCCGGAAGGCAAAGCTCTCAATTTACCGGTCGATCTACGTTCCCATCCTCACCTATGGTCATGAGCTTTGGGTTATGACCGAAAGGACAAGATCACGGGTACAAGCGGCCGAAATGAGTTTCCTCCGCCGGATGCCGGAACTCTCCCTTAGAGATACGGTGAGAAGCTCTGTCATTTGGGAAGATCATTTGGGAACCCTGCCCCAAGTGGAGGAGTTCAAGTACCTCGGAGTCTTGTTCACGAGTGAGGGAAGAGTGGATCGTGAGATCGACAAGCGGATCGGTGCGGCGTCTTCAGTAATGCGGATGCTGTATCGATCCGTTGTGGTGAAGAAGGAGCTGAGCCGGAAGGCAAAGCTCTCAATTTACCGGTCGATCTACGTTCCCATCCTCACCTATGGTCATGAGCTTTGGGTTATGACCGAAAGGACAAGATCACGGGTACAAGCGGCCGAAATGAGTTTCCTCCGCCGGGTGGCGGGGTCTCCCTTAGAGATAGGGTGAGAAGCTCTGCCATCCCGGGGGGAGCTCAAAGTAAAGCCGCTGCTCCTCCACATCGAGAGGAGCCAGACGAGGTGGTTCGGGCATCTGGTCAGGATGCCACCCGAACGCCTCCCTAGGGAGGTGTTTAGGGCACGTCCGACCGGTAGGAGGCCGTGGGGAAGACCCAGGACACGTTGGGAAGACTATGTCTCCCGGCTGGCCTGGGAACGCCTCGGGGTCCCACAGGAAGAGCTGGACGAAGTGGCTGGGGAGAGGGAAGTCTGGGCTTCCCTGCTTAGGCTGCTGCCCCCGCGACCCGACCTCGGATAAGCGGAAGAAGATGGATGGATGGATGGATGGATGTTGCATTCAGTGACCATATTTAACCTAGCTCAGACTGTGACGAGCTGTGTGTTATTCCAGAAAAAATACACACGAAATAAAGGTTCAACACCCCTGCAGTAAATGATTTTAATGCTGCTTTAAAATCCGTGCATTTGAAGGGCACCCCTGCATATTTATAGAGGTAATAAATGACAAAAAAGCATAAAAGGAAATTGTGCCCGTACTCCAGAGATGCTGGCCATCTGGACCGGGTGTTCAAGTGATTCTTCGGTATTGTCAGACAGAGAGGATCAGAGCCTCACATCTTGCATGACATTTTTAAAAGTCTAATAAAGTGTCTCGTTTCCTCTCTTGTTTTGACCCAAACCCTTGTTGAGACTTTCAAACGACATGTGCCACTTCCCAAAGCTGTCAACAGCGTTTTGCATCACGAGAAAAGCATAATCCCCCAACTCTGCGGAGAGCAGCCGACGGAAACTCAGAAGAGATACCCTGGGAGATATTTAATGGGCGTCGTAGCGGACATAAAACATCAATTTGCATGAATGAAATAAAAACATGTGGCACAAAACATAAAGCGTTTTAAAGGCACTGTTGAAAAAAAAAAAACAATCGGGTTTTAATTAGTCAAGGCAATGTCCCATAGACTGCTGTGAGATGGGGGAAGTGGCGAGACAATCATTGGGTTTCTTTTGTTGTAAAGTGTCGTAACAACAATCTGCTGTTAATTCATAATAGATACACTATATTGCCAAAAGTATTTGGCCACCCATCCAAATGATGAGAATCAGGTGTCCTAATCACTAGGCCCGGTGTACAAACCCCGTTTCCATATGAGTTGGGAAATTGTGTTAGATGTAAATATAAACGGAATACAATGATTTGCAAATCATTTTCAACCCATATTCAATTGAATGCACTACAAAGACAAGCTATTTGATGTTCAAACTCATAAACTTTATTTTTTTTTTGCAAATAATAATAAACTTAGAATTTCATGGCTGCAACACGTGCCAAAGTAGTTGGGAAAGGGCATGTTCACCACTGTGTTACATCACCTTTTCTTTTAACAACACTCAATAAACGATTGGGAACTGAGGAAACTAATTGTTGAAGCTTTGAAAGTGGAATTCTTTCCCATTCTTGTTTTATGTAGAGCTTCAGTCGTTCAACAGTCCGGGGTCTCCGCTGTCGTATTTTACGCTTCATAATGCGGCACACATTTTCGATTGGAGACAGGTCTGGACTGCAGGCGGGCCAGGATAGTACCGACACTCTTTTTTTACGAAGCCACGCTGTTGTAACACGTGCTGAATGTGGCTTGGCATTGTCTTGCTGAAATAAGCAGGGGCGTCCATGAAAAAGACGGCGCTTAGATGGCAGCATATGTTGTTCCAAAACCCGTATGTACCTTTCAGCATTAATGGTGCCTTCACAGATGTGTAAGTTACCCATGCCTTGGGCACTAATGCACCCCCATACCATCACAGATGCTGGCTTTTGAACTTTGCGTCGATAACAGTCTGGATGGTTCGCTTCCCCTTTGGTCCGGATGTTGAATACATCCAAAAACTATTTGAAATGTGGACTCGTCAGACCACAGAACACTTTTCCACTTTGCATCAGTCCATCTTAGATGGTCTCGGGCCCAGAGAAGCCGACGACGTTTCTGGGTGTTGTTGATAAACGGTTTTCGCCTTGCATAGGAGAGTTTTAACTTGCACTTACAGATGTAGCGACCAACTGTATTTAGTGACAGTAGTTTTCTGAAGTGTTCCTGAGCCCATGTGGTGATATCCTTTAGAGATTGATGTTGGTTTTTGATACAGTGCCGTCTGAGGGATCGAAGGTCACGGTCATTCAATGTTGGTTTCCGGCCATGCAGCTTACGTGGAGTGATTTCTCCAGATTCTCTGAACCTTTTGATGATATTATGGACCGTAGATGTTGAAATCCCTAAATTTCTTGCAATTGCACTTTGAGAAACATTGTTCTTAAACTGTTTGACTATTTGCTCACGCAGTTGTGGACAAAGGGGTGTACCTCGCCCCATCCTTGCTTCTGAAAGACTGAGCATTTTTTGGGAAGCTGTTTTTATACCCAATCATGGCACCCACCTGTTCCCAATTTGCCTGTTCACCTGTGGGATGTTACAAATGTGTTTGATGAGCATTCCTCAACTTTATCAGTATTTATTGACACCTTTCCCAACTTCTTTGTCACGTGTTGCTGGCATCAAATTCTAAAGTTAATGATTATTTGCAAAAAAAAAAAAAAAGTTTATCAGTTTGAACATCAAATATGTTGTCTTTGTAGCATATTCAACTGAATATGGGTTGAAAATGATTTGCAAATCATTGTATTCCGTTTATAATTACATTTAACACAATTTCCCAACTCATATGGAAACGGGGTTTGTATAAAATCAAGCACTTAGGCATGGAGACTGTTTCTATAAACATTTGTGAAAGAATGGGCCGCTCTCAGTGATTTCCAGCGTGGAACTGTCATAGGATGCCGCCTGTGCAACAAAGCCAATCGTAAAATTTCCTCGCTCCTAAATATTCCAAAGTCAACTTTATTATAGAAAAAGTGAAGAGTTTGGGAACAACAGCAACTCAGCCACCAAGTTGTAGGCCACGTAAACTGACAGAGAGGGGTCAGCGCATAGTGCAAAGACCTTCTGCACGGTCAGTTGCTACAGAGCTGCAAACTTCGTATGACCTTCCAATTAGCCCACGTACAGTACGCAGAGAGCTTCATGGGATGGGTTTCCATGGCCGAGCGGTTGCATCTAAGCCATACATCACCAAGTCCAATGCAAAGCATCGGATGCAGTGGTGTAAAGCACGTCGCCAATGGACTCTAGAGCAGTGGAGGCGCCTTCTCTGGACTGATGAATCACGCTTTTCTATCTGGGAATCTGATGGACCAGTCTGGGTTTGGAAGTTGCCTGGAGAATGCTACATTTTGGACTGCATTGTGCCGAGTGTGGAATTTGGTGGATGAGGAATTATGGTGTGGGGTTGTTTTTCAGGAGTTGGGCTTTGCCCCTTAGTTCCAGTGACAGGAACTTTGAATGCCCCAGGATACCAAAACATTTTGGACAATTCCATGCTCCCAACCTTGTGGGAACAGTTTGGAGCAGGCCCCTTCCTTTTCCAACATGACTGTGCGCCAGTGCACAAAGCAAGGTCCATAAAGACATGGATGAACTTGACTGATCTCAACCCGATAGAACACCTTTGGGATGAATTAGAACGGAGACTGAGAGCCAGGCCTTCTCGACCAACATCATCAATGCGCTTTTGGAAGAATGGTGGAAAATTCCTATAAACACACTCCGCAACCTTGTGGACAGCCTTCCCAGAAGAGTTGAAGCTGTAATAGCTGCAAAAGGTGGACCGACATCATATTGAACCCTATGGGTTCGGAATGGGATACCACTTCAAGTTCATATGTGAGTCAAGGCAGGTGGCCAAATACTTTTTGTAATATAGTGTATATAATATATTATATATTTTATGAACATGTCTGTTATTAGGTTGCCAGGAGAACGCTACATTTCGGACTGCATTGTGCCGACTGTGAAATTTGGTGGAGGAGGAATTATGGTGTGGGGTTGTTTTTCAGGAGTTGGGCTTGGCCCCTTAGTTCCAGTGAAAGGAACTTTGAATGATCCAGGATACCAAAAACATTTTGGACAATTCCATGAGATGGCACTTCAAGTTCATATGTGAGTAAAGGCAGGTGGCCAAATACTTTTGGCAATATAGTGACAAACAAGTCAATGTGATGTAACCCATAAAATGTTTTGCGCAAAGTCTTGTTGAAAGGTCAATTTCGGGTAAGGGGCTATGCTTTGATGAGCACTAGGCCCAGGCAAAGTCATTATGTCATCTGAACCTTTGATAATTGCCCCCGATAAAAAGATCCCCCTGATCAAGAACTCCCTTGGTGCTCTGGGTGCATCTGTTAAAAGCAGCCTCAGAAACCTTGGGCTTGTGTTTGATCAGTCAAAGTCTTTGGAGGGTCACTGTCGTCAACTTTACCAAAAAACTGTTTTTATCATATCAGAAATATTTCTAAAGTGAGAAATTTGTTGTCAAAATTGGATCTGGAAATGATTCATTTCGTGTGGTATTGACTATTGTAATTCTCTCTTCACCCTAAAGAGACTTCAGACTGTACAAAATGTGGCTGCCAGACTCGGTGCACCCAGAACAGCCCATATTACCCCCGTTTGATCCAGTCTTCATTGGCTTCCAGTCAAATTCAGCATTGAGTTAAAAATGTTAGTCCTGACATTCTGTGCGTTGCATGGTGGGGCCCCTCAGTACATCACTGACTTGCTATGCCCCTACTCTTCAGGGCGCAGCCTCCCGGTCTTCAGGCCAGGGTCTTCTAAAGAACCCGAAAACTTGTTTTAAAACCCGTGGAGACCTGGCATTCCAGGCTATAGCTCCCAGACTCTGGAACAACTTGCACCAATCCCTTCCGTGATCTTGACTGTGTTGAAACTTTTAAGAAACATTTGAAAACTTCTCTTTTTTAGTAAAGCTCTAAGTCAATGCACCTTTTAATTTTAACTATCACTTTTAATCCACTTTGAATTCTTTTTATGATGTTTCCCCATGTTGTTTTAAGTGAATTGTTGTTTTCTGCCTTCTGCTCCGCCGCTCCCAGTCTGTGGAACGCTCTCCCTGACCACCTGAGGGCACCACAGACTGTGGATGCTTTTAAAAAAGGCTTAAAAACCTTTCTTTTTTTAAAAAACACATTTTTTTTTAGTAATATGCATACTAGCATATCCTCTCTTCCTGTTTTTAAATCTCTCTTAAAAACATACTTTTATTCCATGGCTTTTAACACTGAGTGATATCCATCCTGCAATGGCACCCCATAATACACCTGCTGTGAACCTGTTTTTATGTTTTTATGTTTTTATTTTCTATTTTTATTCATTTATTTTTAATCGTGTTCTGTTTGTGTTGTGTTGTTTGCTCGGTACTCGTTTTATCTTTTAACCTGTCCATTGTACAGCACTTTGGCTACCCCTGTGGTAAATTTTAAATGTGCTTTATAAATAAAGTTGATTTGATTTGATTTGATTAGTTCTAGCTATTTGGCTGTTCTAGTTTTTATTTTTATTCATTTTTTATTGTCTTTTTATTAGATATTATCGGCCGATAAATACATTAAAATGTAATATCGGAAATGATCGGTATCTGTTTTTTATTATTGGTATCGTTTTTTTTTTTTTTTTTTATTAAATCAATATAAAACCACAAGATACACTTACAATTAGTGCACCAACCCAAAAAACCTTCCTCCCCCATTTACATTCATTCACACAAAAGGGTTGTTTCTTTCTGTTATTAATATTCTGGTTCCTAAATTCCATCCATCCATCCATTTTCTACTGCTTATTCTCTTCAGGGTCGCGGGGGGGCGCTGGAGCCTATCTCAGCTACAATCGGGCGGAAGGCGGAGTACACCCTGGACAAGTCGCCACGTTATATATCAATATATATCAATACAGTCTGCAAGGGATACAGTCCGTAAGCACACATGATTGTGCGTGCTGCTGGTCCACTAATAGTACTAACCTTTAACAGTTAATATTACTCATTTTAATTAATTACTAGTTTCTATGTAACTGTTTTATATTGTTTTACTTTCTTTTTTATTCAAGAAAATGTTTTTAATTTATTTATCTTATTAATTTTTTTAAAAGTACTTTATCTTCACCATACCTGGTTGTCCAAATTAGGCATAATAATGTGTTAATTCCACGACTGTATATATCGGTTGATATCGGTATCGGTTGATATCGGTATCGGTAATTAAAGAGTTGGACAATATCGGTATATCGGCAAAAAGCCATTATCGGACATCCTTACTTTTTATTTTTTATTTTTTTAATACACTGTAGCACTTTGAGGTTGTTTACTCAATGTAAAAAGCTTTTTACAAATAAAATATATTATTATAATTATTATTTTACTTCACCTATGTTTTGTACAGCGCTTTGTGATTGTATCTGTGAAAAGCGCTTAATAAATAAAATGCATTTACTTGCTTACCTACTTACTTGTCCTGTTTTAGCTAACGTAACTCAAATAACAGCTTGATGGAAAAGCCAACTCCCCAAGGAAGACTCTGAAGGAACATCCTCCATTCCGGTGTTCAACTACCTTTTTCTCCCTCTCCCAGAGGTCTTTGCATAGTGAAAGCAGCCTTTTAGGAAAAAAATTAATAAAAATGCCTTTAGCAAAGCAATAAAAAGGAACAGCAAGTAGACGTGCGGAGAACTTCTCTGGGGAGTTTTCACCAGAGGCTCTAGAGACGAATAAGAGACAACTCTAGGAGGGAGCACGGAGCAAAGCAGGCTAGCCCTGAAGGGTGATGTGGGATCTGGTCTCGGTGGACACACCCAAGAAACGAGGAGTTAATGACAAGAGAATGCGCCATTCTACTGATTGGTGTGTATTAGGGTTGTACGGTATACCGGTATTAGTATAATACCGCGATACTAATGAATCATTTTCGGTACTATACCGCCTCTGAAACGTATCGGTCCCGCACACCCCTCCGCCTGCATCCGCGTCGTCGTCACGTCGAGTCATTACTGGTTTACGAGGAGACGAGCATGTTCGGCGGCACACACACACACAGAGTACTTACAAGCAGACAGTGTGTAGACAGAAAAGGGAGAACGGACGCATTTTGGCTTAAAAACTAACGATGAAGGTGACGTTATAAAACTGAAACGCCCTCAGGAAGAGGTGCTTTAAGACATGGCTAGCTGTCGGCAGTGTTTGAGCTACTTCTAAATCACTAATCCTGGTCTCCGTGGCGACAAATAAAGTGAGTTTCTTACAAGTATCATCCCTGCAGGACGAGGAATAGCTAAACATGCTTCACTACACACCGTAGCTCCATACTTGCCAACCTTGAGACCTCCGAATTCGGGAGATGGGGTGGCGGGGTTTGGTGGTAGCGGGGGGGTGTATATTGTAGCGTCCCTGAAGAGTTAATGCTGCAAGGGCTTCTGGGTATTTGTTCTGTCGTGTTTATGTTGTGTTACAGTGCGGATGTTCTCCCAAAATGTGTTTGTCATTCTTGTTTGGTGTGGGTTCACAGTGCGGCGCATATTTGTAACAGTGTTTAAGTTGTTTATACGGCCACCCTCAGTGTGACAGGTATGGCTGTTGACCCAAGTATGGGTTGCATTCACTTGAGTGTGTGTAAAAGCCGCATATATTATGTGATATATTATGTGACTGGGCCGGCACGCTGTTTTGTATGAAGGAAAAGCGGACGTGACGACAGGTTGTAGAGGACGCTAAAGGCAGTGCCTTTAAGGCACGCCCCCAATAGTGTTGTCTGGGTGGAAATCGGGAGAAATTCGGGAGAATGGTTGCCCCGGGAGATTTTCGGGAGGGGCACTGAAATTCGGGAGTTTTGGCAAGTATGCGTAGCTCACCGGCGTCAAAATGTAAACAAACGCCATTGGTGGATCTACACCTGACATCCACTGTAATGATACCAAGTACAGGAGCGTATCTAGTCGATTAATCTATGATTACGTCGATATTTTTTGGCATCACAAAATCTTTCGTTTTTAAAAAAATCATATGATGTTTATCAACTCAGGAAATACGTCCCTGGACACATAAGGACTTTGAATATGACCAATGTATGATCCTGTAACGACTTGGTATCAGATTGATACCCACATTTGTGGTATCATCCAAAACTAATGTAAAGTATCCAAACGACAGAAGAATAAGTGATTATTACATTTTAACAGAAGTGTAGATAGAACATGTTAAAAGAGAAAGTAAGCGGATATTAACAGTAAATGAACAAGTAGATTAATAATTCATTTTCTACCACTTGTCCTTAATAATGTTGACAAAATAATAGAATGGAAAATGACACAATATGTTACTGCATATGTCAGCAGCTAAATTAGGAGCCTTTGTTTGTTTACTTTCTAATGAAAGACAAGTTGTCTAGTATGTTCACTATTTTATTAAGGACTAAATTGAGACAATAAACATGTTTAATACACCTTAAGATTTTTTGTTAAAATAAAGCCAATAATGCCATTTTTCGTGGTCCCCTTTATTTAGAAAAGTACCGAAAAGTATCAAAATACATTTTGGTAGCGGTGCCGGTAGCAAAATATTGGTATCGGGGCAACACTACTATATACAGTCAGGGAAAAATTAGGACACCCCGTTGCGCCTTATTTTGGTTGTGGTCATAGAATTTCGGAAGCACATGAGAAGTGAATGATATTTATATAGCGCTTTTCTCTTGTGTCTTGCCCAAGGACACAACGGCAATGACTAGGTAGGCGGAAGCTACCAACCTGCTAATACATGTAATGCAGATATCCTTTAAATTGAATAAACTAATCCAGTGGTTCTTAACCTGGGTTCGATCGAACCCTAGGGATTCGGTGAGTCGGGCTCAGGGGTTCGGCGTAGGTCAAGACACACCCGACTCATCGTGTGAATAAAAAGTTCTCCCTATCGGCGTATTACGGATACGGCAACAGCAGAAGTCAGACTGATTTGCAGGTGTGTAATTTGTTGTGAGTTTATGCACTGTGTTGGTTTTGTTCTTTGAACAAGGTGATGTTCATGCACGGTTCATTTTGTGCACCAGTAAAAATGGTAACACTTTAGTATGGGGAACATATTCACCATTAATTAGTTGCTTATTAACATGCAAATTAGTTACATATTGGCTCTTAACTAGTCATTATTAAGTACTTATTGATGCCTTATTCGGCATGGCCTTATTATAACCCTAACCCATACCTGCCAACTTTTGAAATCAGAAAAACCTAGTAGCCAGGGTCCAAAATGATTATTAGCATTCAGACAGGTTAAAATGTTGCTAAAACCATCACTTTTCTATCAGTCACAGTGACTTTTGTGGAAGCCGTATTGCATTCCCTCAAAGACAGAAGTACTGACAATACTTTTCCAATGTCGTCATCGAAATATCGAACACAAATGGGGTACAGTTTTACATCGTCATAATCGGTGCTGCCGTCAGTCGACATGCTAAATGGTTCCGTCTTCATGACATCGGCGATACTTTTTGAGGATTCTGTTCCAAGACACTGAATAATGTTTGATGTTTTGGTTCGACCACATCCATATTTTTTGGCGATTTTCGAGTCGGGAAACATTTTCCGAAATAACTGTCCCATGTGATCAGCCAGTGCGATTGGAAGTCCATGCTCAATTATTGCCTCCGTAAATAAAACTTCGGCATTTATCACATCCAAAGAATCTGTTTGGGCGACGAAAAACGTTGAAAGTTTTCCACTTGTATCGCTAGCAACGGCATTAGACTTGTGTTTTTTTGTCCCAACGTGGTCTTTTACATCGCTAATTCCTCCGTGTCCGATCGAAAAATCTTGTCTGCACAAGGTGCAATTCGCGCAGTTTTCACCCTTTTTGGAACGGATAATTATTCCCGGATAGGCTTTTGAATATTCTTCACGGAATGACTGCAGTTTTCTTTTCGGTTTAAGACTCGTTTGCGATTTTTCTCCGGCTGATTCCATGATCGTTGGCTCGTTTGGAAACAATGGCAACTGGTGCCTCGTGCTTGGCAGCTGTGCTATAAATAGCCTTGCGAATGGCATTCGGAATGGCTCGATAGGAAGTTATGGGAAGCAGTGTCGATTGTCATTGTTGTTATGCGATTTCGTGAATACAACTTTTTAAAAAATATTTTTTTTTAATTAATGAAAAACCATATTTTTTATCACTGCAACCGTAACCCGGAATAGGTTGATGAAAACCGTACTAATTACGGGAAAACCGGAGTAGTTGGCAGGTATGCTAACCCTCTAACCCTGGCCCTAATTCTCTAACACTAACCCTAACCAAATAACTCTAAATTAAGTCTGTGTTACTTAGAATATGTTCCCCATACTAAAGTGTTACCAAAAACATACAACTTTGTCTTGAATTTGAAAAAAAAAACATTTTATTTTTCACTAAAGAAGGGTTCGGTGAATGCGCATATGAAACTGGTGGGGTTCGGTACCTCCAACAAGGTTAAGAACCACTGCAATAGATAAATGGTAGATGACCAATGGCCAATTAGTGGCCTGTTCCCCCTGCAAATACCCTGCTTTTCAACCAATATTACTAACTATTTCGGAACCGGTACCAAAATATTGGTATCGGGACAACACTAGTGTGTATAATAATGGTTCTACAGACACATGGTTACGTACCTTGGCTTTCCCCACAGTTGTGCCTTTTCTGCTGTAGCTCTAGGTCAGCCACCTCACTCAGAAGCTCCATCCCCTGACAGGGGTTGGGCGGTGACGGGCTTACTGTTGGGGTGCTGAAGGGAAACAAAGGAAATGGGGGTACGTCTGTGCAGAAAGCTGCCGCGATAAGCAGCTCAAGGCTCCAGTAGCACGGCACAAGAGGTTTCTGGGATTCTGCGACGACAGCTTCGCTCAGACTAGGGACGGACGCCGGTGCATTGGACGTCAAATTCAATGACGCATTGCTGTCCACTTCAGGGGACTGCTCCTCACGTCCCTCAGGAGTGGCAGGGGTAAGCACACCCAGGATGCCCAGTGCCGGCTCCGGCTCTTCTGACAGGGTGACCTTTGTAACTTGTTCCACTTGGCTCTCCTCGCCCACAAGGTCATCATCATCCTCATCTTCCAAAGTGATGACAGCCTCGGGCCTTTCAGGCTCATGTGTAGCAAGGGGAGCCGGACAGGAAGCAGTCTCACACACCGGGCTATCCAGCACCTCTTCCTCTGCGGTCCCCTGCTCCTTCACCTCTTTCTCTTGTGATACATATTTGGCTGTTGTCTCCACTGCTCCCTCCGCCTCCTCCCTCTCATCAAGGCCTCGTTCCACAGTGCTCCCCTCGTCTCCCTGTTCCACTTCCTTGGGCGCAAGTGGCTCCGGGAGAGGCCTTACCACCGCTTGGCAGTCCAGCCCCTCCCCTAGGCTGGAGAGGGCCTGGGGGGCATGCTCGGAGGGCTCAGCTTGGATGGCTTCCAGGTCGGCTGGCTCTGCAAGCTTAATATCCTGGGGAGAAGGCCCACTCCTGTAACCGAGTGTGATTGCAGAATAGGTGTATCCAGGGGGCAAGTCTAGGGAGAACAAGGTATACAGTTTGTTTGTTAGTGAAAAAAACAGACCAAACTGTTTCTAAACCCTTACTGAGGCAAGACTACTGCTAGCAGCCATTTTTCCGCATCTTTAGTCATCAAATTCTTGCCAGCAGAGCCACCCACATATACAACAGAGATGAAAACTTTTACTATAAAGTAAAATTAATTTCATTAACCATCAGATGTACTATAAAACACTTCTTCTGTCTCCTAAAATTTACTGCCTTCTGGTTGTTCTGTCAGGCTCGGCCTAACGTTTGCACTTTTAAACAGATTTTTGAATAGCAGTGTCCTGATGGTGCCTATAAATTCAAGTGCTAAAAATTCTTGAATTTTGATTTTCTGTTTTACTTTTGAGAGCTACTTAACATTTGAAGTGAATTGATTGCTTGTTTTAAAAAAAATAAAAGCTTAAAGCACACCTTTGTTTATAAGTCCCCAAATTTTTTGACTCGGGGGGGCCACATTGGGTTAATAAATCTGACCGGGGGCCGTGCTGTATATTTATATATATATGTGTATATATATACATACAGTATGTATGTATATATACATATAGGTTAGGTCAGTAAAAAAACACAGAATCAATGTCATCCGTTCAAGCCTGTTTTTCAGGTTTCCCCTGCTCTTCAGGGGATTTTATAATATATATATATATATATATATATATATATATATATATATATATATATATATATATATATGTAATATAATAAGATACCCTGAAAGGGAAACCTGCGAAACACAGAGGCTATTTCATCCCTACAAGCTTGTTTTGCAGGTTTTCCCTGCTCTTCAGGGGATTTTATAATATATATATATATATATATATATATATATATATATATATATATATATATATATATATATATATATATATATATAATATAATAAAATACCCTGAAAGGGAAACCTGTGAAACACAGAGGCTATTTCATCCCTACAAGATTGTTTCGCAGGTTTCCCCTACTCTTCAGGGAATTTGATAATATATATAATATAATAAAATCCACAGGCAGCACGATGGAAGAGGGGTTAGTGCATCTGCCTCACAATACGAAGGTCGGGATCTTTCTGTGTGAAGTTTGCATGTTCTCCCCGTGACTGCGTGGGTTCCCTCCGGCTTCCTCCCACCTCCAAAGACATGTACCTGGGGCTAGGTTGATTGGCAACACTAAATTGGCCCTAGTGTGTGGATGTGAGTGTGAATGTTGTCTGTCTATCTGTGTCGGCCCTGTGATGAGGTGGCGACTTGTCCAGGGTGTACCCCGCCTTCCGCCCGATTGTAGCTGAGATAGGTTCCAGCGCCCCCCGCGACCCCAAAGGGAATAAGCGGTAGAAAATGGATGGATGGATGGATGGATATATATATATGTATATATATATATATATGTATGTGTGGGGAAAAAAAATCACAAGACTACTTCATCGGATGAAGTAGTCTTGTGATTTTTTTCCCCACACATACATATATTGCGCTCTACTACGGTATCGAGCACTATTTTTTGGATAACCTTACTAAGACATATATATATATATATATATATGTTAGGTCAGAAAAAAAACACAGTAACTATTTAATCCCTTCAAGCCTGTTTTGCAGGTTTTCCCTGCTCAACAGGGAATTTTATATTATATATATATAATATAATAAAATACCCTGAAAGTGGAAAATGTGAAACACAGAGGCTCTTTCATCCCTACAAGCCTGTTTCACAAATTTCCCCTGCTCTTCAGGGGATTTTATAAAATATATATAATATAATAAAATCCCCTGAAAAAGGAAAACTGTGAAACAGGCTTGTAAGGATGAAATGGCCTCTGTGTTTTTTCCTGACCTAACGTATATTCCGCTCTACTCCGGTATTGAGCACTGTATAACGGATAAACCACAGAAACCTTGTTGATATCAACCAATAATAACGACAAAAAGCTTTGCCTTTAAGAAACAAAAACAAAATTGTCCAAGCATGATGATGTGACGTTATCAATGGGAAAATGCATTTTTAGACAATATAATTTGCCTGAGCGGCTAGGAGACCCCGAGAGTAACAAGCAGTAGAAAATTTATTAGAAAGAACAGATTAAAAATAATAATAATACAAAAATAAATTATAGTATTATTATTTTTATTTATTTTTATTTGGGACTTCCCGGATCTGGCCTGCGGGTCGTAGTTTGGGGACCCCTGGTTTATAGCGTCTACGATAATGTGATAATTTCAAAATTTCAACTCATTCCCCTGCTGTAATGTGTTGGAAAAGTTTCAAAATACATTTAAAAGTACCGTATTTTTCGGAGTATGAGTCGCTCCGGCCGAAAATGCATAATAAAGAAGGAAAAAAACATATGTAAATCGCACTGGAGTATAAGTCGCATTTTTTGGGGATATTTATTTGATAAAACCCAACACTGAGAATAGACATTTGAAAGGCAATTTAAAATAAATAAAGAATAGTGAACAACAGGCTGAATAAGTGTACGTTATATGAGGCATAAATAACCAACTGAGAACGTGCCTGGTATGTTAACGTAACATATTATGGTAAGAGTCATTCAAATAACTATAACATATAGAACATGCTATACGTTTACCAAACAATCTGTCACTCCTAATCGCTAAATCCCATGAAATCTTATACGTCTAGTCTCTTACGTGAATGAGCTAAATAATATTATTTGATATTTTACGCTAATGTGTTAATAATTTCACACATAAGTCGCTCCTGAGTATAAGTCGCACCCCCCCGCCAAACTATGAAAAAAAAACTGCGACTTATAGTCTGAAAAATACGGTACTGTTAAAGACGACAGATGATTAGATTAGCACGCACCGCCTGTGAAATCGAATCACCTGTCAGCTGTGTCTCGCCGTCAGCCCACGCCCCCGCCCCTATCCGACGGTGCTCGTCCTCAGCCCCATAGACAGAGGCGGTGACCTTTGCTCCTGCAGGCGCGCTGGCCACACCTCCCTCCACAACACCTATTCCTGCCTGCTTATTCATTGTAAATCTTATCGATCTTTGTCGTTGTTTTTATGCAATTGATTTTATTGTTTTGATTTTATACGGTGTCCCAGAAAGGCACCTTATAAGTGAAATGTATTATTATTATTATTATTATTATTTGTTTAAGGGGTTATCCGGCTTAGTTTAGACATAGCCTTAAAGTACAAATACTAAATCACATCCAAAGCAACCCCGATTTGCCTATAAGGTTTGCAATGACAATTTACCAAACAATCTGTCACTCCTAATCGCTAAATCCCATGAAATCTTATACGTCTAGTCTCTTACGTGAATGAGATAAATAATATTATTTGATATTTTACGCTAATGTGTTAATAAGTTCACACATAAATCGCTCCTGAGTATCAGTCGCACCCCCGGCCAAACTGTGAAAAAAACTGCGACTTATAGTCCGAAAAAAACGGTACTTGAATTCGACCTCGGTAAAGATAACGACTAAAAACATCCAAATCTTTTTAATACTTCTATTAATGCTTCCATTTGAATGTTTCTTTATTTGCTAAATGCTCACCAGGTTCCAAAGATTCTGTGTAATCCTGCTGGGGCTGACCCTCGCCTCTCTTATCCTGGGCTTCAGACCCTTTGGGCATCTGGGTCGGAGCTGGACTAATGTTGGGAGAATGCGGGACTGCAACGGCCGGACTGGCAACGGGGCAAGGTGTAGAGGGAGTGCTTTTGGGGTGTGGACGCATTGTAGGTGACTGGCAACAGGGAGACAAGTGAGCAGTACAGGCCCCAGGGGGTGAGGTGTTTCTCTGAGGAGGGTTGTAAGAGTAGGGTTTGGCAGGTTTTGACGTCCTTGACTTTGGAATGAGTTCCCCCAGATCAACCGGAGTTTCATCTGCCCGCTTCTGCAGCTAAAGAAACATTACAATTATATTACGAAAGGTTGCCACTAATTTATTATTTAGGCTTTTCAGTCACCTGTGCATTGTGGGTGGCATGGTGTTGCATGTCCATGCCATGCATAGCTTTATGCTGCTGCTGTTGGGCTTGATGTTGTGGTTGTGGTTGCTGTGACGGGTGGCTTTGGTGCTGATGCTGAAGCTGCTGATGCTGCTGGAGAGCATATAGTTCCTGTTGTCGTAGAAACTGGGATCGGGAGTACATGGTGGGATGCTGCATGTGGGAGGCCGGACCCCGGGCACCGTACACAGGTGGCCAAAGACCTGGCTGTTCCATCACATCTAATAAGAATGATACAAAACTGTTTTAGTGAATACTGTATAAAGATGTGTGACACTCGGATAACTTTTTGCTCCAAAGTTAAACAGATGATGATATTTTAGGTTGACTGAGGCCCCGTTTACACTAAGGTTATCCAGGGTAACCTTATCCTTGTCCATAGACACACAATGGTCGTTTAAGACCCCCTCTACCCACCTCCGTCAGCCCAACACAACCTAATACGCATGCGTGGAAAATGCGCACGTCATAGACACCTCCGGTGTCGCTTTGTGTGCAAGTTCTTAAATGTAACTTATCTGAACAATATCCAGTGTTGTGGTATTTCAATTAACTGGAATCTGTCATGTCTGTGTAATCATGTTTTGTTTTAGTCATGTTTTGTTTAGTTATTGGACTCTTTAGTTTCTGGCGTTTCACTCCCTTGTCTTGTTTCCATGATTACCCATTAGTTTCACCTGTTCCACGTTTGGACTCATTGTGCACTCTTGTTCGTCACCATAGCAACCATTAGTTTTCACCTGTCACGTCACGCACCTGTTTCACGTTTTGAGTCACGCACCTGTTTTCGTTAATCATGTCTATAGTATTTAAGCTCATTGTTTTCAGTTTGTCGTGCTGACGACATCCCACATTTATGCTCTGCACATTTCTGACACCTTTTTCATGTCCATCGTTCACGCTGCCCCTTTTGTCCATGCCAAGTAAGTTTTGTTTATTAATGCCACAGTTAGTGTTTTTGTTGTTGTTCATAGTTTCTGCCTTTGTGCAAGTATTTGTTTTCATAGCCAACTTGTTTCTCCGCCACTGTGCGCGCTTTTCGTTTGTACTTTTTTTGATAAGTTTAAATAAATATGTTCTCACATTCCCGTCTCGCCCGAGCCAACTTTCCGTTGCCTTCTAGAAAAACTAAACCCCAGGACCAAGTCTTGACAGAATCTAGTGTGCTGTGGGGCCCTATTGTAGTGAATCACACCTGAGCCATCATAAATTAATCAAATATTTATTTGACATGTGAAAGTACACAATGTGACAAAGAACATTTTACATCAATCAGTCTAGGGATCTAGATATCTGGTCAGGACACTCCTCACTTTTTTGCCTTCACCTTCATTGTCCATTCGTTTTTGGTGACTTTATATACTCTGGACCTAGCCGTTGAGTTCGCGACATACTGTACATGGCGGACAATAACTGAAACAGTCTGCTTTGCCAGTCCTAAAGCATTCGCCGTTTTCCGTAGTTAGTCTTCCCTCAATGGCCAGGTATTACAAAGCACACACTACCTTTTTTATCACATCCACGGTAGCCCGCATTCTCAATGACTCTCCTTCGACAAATGGACAAAGTTTTTCGGTAAGTGGAATCACAGCTGACCCGGACATTCGAAAGTTCTCTTTCCGTCTGAGATGTGTTGTATCCCAAATAGCTGCAATCGCTTTCTCTTAAGGTATTCATGTGTGAGTTCCACAAGCGTCTGTACATGTAGAAGAAGGAGAAACAGGGGCATGTCTGGATGACTGGTTGGCTCCGAGTTACGAAACCGCTTTATAATGAAGCTGGCTGTGGTGCGTTCTTTATGATGTCACTTCCTGTGTGGGGCGTCACTTCCTCTCAGAACTCAGTTTGTAAACGATCAATGAGTCCATACCAAGCTAAGAGCCGGAGATTCAAGAAATACACGGCGCATTTACCCGTGTAAAAACGCTGGTTTAGTGTGGCTGAAACAGGGCTTAGGCTAAATAATTATTTGTTTAAGGGGTTATCCAGCTTAGTGTAGACCAGTGGTTCTTAACCTGGGTTCGATCGAACCCTAGGGGTTTGGTGAGTCAGCCTCAGGGGTTCGACGGAGCCTCCGCCGCGGAGGTCAAGACACACCCGACTCATCGTGTAAATAAAAACTTCTCCCTATCGGCTTTATGGATACGGCAACAGCAGAAGTCAGACTGATTTGCATGTGTGTAATTTGTTGTGAGTTCATGCACTGTGTTGGTTTTGTTCTTTGAACAAGGTGGTGATGATGCATGGTTCATTTTGTGCACTAGCAAAAAAACATAACTGTCTTGAATTTGAAAACAAAATAAAAAAAATATATTTTTCACTAAGGAAGGGTTCGGTGAATGCGCATATGAAACTGGTAGGGTTCGGTACCTCCAACGAGGTTAAGAACCACTGGTGTAGACATAGCCTGAGGGTAACATTTGGACATACCAAGGTGATGGGTTGCAGGATGGGCTGGAGGTTCAGTGGGCAGGACCACCAACTGGGCAGAAGGATCCTGAGGCAAGGGCAGGACTGGCTGTAGAGGACCTGGCATTGCTGCTGAGAAACCTGGAGGAAGATTCTGGTGTAGGGCTGTATGACCTATACCTGCTTGAAAACAACATCACATTTTAGGTTATGTATACACTATATATGGGGAAGAAATCCATGTAGTTTCTATTTTTTATTGTGATCTTACCATAAGAATGTCCTGTCATCCAAAGGGATGGGCTTCCAGTCCTTGGCATCCAATGGTGGTGAGCAGAATGTGCAGCAGGGTCTGTTAATTGGCCAGATTGGAGGGAAGTCCCGCCTGGGACCATGAGATGTGAAGCAAGGTCCCCATGACAGCTGTTCGAGGGATGAATCCTTGAAAACTCTACCCTCTCCTTATTATCTCTGCGTGGGGACACCAGAATAGAGCAAACATCAGGTAACAATATAACAATGCATAATTTAAAGCCAGGAGTAAAAGACCTGAAGTGGTTTACCTGATGTATGCATCCCTCTCTCTGTCCAAACAAGTCAGACCTATTTGCTCCCCACTCATCATTTTCCTCTCCTGCTCAGTAGTCGTATCTGAGGGATAGATGGCGGTGTGTGGAGGTCCTGTGAGACAAACATTAGCTTACAATTACCTCACTCCAATCATCCTTGTGCAGGAAGGTGAGGACACAGTACCTCATGACTCACCTTTCCTAAAAAAAAACCTAGGAGAGACTTGAAACACTCGTACCTAATGGTTTCCCTTATTATATGGCACTGCCATTCTTTATCTTAATGTCCCATTTCACCTGTGTTCATATATATGTCTGACTTTGAAGCCTGGACAACCAGACTGAATAACACAAGACTATTCCTGCCAACCCACCTGATGTGGGTTCTTGCAGCAATACCTTCATAATTTTGATCCTCTGGTGTTGGTCTCTAAGCTCAACTCCAAGTGCCATCCATCCATCCATCTTCAACCGCTTATCCGGAATCGGGTCGCGGGGACAACAGCTCCAGCAGAGACCCCCAGACTTCCCTCTCCAGAGCAACATTAGCAACTCCCTCCTGGGGAATCCCAAAGCGTTCCCAGGCCAGAGAGGAGATGTAATCCCCCCATCTGGTCCTTGGCCTGCCGCGGGGTCTCCTCCCAGTGGGACGTGCAACGAGGACCTCCCTAGGGAGACGCCTGTGAGGCATTCGCACGGGATGCCCGAACCACCTAAGCTGGCTCCTTTCCAAGTGAAGGAGCAGCGGCTCTACTCAGAGTCTCTCTCGGGTGACTGAACTAAGGGAGATGCCAGCCCCCCTTCTGAGAAAACTCATTTTGGCCGCTTGTATCCGCGATTATTACTTATTACTACAAGTGCATTGGATATATTCTAATAAGATGGACAGAGCACATGAGAAACTGGGAAAACAATTTTTTAGATGGTGACCACTTACCTTTCACAGTGGGATGCACTCTGCTGTGTCGACTGTTGGGATGACCATCTGACGAACGACACGGTGGTTCTCTTTGTCTGGCCACGGCCACGGCAATCCCAACGGGCGGTTGCCTCACCTCACTCTCCCCGTGGCCTGTATCCCCAATATCCCGATGCCTTCCGCTGTAATCAGGGCGCTCGTTGTCATTGGCCGGACCCTTCCTCGAAGGTAGATTCTGCTTGTTAATCTGCAGGGCATAGCTTCCACCAGCTGGACCTGATTTCAAGTTCCCAAGGCCACCAAAGGGGGTTTTCTGAGAGAGGAGTTGTGGCTGTTGCTGATTGCTGTACTTAAGTAAGCTTTTCATGGCACTGCTCTCCCCCCGAGTTGGGCCTTGAGGCTCAGGTTGTTGCTGCTGCTGACTGACTGGAGGTGCATGCTGAGTCGACTGATTCATTCTCTGCTGTTGGGAATGTTGCATATTAGTGCTTCCTAACTCCATGTAGGACTTTATTGGTTCCTCCTCAGTTTGTGGCATGTGGTGGGGAGGCCTCATGGCCCATTGTGGCACGGGCGACTGTTGGTGCTGCTGCTGCCCACTGTTGTTGTAACCGTAAACCATGTCCATTTTTCTTTTCATATCCTGCACCGTCCCTTGATTTATCTCCCCCGCAGGAGGAGCATCTGGGCCAGGTCGCCCATGCTGCTGGTGGCGAATCCTTGCTACCTTTTGGCCATCTCTTTGCAAGGAGCAGCTGCCGCCAGGACCACTGTGCTGGCTCATATTTTTGTTTCCAAGCGGGGAGGAGTTAGGTTGTGGTCCTGGATGGGAACAGTCTCTGTAAGGAGAAGTGTTGACCGAATGAGGGAGAGAGTGTCCAGTCTTGGGTGTTGGGGGCAACGAGGATCTGAACATGTCCATGTCCACTGTACTGTTTACACACTCAGCACTGCGTGACCGTACAACCTGGTGTTGCTTCTGCGGTTGTGGAGGCTGCTGCTGTTGTTGTTGGATCAGTGGAGTAAGCTGGGAGGCTTGGAGATGTTGTTGGTGGGACTGCATCCAGTCTGGAGCCTTCTCTGTTTTTCTGTATTGATGCTGTTGCTGTTGTTGCTGCTGTTGTTGTTGTTTTCTATGCCAACTACCATGGTGTCCCCCTCCTCCACCATTCTTGTCCATAACTTTGTCCTTGACATTGCCACCTCCACTGCCTACAACCTGGAAGTCAGGGTTACCAAGCTGGAATGGCCCTCCGTGTTTGTCCCCTGTGTCTGCCACAGATGGCACAAATGTAGGCCCTGTAACTTTAGTTTCACGCCCTGCATTTGCCGGCCCCCTGTCGTGTGAGGCAGGATTACCAAGAGGGGCAGGATGGGGTGAACAGAAGAAGTCCGGGTGATGGTGAGCGTGGTGGGAAGGATGTGGATGGTGCGGGTGGCTTGGGTGAAGCTGTAGACAGTGAAAGCCTCCTGGGTGAGCATGTGCATGGGGGTGAGTGTGCGGGTGTGGATGGGGTTGTGCCCCCCCAGTAGAAGCCAACTGTAAGGGCGGGGCTACAGAGTAGGTTAGAGAGTGGTGGAGTGGTCCCTGACCCCTTTCGAGACAATCTGAGGGTTGTTCACTGATCCGCATCTCCCCACTTACCCCCTCTTTGGTGCAGCGGCTATTGCCGTTGGAACCCATATGTCTGCCATGGTTGCTGCCCGCACCTCCAATAGTTCCCAAGGGTGTGCCCTCCCCTCCATAGCTGGACATGGATGTCTTAGGCACCGCCACGTTTCCTGTCTCTCCATTTTGCATCTTGCTATTGTGCAAGCAAGCACTTAAAGACTTGCCCATCATTTGGGGATCCTTACTGTATTCCATTGGGAGTGATGCCTTGTGTCTCTCCAGGGCCCGACTGTTTACCTCCTCCAGGGGCAATGGGTGCTGTGGATAGTGCGAGTGCTGCTGATGTGGGTGGGAGTGGTGGTGGTGGTGGTGTTGATGTGTGGGCAGAGCAGACTGGTGGTTGTGGTGGTGCTGTTGCTGCTGCTGTTGCTGTTGCTGTCTTTCCTTTGCCTCATGTTTGCTACTAGACCTTTCCTTTTCTTTGACAGGGCCCACTCCCCTCTCCACAGTTCCTTCTTTAAGGCTCTTATGGAGACTTGTTCCACCACCGGCATCCCTTTCTCTGCTGCAAGGCCCCTGGGAGAGTCCTGAACCTGCCCTGGACATTGGCGGCAGACTGTGATTGGTCGAGATGAGAGGTGGCTGTGATGGTAGACCTCGAATGTAGAAGTTCTCTGAGTAAAACAGAGAGAGATATATGACATCAAATAAGAAAAGGCTCTCACGATAATGTCCCTGAGCATTCCTTCTATAAATTCTAGAGCTGCAGCTATCGAATATTTTAGTAATCGAGTATTCTATAATTGAATAAATCATATTTTTGCTTAATTAAGGTTTAATTATACATGTTCATAATTGTCCGTCTGTGTGGGGAGGCGGGGCCGATAAACCGACAGCGAGGCGTGCACCGCCGGAGCCCGCTTCAAGATGGCGGTGAGGAGGCGTGGCCGGCGGTCCAGCGGCGAGGCAGGGCACACCGGAGCCCGCTCCAAATGGCGGCGAGGAGGCGGGGATGGCGAGCAAGCGGCGAGGCGGTGCGCGCCGAGATCGACGCCGCAATTATTACCAGGAGCGTGGATCGCGCACCTGGTCACAATCGGCTAATCCTCTCGCACCGTATAAAAGGGCGACAGACGTAAACATCAGGGAGAGAGGCGGAGATGAGAGAAGGAGCCAGCGAGAAGCGGATGCTGAACGAGAGCGAGAGAGAGCCACAGGAAGATGACGACGCGCGCGGCTGAAAAGCAAGCAGAAGAGCGAGCAGGTGGAGCCGGAGCTGAAAAGCGACCGACACTGAGGTTTTATTTGCACAAATAAAATGAAGTCAACCATGCTCGAAGCAATGTCCTTCCTTGATGGTCCTGAGAACCCGGACGACAGCGGGAGTCGTTTTCATTATTGAAGGCTGACACGCACAGCTGAAATGCGTCCGTTGTTAATTGTGTCAATTTGTGTGTGCTATTAAAAACAGGTGCGCTCACAGCCCTGTGTACTGTGTGGTGTAACCGCATAAACAAAACATTTTTGATGATTATTATACGGTGCGGTTTTAAACGTTGGTTTCTCCACGCAAATCCGCTGAGCTGTTTTCAACCTGCCAACAATACATAAACAATATAAAAAGACAAGTGGGTGCAAGTGCAAGCTATCCAAGTAGCACGTGGTTGCATGACGCGAATAACCCGAATAACTTTGCACGACTCGTTGAGGCTCGTTGAACACGACAGCTCGGATAGCGTTGTTAGTTTTCAACACCTTTTGGCGGCATTTGATGACTTTCCGGGAGTGAGAGAACACATCGTGGTTATCATAATGGGTAACATTTATTTGACTAACACAACTTTTGCGTTTACATTTAATAACAGATGACTTACCTCGCCTCCGGACGTCCCTCAAATCGAACCGACTTTTACCTTATCTCAAGAAACATCTGTTCAGTATTTTAACATAAAAGTGTTTGATTGTGAGGCACTAAAAGCCACAAAATGCAACGGGTCCGTCAGACCCACAAACGCTGGCTGAGTAACAACAATATGAACGTTGCACGGAAAATTTCTCTGCCAGTTTCTGCATCCCACAGGGATTCTTCTTTTGTGTTTCTGCACATTGTTTGTCAACACCGCCTGCTCTCATTTTCTCGCACATTTGACCCTCTGATGTTCTGTGTACCTACACTCTGTCCTCCTCCTGTCTAGACCTGCTGTGTGGGTGTGTGTGTGTGTGTGTGTGTGTGTTTGTGCACTTGTTTCGCCATCCTTGTGTGGACATACACATGACAAACCACCCTTTCTGTGAGGACCTTTTGACTTGTGAGGACATTTGCCTGGTCCTCACAACTACAGAAGTAAATATGTTGTTTCACTTTGTGTGTTTTGTATTCTGAAGTGAGGTTGCAACTCTCTACTCCCATCTCGTGCTAGATAAATTGTTTTCATCATTCTAGCTATAGTGGAAAGGGGGGCCCTCACAACCTACTAACCAAACGTGGGTCCACACAAAGTAGGCAAGACATGTATGTGTGTGTGTGTGTGTGTGGTACACAGAACATCAATTTCCACACTTCTATTAGCCTCGGGTCCAGTGGACCTGGACATCTTATACATAATAGAAATGTGTAGGGGGTGGAGATGCGTGGATAGGCAATTATTTCATCCGCAACCGCATCACAAAAGTCGTCAACCATCCGCCATCCACCCGAACTAACATTTAATCAAAACCGCACCCGCCCGCCATCCGCCACCCGCCCGTTGTTATATATCTAATATAGACGATGCAAGGCATTAGTGAGGTTATAAAGCTTTTGCCTGTTAAAGAAAGGAGACTGATCCAATGACATTCAATGCGTGCCAAGCTGTCACGGCCCAGACGCACACCAGTGCGCAATCATCTGGGAGCCGCGTGGAGGTGCGATGTCCCTCGCACCCGCGGCGGCTCCACCCGGCCTCGCGCCCGAGGCTTCAGCGTGCACCGCGGTGGCCATCCTACTCGTCGCGGCCTAGCCCTCGCGGCTCTCGCTGCCGGCGACGGCCGGGTATGGGCCCGACGCTCCAGCGCCATCCATTTTCAGGGCTAGTTGATTCGGCAGGTGGGTTGTTACACACTCCTTAGCGGGTTCCGACTTCCATGGCCAGCGTCCTGCTGTCTATATCAACCAACACCTTTTCTGGGGTCTGATGAGCGTCAGCATCGGGCGCCTTAACCCGGCGTTCGGTTCATCCCGCAGCGCCAGTTCTGCTTACCAAAAGTGGCCCACTCGGCTCACCAGGGTGAGCCCCACCCCTTTCGTGAGCGCACTGCGCGCGGAGTGACCCCTGTTACGCGCCCTCGGCCACGGGGATGGCGGGCAGGTAAGCTGCTTACCTGCTGCGCGTGACGCCGGCCGCGGCGAAGGCGGACGAGGCGGGGTGTCGGTGCGGTGGGCGCGGTGGTGACCCTGGACGTGCGTCGGGCCCTTCTCGCGGATCACCTCAGCTACGGCTCCCGGTGGGGCCCTCTCGGGGGAAGGGGCCTCGGTCCCGGACCCCGGCGAGGCGTCCCTTCTCCGCTCCGTAAAAGTGTCCATCTCTTTTTTTTTTTTCTTCTTCTGTTGTGGCATATGCTGCAGGTGCCTGCTCGTTTTTCGTATGTGGGTAACAACATTTAACTATGTATATATATTTCCGAATTGCTTTAACTGCCACCCGCCTGAATCTATTTAAAATCTAATTTTTTTTATTTCAACCGCCCGACCCGACCCGCGGATAAAATCTAATTTTTTTTTTTTATTTCAACCGCCCGACCCGCGGATAATCCGCGGACTCTGCGGTCGTGTCCGCAAACCGCGCATCTCTAGTAGGGGGGGTGTATGGTGTGTGGTCATTAAACATGTATTCTGATATATGTTCTTCACAGAAAATGAGCCAAAGTCAGTGAGTCTCAGTTTGAAAAATTCATTAATTGTATCATTTTTCTTTTAATAAAAAATGAAAATGGGTCCCACAGACCCGAACACCACACGACGCCTCAGGGCAGCGAAAATTCCTCGAATATATTTTGTAATCGAATTACTCAAGGAATCGTTTCAGCTCTAATAAATACCCAATAAGATTATCCTTTCAAATGTTTTATACCTTAAATTCATGATGTAATGCTTTCTGATTGAATTCCAATCATCTGCTCCTCACCTTTTTGGGTGTCATAGAAACGGTGTTGGCCGTAGAGAACACCGCTGTTGGCATGGGGATCCAAGTGGCTCATGGGAAGAAAAGTGTGGGCCAGACTCCCTGAGAATCGAGGATACCCTGCTGCGGCTGAACAAGAAGAGATGGAGATGAACTGATAAGACAGGGCAATGAGATGCAGTTTTTCCCCACGAGATAATCCTCGAGGTCTAATGCAGATGGTGGTGTTCATAGGCAAATAAATCCTGGCCCTCGGCTTGTCTTGTTTGCCTTTCCTGCCTGAATTTATAATGCAGACAATACAAGATAAGCTCAGGCTTGAGGTTGATTGTAATGTCTCTTCGACATATGGCTATTTGTCTTTGTTCTTGCAGAAATGTCGTTGGGTTTCAGGTCGCCGTTTACTATTGCGAGAAAGCCACCGGGCTGCCCTTTAGTGACCTTCAAAGCCATTGATTGGCTCTGTGTCATATAGGAGTGATCTTTTTGGATTGTTGTGCCTTTGAGGCTGATCCAGAAAAGTGAAATCAAAGGCTTCTTTTAGTCGTTGAATACTTTTCAACTTAAGATAAGCAGCAATCCTATTGTCTTCAATTGAAATAATGGTCTATTTCAGTGGTTCTTAACCTGGGTTCGATCGAACACTAGGGGTTCGGTGAGTCGGCCTCAGGGGTTCGGAGGTAAAGAGACATCCGACTTATCGTGTAAATAAAAACTTCTCCCTACCAGCGTATTATGGATACCCCCAAACAATGTTCCCTCTAATTTTCCATCTGATTTGCAGGTTTTTTGATTGATTGATTTAAAGTTTTACTAGCAGATTGCAAAGGAAGAGAATACAAAGTACAGTTTACACAGTACAGTACATATTCCGTACAATTGACCACTAAATGGTAACACCCGAATACGTTTTTCAACTTGTTTAAGTTGAAAAACCTGAAGTAAATAATGAAGATTAAAAAACAATTACAAACAAATATAATAATAACTAAAAGTATTTTTCTCACAAAGTGTCGACTTTTTTCTTATAAAATTGGAAACAATTTCTCATATTCATTCATATTCTCGTAAAATTGTTACTTTATTATGTAAAAATATTACTTTTCAATGCAAAATGGTGACATTTGTCATAAAAAAATTCAGACTTTTATCACAATAATGCCAATTTTTTTTGTTGTTCTTGTAAAACTGGGAGTAAAAAAGGAGGGATTTTTCAAATTGACTGTGCATCGGTTTTAAAAGTACTCCTCCTCTGGTCAACATATGAAATAACAAGTGTGTGTAAAAATGTTAACTAATCTCCCTCTGGCCAACATATGCAATAACAATTGTGTGTAAGAAATTTAAATGCGCCCCCTTTTTTGGCCAAAATGAATAAAACAAATACAATAAATATTTATATAGAGACATACTGTAACAACTTGAAGTAAATAATGAAGATTAAAAAACAATTACAAACAAATATTATAATAATAATAATAACTAAAAGTCTTTTTCTCACAATGTGTCGACTTTTTTCTTATAAAATTGGAAACAATTTCTCAAATTCAATCTGTTGCTGTAATATTGCAATATTTTCTCGTAAAATTGTTACTTTTTTATACAAAAATATTACTTTTTAATGCAAAATGGTGACATTTGTCATAAAAAATTCAGACTTTTATCACAAAATTGCCAAAAATTTTTGTTGTTCTTGTAAAACAGTGACATTTTTTTTTAGAAAAATTATGACTTCTATCATAATCTTGCCAAGTAATATTCCGATTAATATTATTATTATAATATTGACAAAATGTTAAAGTTTTCTTATAAAATTGTGACTTTTGTTGAGTAAAATTACGACTCTTTTCATAAAAATGCCAACATTTTAAGCTTTTTCTTGTAAAATTGCAACTGTTATCATAATATTGCGCAAATTTTCAGTTTTTCTAGTTAAATTTTGACTTGCGTTGAGTAAAACAACGACTTTTATTATAATGCCGCCAAAATTCTTAGTTTTTCTTGTGAAACACTGACATTTTTTTGAGTAAAATTATGACTTCTGTCATAACCTTGCCAAGTAAAATTCCGATTATTATTATAATATTGCCAAAATTGTAAAGTTTTCTTATAAAATTGTGACTTTTGTCGAGTAAAATCACGACTCTTTTCATAAAATTGCCAACATTTTAAGCTTTTTCTTGTAAAATTGCGACTGTTATTGAGTAAAATTCCAACGTTTATCATAATATTGCACACATGTTCAGTTTTTCTAGTCAAATTTTGACTTGAGTTGAGTAAAATGACGACTTTTATTACAATACCGCCAAAATTCTTAGTTTTCTTATGATACTGTGACCTTTTTCTTGTGAAATTCCAACTAATTTTTCACAAAAAGCTTTTTTATAGTTGCATGGTACCGTATTTTTTGGACTATAAGTCGCAGTTTTTTTCATAGTTTGGCCGGGAGGTGCGACTTATACTCAGGAGCGACTTATGTGTGAAATTATTAACACATTAGCGTAAAATATCAAATAATATTATTTAGCTCATTCACGTAAGAGACTAGACTATATAAGATTTCATGGGATGTAGCGATTAGGAGTGGCAGATTGTTTGGTAAACGTAATTTTCCATCTGATTTGCAGGTTTTTTGATTGATTGATTTCAACTTTTACTAGCAGATTGCAAAGGAAGAGAATACAAAGTACAGTTTACACAGTACAGTACATATTCCGTACAATTGACCACTAAATGGTAACACCCGAATACGTTTTTCAACTTGTTTAAGTTGAAAAACCTGAAGTAAATAATGAAGATTAAAAAACAATTACAAACAAATATAATAATAATAACTAAAAGTATTTTTCTCACAATGTGTCGACTTTTTTCTTATAAAATTGGAAACACTTTCTCATATTCTTTCATATTCTCGTAAAATTGTTACTTTATTATGTAAAAATATTACTTTTCAATGCAAAATGGTGACATTTGTCATAAAACAATTCAGACTTTTATCACAATAATGCCAATTTTTTTTGTTGTTCTTGTAAAGCTGGGAGTAAAAAAGGAGGGATTTTTCAAATTGACTGTGTATCGGTTTTAAAAGTACTCCTCCTCTGGTCAACATATGAAATAACAAGTGTGTGTAAAAATGTTAACTAATCTCCCTCTGGCCAACATACGCAATAACAATTGTGTGTAAGAAATTTAAATGCGCCCCCTTTTTTGGCCCAAATTAATAAAACAAATACAATAAATATTTATATAGAGACATACTGTAATAACTTGAAGTAAATAATGAAGATTAAAAAACAACTACAAACAAATATTATAATAATAATAATAACTAAAAGTCTTTTTCTCACAATGTGTCGACTTTTTTCTTATAAAATTGGAAACAATTTCTCAAATTCAATCTGTTGCTGTGACATTTGTCATAAAAAATTCAGACTTTTATCACAAAATTGCCAATTTTTTTTGTCGTTCTTGTAAAACAGTGACATTTTTTTTTTAGAAAAATTATGACTTCTATCATAATCTTGCCAAGTAATATTCCGATTATTATTATTATTATAATATTGACAAAATGTTAAAGTTTTCTTATAAAATTGTGACTTTTGTTGAGTAAAATTACGACTCTTTTCATAAAAATGCCAACATTTTAAGCTTTTTCTTGTAAAATTGCAACTGTTATCATAATATTGCGCAAATTTTCAGTTTTTCTAGTTAAATTTTGACTTGCGTTGAGTAAAACGACGACTTTTATTATAATACCGCCAAAATTCTTACTTTTTCTTGTGAAACCTAACATTTTTTTGAGTAAAATTATGACTTCTGTCATAACCTTGCCAAGTAAAATTCAGATTATTATTATAATATTGCCAAAATTGTAAAGTTTTCTTATAAAATTGTGACTTTTGTCGAGTAAAATCACGACTCTTTTCATAAAATTGCCAACATTTGAAGCTTTTTCTTGTAAAATTGCGACTGTTATTGAGTAAAATTCCAACTTTTATCATAATATTGCACACATGTTCAGTTTTTCTGGTCAAATTTTGACTTGAGTTGAGTAAAACGACGACTTTTATTATAATACCGCCAAAATTCTTAGTTTTCTTATGATACTGTGACCTTTTTCTTGTGAAATTCCAACTAATTTTTCACAAAAAGCTTTTTTATAGTTGCATGGTACCGTATTTTTTGGACTATAAGTCGCAGTTTTTTTTCATAGTTTGGACGGGAGGTGCGACTTATACTCAGGAGCGACTTATGTGTGAAATTATTAACACATTAGCGTAATATATCAAATAATATTATTTAGCTCATTCACGTAAGAGACTAGACTATATAAGATTTCATGGGATTTAGCGATTAGGAGTGGCAGATTGTTTGGTAAACGTAATTTTCCATCTGATTTGCAAGTTTTTTGATTGATTGATTTAAACTTTTACTAGCAGATTGCAAAGGAAGAGAATACAAAGTACAGTTTACACAGTACAGTACATATTCTGTACAATTGACCACTAAATGGTAACACCCGAATACGTTTTTCAACTTGTTTAAGTCAGGGTCCACGTTAATCGATTCATGATAATGTGTGTAAGGTGTGTAATTTGTTGTGAGTTCATGCACTGTGTTGGTTTTGTTCTTTGAACAAGGTGATGTTCATGCACGGTTCATTTTGTGCACCAGTAAAAAAAACATACGACTTTTTCTTGAATTTGAAAAATATATATATATATTTTTTTCCCCAAAGAAGGGTTCGGTGAATGCGCATATGAAACTGGTGGGGTTCGGTACCTCCAACAAGGTTAAGAACCACTGGTCTATATGTTATACCATCAAATATGTAAATTAGTGCACTTTTTCACCAGAAATCGGATTAAATTTTGGTGGATTAGCATGAATTGGGATGACTGAGAATCTACTCCGTCACGGCAAGCAATGTTGAAAAGGGGAAGCAAGAGCTTGAAGAACCTCTTTAGTCGTTAAAGTCCCCTATTTCGGAACATTTCCCAGTGAAATAAAGGACAAAGAGTATAAGGCAAAAGCAGTAACCAACGTTGTTGAGTAAAGATCGGATACAATTAATGCTGCACTTTCAGCAATAACGAGCTTTGATTTGCTGAAAATAAAATGATTCAGACTATTCAAACTGTTTAAATGTTCTTAAAATATGAACTAGTACATCATTTCAGCTCTATTTTAAAAAAAATCTGTGAATTATTGTAGAATTTTAGGAGAATTACGTGCTTACATTTTGTTCCCACACTGTACTAAACTATAAAGTTAAAACCAAAGTATGGACCAAACCTTAAATTATACTATGACACCCTTAACCCTGTAACACCCCTTACAACGTTAACTTTAACCATCCTAAAAAACAATCCGTTATATATATATATATTTTTTTTTACCACATTTACATAGTCATTGGGTCCTATTGTTCAGTCTCACAAGGCTATTGGGTCGTAAATTTGTTTATAAGTCACGCCTTCTGGCCATGAACTCACACAACCTCTCAAGGTTTCCTTCGAACAACATCTATTTGTTTCATTGGACTGGATTCATCAGATTCAAGTAAGTAAAACGTATTTTATATATTTATTGGTTGTTATTACAATGTCTAGAGCGTGTACATATGTAGTTATTGTGGAACAGATGTATCCAATTTCATTTAGAGCTTGTTATATAATTGTTGCAATTATACAACACTGGGTGAATGTGGTAGTCAAAATACGGTAGCTGGCTTGTTGCAGTGGGCTCAACCAGGTTTTATTCCCTCCACTACATCACTGCCTGAAGTATTTTCTCTATACATGGATAGTATACATTCTACCCTTGTGTTGTGTTCAAATGCCTCCTACCACAACATCTAAAAGCTCAACATTTTTTTTTTTGTAGGTTTTTCTATATTTGGGTCTTACAGGGTTAATGTTAGGACAAAAACAATCAGTCATTTTCAATTATCCGGCCTTAAAGCCTTATACAAGGGGTCGGCAACCCAAAACGTTGAAAGAGCCATATTGGACCAAAAATACAAAAACAAATCTGTCTGGAGCCGCCAAAAATGAAAAGCCATTTATAAGTCTGATGTAAGTGTCCATATATATAAATGACTATGTGTCGCAGGCTGAAGCAAATCTTCGTTGGCAGAAATATTCTACACATTTTTACAACATTAGAAACCATTAATAAATAACCATTAATAAATCAGAGGCTACTCAGAAGGTGAGATAACTCAGATTACTGGCTTTTAATGGCCAAAGGTATAGACTTGTGTGTCCAAGTTAAAGGAAACGGCAGGCCGTCTTCTTTTGATAGATTTATTACAATCTTTGGCAAGCTAGGTAATGTTTGCTGTGGTCTGGAACAACATGGCACACAAACAACTATCAGAAATGCAGCCAATATTACATACAAATAATGTGTCATGAGACATGCAAAACTAAATTATACACAAAGAGGATACAAGTAAAGGATATTAAATGAGCTCAAATATACCTACAAATGCGGCATAATGATGCAATATGTACATACAGCTAGCCCAGGGGTCGGCAACCCAAAATGTTGAAAGAGCCATATTGGACCAAAAATACAAAAACAAATCTGTCTGGAGCCGCAAAAAATTAAAAGCCATATTACATACAGATAGTGTGTCATGAGATATAAATAGAATTAAGAGGACTTAAAGGAAACTAAATGACCTCAAATATAGCTACAAATGAGGCATAATGATGCAATATGTACATATAGCTAGCCTAAATAGCATGTTAGCATCGATTAGCTTGCAGTCATGCAGTGACCAAATATGTCTGATTAGCACTCCACACAAGTCAATAACATCAACAAAACTCACCTTTCATGCACAACGTTAAAAGTTTGGTGGACAAAATGAGACAGAAAAAGAAGTGGCATAAAACACGTCCTAGAAAGTCGGAGAAAGTTATACATGTAAACAAACTACGGTGAGTTCAAAGACCGCCAAAATTAGTAGGACAAATCGGCGCTCGCCAAATACTCGAATCAGTGAAGCATGTTTAATATAAACAGTGTGCTTTGTAACAATTAGGGAGGCTTGTGTCATGTTTGTCCTCCTACAGAAACCATATTAAAACAAAACTTTTTTTTTTTTTTTTCTTTTTCCATTTTTCATACATTTTTTAAAAAGCTGCAGAGAGCCACTAGGGCGGCGCTAAAGAGCCGCATGCGGCTCTCGAGCCGCGGGTTGCCGACCCCTGAGCTAGCCTAAATAGCATGTTAGAATTGATTAGCTTGCAGTCATGCACTGACCAAACATGCCTGAATAGCACTCCAGCAAGTCGATAACATCAACAAAGTTCGCTTTTGTGTATTCACGCACAGTATAAAACTTGTGGTGGACAACATGAGACAAAGAAGGAGTGGAATATTTTACATGGAAACAAAGTGTTGCGTCACAGTCCACACTATGGTGAGTTCAAGAACAGTCGAAATCAGTAGGACAAAACGACGTTCGCCAAATACTCTCATCAGTGAAGCGTACACACAAACATTAAACAGTGGGCTTTCTAACAATTGTGTCATGTCCTCAAACAAAAATCATACTAACACAAAAAAAATATTTTCCCCCCATCTTTTTCCATTTTCAATCCTTTTTTAAGGATTTAGGCTCTTTTGTGCCGCCTTATACTGTAGCTGCTGTCTTTGCACCTGCCTCACCTTCCATCATCCTTAGAAGCCACAACTCCCAGGTAGAGTGAAGGAGGAAGGGCTGCATAGGGAGGGAACCACAATGGTACAAGCTAAATGAAAGACAGATGTATTTGTGTTGGCTCGTGTGCGGCCTGATCCTGGATAGCACAGATGCAGTTCACTTGGCTCTGTGTGTGTGTGTGTGTGTGTGTGCGTGTGTGTGTTCTTGTATTTCTACCCTTCTTGAGACGTCAATAAGGAAAAGTATCTTCCATATGAGGATTGGTGAACAAGTCAGGACATAAATCATGGTCCCAATACAGATGTCATGTCTGTGTAATCATGTTTTGTTTTAGTCATGTTTTGTTTAGTTATTGGACTCTTTAGTTTCTGGCTTTTCACTCCCTTGTCTTGTTTCCATGATTACCCATTAGTTTCACCTGTTCCACGTTTGGACTCATTGTGCACTCTTGTTTGTCACCGTAGCAACCCATTAGTTTTCACCTGTCACGTCACGCACCTGTTTCACGTTTTGAGTCACGCACCTGTTTTCGTTAATCATGTCTGTAGTATTTAAGTTCATTGTTTTCAGTTTGTCTGTCTGGTGACATCTCACATTTATGCTCTGTACATTTCTGACACTTGTTTTCATGTCCATCCTTCATGCTGCTACTTTTGGCCAAGCCAAGTAAGTTTTTGTTTATTAATGCTATAGTCTTTTGGTTTCATAGTTTGTTCTCCGCCATTGTGCGTGCTTTTCGTTTGTACTTTTTTTTGCTATAGTCTTTTGGTTTCATAGTTTGTTCTCCGCCACTGTGCGTGCTTTTCGTTTGTACTTTTTTTTGCTATAGTCTTTTGGTTTCATAGTTTGTTCTCCGCCACTGTGCGTGCTTTTCGTTTGTTCCTTTTTGATATTAATAAATAAATCATGTACTCACATTCCCGTCTCGCCTGAGCCAACTTTCCGTTGCATTCCGGAAAAGCAAACACCCAGGACCAAGTCATGACAACAGAAAACCATTGCATCTAATAGAGAATGTCTCATTTTGCGGTGGTGAAATCTATCAAAATTAGGGTGGTCCCAAAAAGGAGGGATTTTTCAAATTGACTGTGTATCGGTTTTAAAAGTACTCCTCCTCTGGTCAACATATGAAATAACAAGTGTGTGTAAAAATGTTAACTAATCTCCCTCTGGCCAACATATGTAATAACAATTGTGTGTAAGAAATTTAAATGCGCCCCATTTTTTGGCCAAAATTAATAAAACAAATACAATAAATATTTATATAGAGACATACTGTAATAACTTGAAGTAAATAATGAAGATTAAAAAACAATTACAAACAAATATTATAATAATAATAATAACTAAGTCTTTTTCTCACAATGTGTCCACTTTTTTCTTATAAAATTGGAAACAATTTCTCAAAGTCAATCTGTTGCTGTAATATTGCAATATTTTCTCGTAAAATTGTTACTTTTTTATACAAAAATATTACTTTTTAATGCAAAATGGTGATATTTGTCATAAAAAATTCAGACTTTTATCACAAAATTGCCAATTGTTTTTGTTTTTTAAAACGGTGACAGTTTTTTTAGAAAATTATGACTACTATCAAAATCTTGCCAAGTAATATTCCGATTATTATTATTATTATTATATTGACAAAATGTTAAAGTTTTCTTATAAAATTGTGACTTTTGTTGAGTAAAATTACGACTCTTCATAAAAATGCCAACATTTTAAGCTTTTTCTTGTAAAATTGCAACTGTTATCATAATATTGCGCACATTTTCAGTTTTTCTAGTCAAATATTGACTTGCGTTGAGTTAAATTACGACTTTTATTATAACACCGCCAAAATACTTAGTTTTTCTTGTGAAACACTGAAATTTTTTTGAGTAAAATTATGACTTCTGTCATAACCTTGCCGAGTAAAATTCTGATTATTATTATTATTATAATATTGCCAAAATTGTAAAGTTTTCTTATAAAACTGTGACTTTTGTCGAGTAAAATTACGACCCTTTTCATAAAAATGCCAACATTTTAAGCTTTTTCTTGTAAAATTGCGACTGTTATCGAGTAAAATTCCAACTTTTATCATAATATTGCTCAAATGTTCAGTTTTTCTAGTCAAATATTGACTTGCGTTGAGTAAAATTACGACTTTTATTATATAACCGCCAAAATTTGTAGTTTTTCTTGTGAAACACTGACATTTTTTTGAGTAAAATTATGACTTCTGTCATAATCTTGCCGAGTAAAATTCTGATTATTATTATAATATTGCCAAAATGTTAAAGTTTTCTTATAAAATTGTGACTTTTGTCGAGTAAAATTACGACTCTTTTCATAAAATTGCCAACATTTTAAGCTTTTTCTTGTAAAATTGCGACTGCTATCGAGTAAAATTTCAACTTTTATCATAATATTGCACAAATGTTCAGTTTTTCTAGTCAAATATTGACTTGCGTTGACTTTTATTATAATACCGCCAAAATTCTTAGTTTTTCTTGTGAAATTGTGACCCTTTTTCTTGCGAAATTCCAACTAATTTTTCACAACAAGCTTTTTTATACTTGCATAGTATGTATATATTATTAATGTTGTAAATACACATCTTGGTAACACTTTAGTATGGGGAACATATTCACCATTAATTAGATTGATATTCTAGTTTCCAGCATGTTTTACTCAATATAGGTCATCAAATCTCAGCAACAAGCTGTAATATCTTACTGAGATCATTTTGGACCAAAACACTTAAAACAAGTAAAACACTCTAACATAAAATCTGCTTAGTGAGAAGAATTATCTTATCAGACAGAAAATAAGCAAATATCACCCTTATTTAAGATATTTAATCTTATTTAGATTTCAGTTTTTGCAGTGCACAAGTGGTGATAAAAAACTTGGTCCCCATTCCAAATGATAACCAGTATGTAAAGTAAAATTCAGATTATTATTACTATAATATTGCCAAAATGTTAAAGTTTTCTTATACAACTGTGACTTTTGTTGAGTAAAATCACAACTATTTTCATAAAATTGCCAACATTTGAAGCTTTTTCTTGTAAAATTGCGACTGTTATCGAGTAAAATTCCAACTTTTATCATAATATTGCGCAAATGTTCAGTTTTTCTAGTCAAATATTGACTTGCGTTTAGTTAAATTACGACTTTTATTATATAACCGCCAAAATTCTTAGTTTTTCTTGTGAAACACTGACATTTTTTTGAGTAAAATTATGACTTCTGTCATAATCTTGCCGAGTAAAATTCTGATTATTATTATAATATTGACAAAATTGCAACGTTTTCTTATAAAATTGTGACTTTTGTCGAGTAAAATCACGACTCTTTTCATAAAATTGCCAACATTTGAAGCTTTTTCTTGTAAAATTGCGACTGTTATTGAGTAAAACTCCAACTTATACATAATATTGCGCAAATGTTCAGTTTTTCTAGTCAAATATTGACTTGCGTTGAGTAAAATTACGACTTTTATTATAATACCGTCAAAATTCTTACTTTTTCTTGTGAAACACTGACATTTTTTTGAGTAAAATTATGACTTCTGTCATAACCTTGCCAAGTAAAATTCCGATTATTATTATAATATTGACAAAATTGTAAAGTTTTCTTATAAAACTGTGACTTTTGTCGAGTAAAATTACGACTCTTTTCATAAAATTGCCAACATTTGAAGCTTTTTCTTGTAAAATTGCGCCTGTTATCGAGTAAAATTCCAACTTTTATCATAATATTGCACTAGTTTTTCTAGTCAAATTCTTGACTTGCGTTGAGTAAAACGACGACTTTTATTATAACACCGCCAAAATTCTTAGTTTTTCTTGTGAAATTGTGACCTTTTTCTTGTGAAATTCCAACAAATTTTTCACAATAAGCTTTTTTATAGTTGCATAGTACCGTATTTTTCGGACTATAAGTCGCAGTTTTTTTCATAGTTTGGCCGGGGGTGCGACTTATACTTAGGAGCGACTTATGTGTGAAATTATTAACACATTAGCGTAAAATATCAAATAATATTATTTATCTCATTCACGTAAGAGACTAGACGTATAAGATTTCATGGGATTTAGCGATCGGGAGTGACAGATTGTTTGGTAAACGTATAGCATGTTCTATATGTTATAGTTATTTGAATGACTCTTACCATAATATGTTACGTTAACATACCAGTTGGTTATTTATGCCTCATATAACGTACACTTATTCAGCCTGTTGTTCACTATTCTTTATTTATTTTAAATTGCCTTTCAAATGTCTATTCTTGGTGTTGGCTTTTATCAAATACATTTCCCCAAAAAATGCGACTTATACTCCAGTGCGACTTATATATGTTTTTTTTCCTTCTTTATTATGCATTTTCGGCAGGTGCGCCTTATACTCCGGAGCGACTTATACTCCGAAAAATACGGTAAGCAAAATTATCTGCCAATAGAACAAGAAAATTCGGCTTGTCAAGACTTTCCAAAACAAGTAAAATTAGCTAACCTCAATGAACACCAAAATACCTTAAAATAAGTATATTCTCACTAATAACAAGTGCACTTTTCTTGGTAGAAAAAAAAGAGACATTTTTGCTTAATATGTTGAAAAATATTCTTAATTTAAGTAAATGCTAGTGCCATTATCTTGACATAATGATATGCGCTTGGCATCATGATTTTTTTTTTCACGCTTGAAGTAAGAAACTATGACTTAAAAAAAGTAGTTTTATACTTGTGAGTGTTGATGACACAGCTTTGCAACAGTTGATATTCTAGTTTCAAGCATGTTTTACTCAATATACCGTATTTTTCAGAGTATAAGTCGCTCCGGAGTATAAGGCGCACCGGCCGAAAATGCATAATAAAGAAGGAAAAAAACATATATAAGTCGCACTGGAGTATAAGTCGCATTTTTTGGGGAAATTTATTTGGTAAAAGCCAACAGCAAGAATAGACATTTGAAAGGCAATTTAAAATAAATAAAGAATAGTGAACAACAGGCTGAATAAGTGTACGTTATATGAGGCATAAATAACCAACTGGTATGTTAACGTAACATATTATGGTAAGAGTCATTCAAATAACTATAACATATAGAACATGCTATACGTTTACCAAACAATCTGTCACTCCTAATCGCTAAATCCCATGAAATCTTATACGTCTAGTCTCTTACGTGAATGAGATAAATAATATTATTTTATATTTTACGCTAATGTGTTAATAATTTCACACATAAGCTGCTCCTGAGTATAAGTCGCACCCCCGGCTAAACTATGAAAAAAAACTGCGACTTATAGTCCGAAAAATACGGTAGGTCATAAAATCTCAGCAACAAGCTGTAATATCTTACTGAGTTAATTTAAGACCAAAACCCTTAAAACAAGTAAAAGACTCTAACATAAAATCTGCTTAGTGAGAAGAATGATCTTATTAGACAGAAAATAAGCAATTATCACCCTTATTTGAGATATTTCATCTTACTTAGATTTCAGTTTTTGCAGTGCACAAGTGATGATCAAAAACTTGGTCCCCAGTTTACTGTACTGTGCCAACTGTACTACTATATGAGTATGTATTTTCTATTGTTTCATTGAAAATAAAACAGCAAAGTCCATTTGGCTGTCATCTGTTTTAATTACCGTATTTTTCGGACTATAAGTCGCAGTTTTTTTCATAGTTTGGCCGGGCTCCAGTGCGATTTATATATGTTTTTTTTCCTTCTTTATGATGCATTTTCGGCAGGTGCGACTTATACTCCGGTGCGACTTATACTCCGAAAAATACGGTATGAGTCATGATTTTTTTTTTTCAGCTAACCTCAATGAACCCAAAAAATACCTTAAAATAAGTATATTCTCACTAATAACAAGTTCACTTTTCTTGGTAGAAATTTTTGCTCAATATGTTGAAAAATATTCTTAAATTAAGCAAATGCTAGTGCCATTATTTTGACATAATGGTATGCGCCTGGCATCATTTTTTTTTTCATGCTTGAAATAAGAAATTATTACTTTAAAAAAGTAGTTTTATACTCGTGAGTGTTGATGACACAGCTTTGCAACAGTTGATATTCTAGTTTCAAGCATGTTTTACTCAATATAGGTCATCAAATCTCAGCAACAAGCTGTAATATCTTACTGAGATCATTTAGGACCAAAACCCTTAAAACAAGTAAAACACTCTAACATAAAATCGCTTAGTGAGAAGAATTATCTTATCAGACAGAAAATAAGCAAATATCACCCTTATTTGAGAGATTTAATCTTACTTACCGTATTTTTCGGACTATAAGTAAGTAAGAGACTAGACGTATAAGATTTCATGGGATTTAGCGACTAGGAGTGACAGATTGTTTGGTAAGCGTATAGCATGTTCTATATGTTATAGTTATTTGAATGACTCTTACCATAATATGTTAGGTTAACATACCAGTTGGTTATTTATGCCTCATATAACGTACACTTATTCAGCCTGTTGTTCACTATTCTTTATTTATTTTAAATTGCCTTTCAAATGTCTATTCTTGGTGTTGGCTTTTATCAAATACATTTCCCCCAAAAATGCGACTTATACTCCAGTGCAATTTATACGTGTTTTTTTCCTTCTTTATTATGCATTTTCGGCCGGTGCGCCTTATACTCCGGAGCGACTTATACTCCGAAAAATACGGTAAGCAAAATTATCTGCCAATAGAACAAGAAAATTCGGCTTGTCAAGACTTTCCAAAACAAGTAAAATTAGCTAACCTCAATGAACCCAAAAAATACCTTAAAATAAGTATATTCTCACTAATAACAAGTTCACTTTTCTTGGTAGAAAAAAAAGAGACATTTTTGCTCAATATGTTGAAAAATATTCTTAAATTAAGCAAATGCTAGTGCCATTATCTTGACATAATGATATGCGCCTGGCATCATTTTTTTTTTCATGCTTGAAGTAAGAAATTATTACTTTAAAAAAGCAGTTTTATACTTGTGAGTGTTGATGACACAGCTTTGCAACAGTTGATATTCTAGTTTCAAGCATGTTTTACTCAATATACCGTATTTTTCAGAGTATAAGTCGCTCCGGAGTATAAGGCGCACCGGCCGAAAATGCATAATAAAGAAGGAAAAAAACATATATAAGTCGCACTGGAGTATAAGTCGCATTTTTGGGGGAAATTTATTTGGTAAAAGCCAACAGCAAGAATAGACATTTGAAAGGCAATTTAAAATAAATAAAGAATAGTGAACAACAGGCTGAATAAGTGTACGTTATATGAGGCATAAATAACCAACTGGTATGTTAACGTAACATATTATGGTAAGAGTCATTCAAATAACTATAACATATAGAACATGCTATACGTTTACCAAACAATCTGTCACTCCTAATCGCTAAATCCCATGAAATCTTATACGTCTAGTCTCTTACGTGAATGAGCTAAATAATATTATTTGATATTTTACGCTAATGTGTTAATAATTTCACACATAAGCTGCTCCTGAGTATAAGTCGCACCCCCGGCTAAACTATGAAAAAAAACTGCGACTTATAGTCCGAAAAATACGGTAGGTCATAAAATCTCAGCAACAAGCTGTAATGACTTACTGAGTTAATTTAAGACCAAAACCCTTAAAACAAGTAAAAGACTCTAACATAAAATCTGCTTAGTGAGAAGAATGATCTTATCGGACAGAAAATAAGCAAATATCACCCTTATTTGAGATATTTCATCTTACTTAGATTTCAGTTTTTACAGTGCACAAGTGATGATCAAAAACTTGGTCCCCAGTTTACTGTACTGTGCCAACTGTACTACTATATGAGTATGTATTTTCTATTGTTTCATTGAAAATAAAACAGCAAAGTCCATTTGGCTGTCATCTGTTTTAATTACCGTATTTTTCGGACTATAAGTCGCAGTTTTTTTCATAGTTTGGCCGGGCTCCAGTGCGATTTATATATGTTTTTTTTCCTTCTTTATGATACATTTTCGGCAGGTGCGACTTATACTCCGGTGCAACTTATACTCCGAAAAATACGGTATGAGTCATGATTTTTTTTTTCAGCTAACCTCAATGAACCCAAAAAATACCTTAAAATAAGTATATTCTCACTAATAACAAGTTCACTTTTCTTGGTAGAAATTTTTGCTCAATATGTTGAAAAATATTCTTAAATTAAGCAAATGCTAGTGCCATTATTTTGACATAATGATATGCGCCTGGCATAATTTTTTTTTTCATGCTTGAAATAAGAAATTATTACTTTAAAAAAGTAGTTTTATACTCGTGAGTGTTGATGACACAGCTTTGCAACAGTTGATATTCTAGTTTCAAGCATGTTTTACTCAATATAGGTCATCAAATCTCAGCAACAAGCTGTAATATCTTACTGAGATCATTTAGGACCAAAACCCTTAAAACAAGTAAAACACTCTAACATAAAATCGCTTAGTAATAGAATTATCTTATCAGACAGAAAATAAGCAAATATCACCCTTATTTGAGAGATTTAATCTTACTTACCGTATTTTTCGGACTATAAGTAAGTAAGAGACTAGACGTATAAGATTTCATGGGATTTAGCGATTAGGAGTGACAGATTGTTTGGTAAACGTATAGCATGTTCTATATGTTATAGTTATTTGAATGACTCTTACCATAATATGTTACGTTAACATACCAGTTGGTTATTTATGCCTCATATAACGTACACTTATTCAGCCTGTTGTTCACTATTCTTTATTTATTTTAAATTGCCTTTCAAATGTCTATTCTTGCTGTTGGCTTTTATCAAATACATTTCCCCCAAAAATGCGACTTATACTCCAGTGCGACTTATATATGTTTTTTTTCCTTCTTTATTATGCATTTTCGGCCGGTGCGACTTATACTCCGAAAAATACGGTAGATTTCAGTTTTTGCAGTGCACAAATGATGATCAAAAACTTGGTCCCCCATTCCAAATGATTACCAGTATGTGTGTTTGTGCGTGTGTGTGTGTGTGTGTGTGTGTGTGTGTGTGTGCATGCTTTTTCCCCCTCCCCCAGCAGTGTTAGATGTCTCACTTTTTTTTTGCCCGTGAAACAATGCCTGTGCCGGTTCCTGAAAAGACGGGGAGGGGGGGAGGGTGGAACTGGAGTGTTGTGGTGGGCTAAAATGACCTCCGGTCTCCGTGCAGCCTCGCGTCTTAATTAATGAAATCCACAGAGAGGGCAAACAGGCCTACAATAACACAGGAGGGGATGCTTTCTGAGGAGGGTAACGGGGTGATAATTACACCAAGGCGCCCTCACCTCTTCTTTTTTTTCTTTCCCCTACCTCTTTTCCCACATCCCTCATTTGTCTCGTTCTCTATCTTTTTGCTGTCATGATTAATAAGCAAGCGCGTTTATGCCAATTCATCTACAAGGGAAGGAGGGGGGAATCCTTTTGTTGGAAAGAGAGCTGTTTGGCAAGTCTTTATCCAACCCAGAGAGGGATTTTTTTTTTTTTTTTTTTTTGCTGTGACGACTGATGGCGTAATCCCTTTTCACAGCAATGGTCTGGCCGTGCCCGATAATGCCGGCCCGCTCAATTTCAGCATGCCCTCCACCGGGGCGGCACGGCATGGCTCACTCAGCCATTAATCCGGGCCAGGACAACAAGAGAAGATGCTGCCGTTCCCGCTCTCGCTGCAGGCGAGGCAAAAAAGAGGGTTAGCGGCGCTGACTGCTGACTGCTGACTGCACAGCGGCTTCCTCTCCTTCCACAATAAACAAGTCAGCGGTGACGGAGGAGATTTCTCTAAGCGTATACGGGCTGAACTAACGTATCCTTGGGAGGGCATCTCCAGACGCTCTAGAAAGGTATTCCTCTGGCTTGAAAGGAGCCTAATGATAAGTAGGACACAGAAAGGCACTAAAGTTCAGCGGGATATTTTGGGCTATGCTTGCGTATTAGAGATGTCCGATAATGGCTTTTTTGCCGATATCCAATATTGTCCAACTCTTAATTACCGATTCCGATATCAACCGATATCGATATATACAGTGGTGGAATTAACACATGATTATGCCTAATTTTGTTGTGATGCATTAAACAATGTAACAAGGTTTTCCAAAATAAATCAACTCAAGTTATGGAAAAAAATGCCAACATGGCACTGCCATATTTATTATTGAAGTCACAAAGTCCATTCTTTTTTTTAACATGCCTCAAAACAGCAGCTTGGAATTTAGGACATGCTCTCCCTGAGAGAACATGAGGAGGTTGAGCTGGGCGGGGTTGAGGTGTGTGTGTGTGGGGGGGGGGGGGGGGGGGGTAGTTGAACCCTACGGGTTAAGAATGTGATGGCACTTCAAGTTCATGCAGGTGGACGAATACTTTTGGCAATATAGTGTATATACATATATATATACACACATATATATATATATATATATATATATATATATATATATATATATATATATATATATATATTAGGGCTGCAACTATCGATTAATTTGATAATCGATTAATCTGTCGATTATTACTTCGATTAATCGATTAATAATCGGACAAAAGAGACAAACTACATTTCTATCCTATCCAGTATTTTTTTGGAGAAAAAAAAACAGCATACTGGCACCATACTTATTTTGATTATTGTTTCTCAGCTGTTTGTAAATGTTGCAGTTTATAAATAAAGGTTTATTTAAAAAAAAAAAAAAAAATTAAAATTTTTTTTTTTAAAAAAAGCCTCTGCGCATGCGCATAGCATAGATCCAACGAATCGATGACTAAATTAATCGGCAACTATTTTTATAATCGATTTTAATCAATTTAATCGATTAGTTGTTGCAGCCCTAATATATATATATATATATATATATATATATATATATATATATATATATATATATATATATATATATATATATATATACAGTATATATATGTATATATATGTATATATATATATATATATATGTATGTGTGGGAAAAAAAATCACAAGACTATTTCATCTCTACAGGCCTGTTTCATGAGGGGGTTCCCTCAATCATCAGGAGATTTTAATGGGAGCATTCACATACCATGGTTTATATAGGGCACAGAGTGGGTGGGTACAGGCTGGTGTAGGGGCATGGTGATTGGCTCATGTGTTACCTAGGAGGTGTTTCCGTCTGTGGCGGCATGCTGATACAATTTCGCTGCGCTTGTTGAGGGATGACAGGTCTGGACGGTAAATAATAAACAGTTTCTCTTTCAAGCATAGGTTGCATCTTTTATTACCACTATTGTAAGGTGTGCTGGATGCAAGAATTTGCCATGTTATTGAATATTCAACATTATTGTCTTTGAGGTCCCAAATGTGTTTGCTGAGTTCTGTAGTATTTCGCAAGTTTTTGTTCCTGAAAGAAGCCTTGTGATTGTTCCATCTGGTTTTGAATTCTCCCTCGGTTAATCCTACATATGTGTCGGATGTGTTAATGTCCTTGCGTATTACCTTAGATTGGTAGACAACTGATGTTTGTAAGCACCCCTAAGGTAATACGCAAGGACATTGACACATCCGACACATATGTAGGATTAACCGAGGGAGAATTCAAAACCAGATGGAACAATCACAAGGCTTCTTTCAGGAACAAAAACCTGCGAAATACCACAGAACTCAGCAAACACATTTGGGACCTCAAAGACAATAATGTTGAATGTTCAATAACATGGCAAATGCTTGCATCCAGCACACCTTACAATAGTGGTAATAAAAGATGCAACTTATGCTTGAAAGAGAAACTGTTTATTATTTACCGTCCAGACCTGTCATCCCTCAACAAGCGCAGCGAAATTGTAACAGCATGCCGCCATAGACGGAAACACCTCCTAGGTAACACATGAGCCAATCACCACGCCCCTACGCCAGCCTGTACCCACCCACTCTGTGCCCTATATAAACCATGGTATGCGAATGCTCCCATTAAAATCTCCTGATGATTGAGGGTACCCCCCCTCATGAAACAGGCCTGTAGAGATGAAATAGTCTTGTGATTTTTTTCCCCACACATACATATATTGCGCTCTACTACGGTATCGAGCACTATTTTTTGGATAACCTTATTAAGACATATATATATATATATATATATATATATATATATATATATACATATATATATATACATATATATATATATATATATATATATATATATATATATATATATATATATATATATATATATATATATATATATATATATACAGCCTGGCCCCCGGCCAAAATGTTTTAACCCAATGTGGCCCCCGAGTCAAAAAGTTTGGGGACCCCCGTTATATATTCTCAATGGAACATTTCAAATTTTGGTGTTGTTTACTGCCGTCATATTGCAGTCTCCGCGTATCTCTTATGCAAGACTGCCATCCACTGGTCACACTTATCATGACACCATGTACCAAATAAAAATTGCTTCGAGGTCGGTAAGCACAACCAGAATTACGCCGTACATTAGGCGCACCGGGTTATAAGGCGCGCTGTCGAGTTTTGAGAAAATGAAAGGATTTTAAGTGCGCCTTATAGTCCGAAAAAAACGGTACATGTGATTTTCTATTTTTTTTCATTTTTTATAAATTTTGCAAAAAATGTTAAAAAAATTGTGGGTATTGGGGTATTGTCTGTAGAATTTTGAGGCCCAAAATGGATTTATTCCATTTATGTTACAAAACAGAATGTGGCAAAAGTAAATACTGTATCTTTCTTGACTTTAGGTTCCGCTCTCCATCACTGATCACATATCCTGTTAAACACATCGGCATGTTAAACACAATCGCTGTTACGTTTCTAAGAGACGTAACATATGTAGCGAGAGGAGAGGAGGAGCTGGCCGGGTCTGCCCGTCAGGTCGGCTAATTGAGAAAAAGTGACAGAAGCATCGAGACGCCGAAAGGGAGGGGAGCAGATGAAAGGTGTGAGGAGGAGGAGGAGGAGGGGCAGCATGGCGGTGCATCTCCTCAGGTTTGACTAATTGAAAGGAAAGGATGCAGGACGGCACATGAGAGCGAGGGAGGGTTGGGCGGGGGCTGAAAGAGGAAAGAGATGTTTGTATGCGAGGGAGTTTAAATCCCACAAAGGGAACGCGAGCGAGCTAAAAGATGGACAGCTGAAGATAGGTTTGGAAAGGCGGAACAAATGCGAGTGGATTAGACAGGTTGTGTACGTATGGGAGGGTATGGCGCTCTGCTCCGCTCTGGCATAAACAAACAGGTCATTTGGATCACATCCAGCTGGCCTGAAGCCTTTTTTTCTTCTCCATTTTTTCTTAATTGATTGAAATGCACATTTATTGTTTTGTTCCTTTTTTTTTTTTTTTTACCACCATTACATATACTGTGGCCATCCATCCGCATTTTACATGAACGTGTGAGTTAAAACATAAAATAGCAATTCCACACAGTGAATAAATCATAATCCCGGAAGATTTTTTTCCATTTTTGGAAAAGTAGAAATGTTATTAAAAATAATGTTGAACTCCTGCTGTGACGTAAACATTTTTTTTTCTTTCTCCTGATTTTTCACAGATTTTTCTTTTTTGACCTATCGTATTTTCCGGACTATAAGGCGCACTTAAAATCATTTTTTGTTCTCAAAACTCGAACAGTGCGTCTTATAACCCGGTGCGCCTAATGTAAGGAATACGTTTGGTTGAGCTTACCCACCTCTGTCATGTCTGTGTGATCAGGTTTTATTTTTGGACTTTTTGTGCACTTTTGTTTTGTTTTGTCACCATAGTTACCCATTAGTTTCACCTGTCATGTCACGCACCTGTTTTGAGTCACGCACCTGTTGTTAATCATGTCCATAGTATTTAAGTTCATTCATTTTCTGTTGTTCGTCCTGACGACCTCACACCACATTTATGTTCTGTCCATTTTTTCATGTCCATGTTCACGCTGCTCCTTTTTTGTCCATGCCAAGTAAGTTTTCTTTATTCAAGCCATAGTTTGCAAGTTTTGTTTAATTGTTCATAGTTTATTCTCCGCCACTGTGCGCGCCTTTTGTTTGATCCTTTTTTTTGTATTTATAGTTAATAAATAAATCATGTACCTTAATTCCCGTCTCGCCCGTGCCAACTTTCCGTTGCATCCTGGAAAAGCACACACCCCGGACCAAGTCATGACAACCTCGAAGCTGTCACGTGGGTGCAAGGTTCGTTCCCCCGGGATGCAAACGGACCACTCCGGACAGGACGTGCGGGTAGGAACATGATTTATTTGTCCAAATCAAACAAGCACCAAAAACGGAAAACAAGCAAGAGGAAAAACATGCCGATCGCACTGGACGCTAAAGCTAAAACTTGGCACACTGCAAAAACTGAAATCTAAGCAAGATTAAATATCTCAAATAAGGGTGATATTTGCTTATTTTCTGTCTGATAAGATAATTCATCTCACTAAGCAGATTTTATGTGAGGGTTTTTTACTTGTTTTAAGTGTTTTGGTCCTAAATGATCTCAGTAAGATATTACAGCTTGTTACTGATATTTTATGACCTATATAATAATAATGTAAACTCGCTACACCGGTATGTTTTAGCGCTTTCATGGCGAGTTTACTGACAGATATAAGTAAGAACTTCACGCTACTTTATATTAGAAATGGCAACAGCATAGGATGAATGTCTCATAACAAGAAGATAGAGAAATAGAAGAAGCTTATCAACTATGGTGTCCCCACGGATTACAAAGGTATAGGGGCGGTATAGCTCGGTTGATAAAGCGGCCGTGCCAGCAACTTGAGGGTTGCAGGTTCGATCCCCGCTTCCGCCATCCTAGTCACTGCCGTTGTGTCCTTGGGCAAAGACACTTTACCCACCTGCTCCCAGTGCCACCCACACTGGTTTAAATGTAACTTAGATATTGGGTTTCACTATGTAAAGCGCTTTGAGTCACCAGAGAAAAGCGCTGTATAAATATAATTCACTTCATTTATTTATATAATTTATTATTTATTTCACTTCACAATTTTTCATGATTTATGCAGATCCCAAATACACATCAGCAGGCACCAGAAGGTAAGAAAAGGTGCTTTTGCATAATATTGCGAAACAAAACGCCAGATAATATGTCTTACCTTATACACACACCATAATAATACTCTTATGTTTAATGCACCGACAATCCATCAAGCGGTGCGGCTTCATAGCTTACCAAAGTCCTACTAAAACATTTTGATAGATTTTTGAGCGCTGTGTGTAATGTTCTATATTTTCAATGGCACATATAAAATGTTGGTGTTGTTTACTTGAGACCCATCATAGTGCAGTCTACACCTATCTCTTATGTTTGACTGCCATCTACTGGTCACACTTATCATTACACCATGTACCAAATAAAATAGCGTCTGTCCTGATCCGTGGCCCGGATCATGTTTTTGTTGTATTCTGTTAGTTTTGGACTCCCTTAGTTCCTGTTTTTGTGCACTCTTGTTTGCTTTTAGTTACCATGGGTGCTTATTGTTTCCACCTGTCTCTGATGAGTGTTCAAAAACAAGAAAATACAAAAATTAGGGGTATTTTATTTGAACTAAGCAAAATGATCTGCCAATAGAACAAGAAAATTTGGCTTGTCAAGACTTTCCAAAACAAGTAAAATTAGCTAACGTCAATGAACCCAAAGATACCTTAAAATAAGTATATTCTCACTAATAACAAGTGCACTTTTCTTGGTAGAAAAAAAAAGAAGACATTTTTGCTCAATATGTTGAAAAATATTCTTAAATTAAGTAAATGCTAGTGCCATTATCTTGACATAATTATATCATGATTTTTATTTTATTTTTTACATGCTTGAAATAAGAAATTATTACTTTAAAAAAGTAGTTGTATACTTGTGAGTGTTGATGACACAGCTTTGCAACACTTGATATTCTAGTTTCAAGCACGTTTTGTCATGTCTGTGTGATCATGTTTTGTCTTTGTCATGTTTTGTTTAGTTATTGGACTCTTTAGTTTCTGGCTTTTCACTCCCTTGTCTTGTTTCCATGATTACCCATTAGTTTCACCTGTTCCACGTTTGGACTCACTCTTGTTTATCACCATAGCAACCCATTAGTTTTCACCTGTCACGTCACGCACCTGTTTCACGTTTTGAGTCACGCACCTGTTTTCGTTAATCATGTCTGTAGTATTTAAGTTCAGTGTTTTCAGTTTGTCTTTCCGGTGACATCCCCACATTTATGCTCTGCACATTTCTGACTCGTTTTTCATGTCCATCGTTCACGCTGCCCCTTTTTGTCCATGCCAAGTACGTTTTGTTTATTATTGCCACAGTTAGTTTGTTGTTCATAGTTTTTGCCTTTGTGCAAGCTTTTGGTTTCATAGTTTGTTCTCCGCCATTGTGCGCGCCTTTTGTTTACTTCCTTGTTTTGTATTTATAGTGTTTAAATAAAAATGTACTTACATTCCCGTCTCGCCCGAGCCAACGAGCAAACACCCAGGACCAAGTCATGACATGTTTTACTCAATATAGGTCATCAAATCTTAGCAACAAGCTGTAATATCTTACTGAGATCATTTAGGACCAAAACACTTAAAACAAGTAAAACACTCTAACATAAAATCTGCTTAGTGAGAAGAATTATCTTATCAGACAGAAAATAAGCAAATATCACCCTTATTTGAGATATTTAATCTCACTTAGATGTCAGTTTTTGCAGTGCATGTAACTCGACGAGTTCAACTGAATTGAGAAGGAAAAATAACACTACAGACTTTGTTTTGGGGGGCGATGGAAACGCCTCCGAGATGAGAACAAGAAGTGGGAACACTCGCAATGAATCAAGCGGTGCCGCTAATATGAATGATTTTTTTTCCGGCAAATTCCAAAAGCTCAAAACTGGGCCGCTTTTGCTTGTTTTCTTTATTTATGTGCTTCACAACCACAACAAAGAAGTCGTTACAGTCAGCCAGCATATTTTATCGGGCCGCGCAACCCCCGCTAGCCAACTTATGATTGGCACAGGCGTCCTGTTTGAGGAACCGCGACCAGAAAAGATAAAGTTTATGTCGTGTGTTCCATCTTGAATCACAAATTGGACAAAATTCAATTGCGACTTTTACGCCCGTTGGCCGGTTTTTCTAGCAGGCCTAAGCAACCAATGAGCAAACATAAATATATATTTCATGTTTTATGCACATTGGGTCCATATTTCAGACACACAACTATTCCTATTATAGGTTTTTATTTATCTTTACTTTATAACTCTAACTTGCTTTCTTGTTGCTCATGTTCTGACTCTTGACTCTGTTTTTAATAAGTAGGCAGTCGAAAACATTGGAGTTTAAAACATTTTTGGCAAGCACATCTGCACTTCATGGCATCATACCATGTCTCTAAATTCAAAGTACCATACTGGCCTGACTATAAGACAACCCGCCCGAGTCCAAATCGTGTTTTAATCATGTTTGTAACAACTGCACTTGCAATAAAATCAGAATAACATACTTCTTAACTGCCTGATTGTTGTTGGCGAACTTGCGAACAACCTTTGAGACACTTTTTGTCATCTCTCCATGTGTGAGTGACGGGAAGAAAAACGTTGACTCGCATGGTAAAGAGTTGTTTAGCGCCACCGGTTGGTTGCATGAATAAATCTCTCGAATATAAGACCACCCGATCCGTCTTTTTCAGCCATATACCGTATTTTTAGGACAATAGCGCACTTAAAATCCTTTAATTTGATCAAAACTCGCCTTATAACCCGGTGCGCCTAATGTACGGAATGATTCTGATTTGCTTACCGACCTCGAAGCGATTTTATTTGGTACATGGTGAAATGATAAGTGTGAACAGTAGATGGCAGTCAAACATAAGAGATATGCGTAGACTGCAATATGACAGCAGTAAACAACACCAAAACTTTAATAGTTGCTATTGCATAACATTGCGAAACAAAATGCCAGATAATATGTCTTACCTTATACACACACCATAATAATACTCCTATGTTGATGCACAGTACAATCCATGAAGCGGTGCGGCTTCATAGCTTACCTAAGTCGTACTAAATGTGTATAATGTGTAATATTCTATACCAGGGGTGCCCAAACTTTTTGACTCGGGAGCCACATTGGGTTAAAAAAATTTGGCCGGGGGCCGATCTGTATATCACTGCAAAAACTGAAATCTAAGTAAGAATAAATCACTAAGCAGATTTTATGTTTGAGTGTTTTACTTGTTTTAAGTGTTTTGGTCCTAAATGATCTCAGTAAGATATTACAGCTTGTTGCTGAGATTTGATGAGCTATATTGAGTAAAACATGCTTGAAACTAGAATATCAACTGTTGCAAAGCTGTGTCATCAACACTCACAAGTATAAAACTGCTTTTTTAAAGTAATAATTTCTTACTGCAAGCATGAAAAAAAAAAAAATCATGATGCTAAGCGCATATCATTATGTCAAGATAATGGCACTAGCATTTGCTTAATTTAAGAATATTTTTCAACATATTGAGCAAAAAGGTCTTTTTTTTTCTACCAATAAAAGTGCACTTGTTATTAGTGAGAATATACTTATTTTAAGGTATTTTTTGGGTTCATTGAGGTTAGCTAATTTCACTTGTTTTGGAAAGTCTTGACAAGCCAAATTTTCTTGTTCTGTTGGCAGATAATTTTGCTTAATTCAAATAAAATACCTCTAATTTATTTGTATTTTTTTTCTTGTTTTTGAACACTAACTTTTTGCAGTGCACACAACGACGCATCCAGGAGCGACTGTCAGAAAGTGGCTTGAAGATGATCTGTAAAACATTTTGACCAAAGAACCACCATTACCGTATTTTTCGGACTATAAGTCGCAGTTTTTTTCATAGTTTGGCCGGGGGTGCGACTTATACTCAGGAGCGGCTTATGTGTGAAATTATTAACACATTAGCGTAAAATATCAGATAATATTATATAGCTCATTCACGTAAGAGACTAGACGTATAAGATTTCATGGGATTTAGCGTTTAGGAGTGACAGATTGTTTGGTAAACGTATAGCATGTTCTATATGTTATAGTTATTTGAATGACTCTTACCATAATATGTTACGTTAACATACCAGTTGGTTATTTATGCCTCATATAACGTACACTTATTCAGCCTGTTGTTCACTATTCTTTATTTATTTTAAATTGCCTTTCAAATGTCTATTCTTGGTGTTGGCTTTTATCAAATAAATTTCCCCAAAAAATGCGACTTATACTCCAGTGCGACTTATATATGTTTTTTTCCTTCTTTATTATGCATTTTCGGCCGGTGCGCCTTATACTCCGGAGCGACTTATACTCTGAAAAATAGGGTACTGTAACGTATTATTTTCGGGTCTCCCTATGTCTAGTATTAAAAGGGTCCTCTCCAAGGTTTCTCATAGTCATTCACATTGACATCCCACTGGGTTGTGAGTTTTTCCTTGCCCTTATGTGGGCTCTGAACCGAGGATGTCGTCGTGGCTTGTGCAGCCCTTTGAGACACTTGTGATTTAGGGCTATATGAATAAACATTGATTTATTGATTGATTGAAAAAGAAACATATGTTTTAATGTACCGTAAGATTTTTTTGTTAAAACAAAGACAATAATGTGATTTATTGTGGTCCCTTTTATTTAGAAAAGTACCGAAAAGTATCCAAATAATTTTGGTACCGGTACCAAAATATTGGTATTGGGGCAACACTACCATAGACACAGAAATGAAAGTTAACGTGTCATGGCGGTATTGTAGCGATAAAAAGAGGTGCACAAGGAATGATTACCATATTTTTCGCAGTATAAGTCGCTCCGGAGTATAAGTCGCACCGGCCGAAAATGCATAATAAAGAAGGAAAAAAACATATATAAGTCGCATTTTTGGGGGAAATGTATTTGATAAAAGCCAACACCAAGAATAGACATTTGAAAGGCAATTTAAAATTAAAGCTGCAAGCAGCATTGGTCGGGCCTGCATATTTGGCAGGTGCTAATCCTAAGTGTCCCAATACTTGTGTCAAGTTTTAGTCCCAAGTGTCCCAATACTTTTGTCCAGTGTAAGTGTCCCAATACTTTTGTCAAGTGGTAGTCCCAAGTGTCCCAATACTTTTGTCCAGTTTATTCCCAAGTGTCCCAATACTTTTGTCAAGTTGTAGTCCTAAGTGTCCCAATACTTTTGTCCAGTGTAGGTGTCCCAATACTTTTGTCCAGAGGTAGTCCTAAGTGTCCCAATACTTTTGTCAAGTTTAGGCGTAAGTGTCCCAATACTTTTATCCAGTGTAAGTGTCCCAATACTTTTGTACAGTGGTAGTCCTAAGTGTCACAATACTTTTGTCCAGTGGTAGTCCTAAGTGTCCCAATACTTTTGTCTACTTTTAGTCCGAAGTGTCCCAATACTTTTGTCTACTTTTAGTCCGAAGTGTCCCAATACTTTTGTTCAGTGGTAGTCCTAAGTGTCCCAATACTTTTGTCAAGTTGTAGCCCTAAGTGTCCCAATACTTTTCTCCAGTGTAAGTGTCCCAATACTTTTGTCCAGTGTAAGTGTCCCAATACTTTTATCCAGTTTTCGTCCTAAGCGTCCCAATACTTTTGTCCAGTGGTAGTCCTAAGTGTCCCAAAACTTTTGTCCAATTTTAGTCCTAAGTGTCCCAATACTTAGGACACTTAGTTTTGTCATTTTTTTCTTCCGAGGAGCAGTTTTTTCTGCTTTTTATTCAAAAATTGCGCTAGAGCGCAATTTTGAGATTTGGGGTTAGTTTTTTTTATTAGATCGCAATTTTTGCCAGTCCTGACGTGTGCGTTTAGTTTGGTGAGTTTTGAAGCATGTTAAGGGGGTCAAATTACAGCTCAAAGAGGCAAAAGTGACTGTTTTTAGTACTTTTTTGTCTTGAAGGGGGAATTGCCAACTTCCTGTTGATTTTTGCCCGAAGAAATTAATTAATAAAAAGTAGGTCTAAGTGAGACCTACATACAGGTTTTTTGTTACATGTCTTTACGACATTTGTACTGGGAGTTAGAGGCAGTTTTCTTTCTAGGGGGCGCTAGAGCGCAATTTTGAGTTTTGGGGTTTGATTTTTTTACCAAAGAGTTTTGTTCGCGTTTATTGAAGCATGTTAAGGGGGTCAAATTACAGCGCAAAGCTGCGGAATAATAATAATAATAAAGAAAGAATAAAACCTTACAAATTCAATAGGTCCTTATGTCCCATTGCATAAGGACTCCCTTTGGGAGTCCTTATACAATGGGCCATGCGGGCCCTAATAAATAAAGAATAGTGAACAACAGGCTGAATAAGTGTACGTTATATGAGGCATAAATAACCAACTGAGAAGGTGCCTGGTATGTTAACGTCCAGTGCGATTTATATATGTTTTTTTCCTTCTTTAATATGCATTTTCGGCCGGAGCGACTTATACTCCGAAAAATACGGTACATGTTATGTAGACCACAAGGAAGTGTTTAACATTTAGAAAAATAAATAAATAATATGACTCCTTTAATGCACCTTTTGTATGAAAATAGACCTGACTAAACCCGCTCATCAGCAGTGCGCCTTATAATCCGGTGCGCCCTATAGTCCCGAAAATAGTAAAAAAGTATACAGGTTAGTATGGTTGTTAAAGGCTCCTAAAGCGAGCTCACATTTGAATAAAAAGACACTATAATAAATAATTTAAAAAAAAAGAAGGGAGCAATCCAGGGAATATCTTTAAAGTGCCTTCTCTGCTGCTGGTGGAGGTCTTGCCCGTACCCGCAGAGCGCAGGCATCATTGCGGGTAATTGTTCCGCTCGTTCTGACGACTTGCTTTTTATGCAAAACAGGCACACACAAAAAAAAAAGACAATATGCAATTATCTTGAGGAGAGAACAGCTGAATGTGGTTGATGAACAGTCTGGATTCAATCATACCCTTAGTGCGTTATATGCTATTAAACCGCAATACGGATAATGGCCTCCATTGCCTACTGAGTAATAATCCTACTCATAATCGCCTCCATTACTTTTATTAGGCTTGGCATTGTTATCATCACTCTTATTAATATTAGTCTGCTTTTCCACAGGAATCCAAAGTCTTGGACAGTCAAACTGGTGGAAAGGAACACTGATGTTCATTTTGAGGGAAAATGTTTTGGAGCGTGCGCTTTATGCGTAACTATAGCATCAACTCTTTTGGCTCCAAACGCCGGCGTAGTGGTTTGAACACACAAAGGAATCCAGTAAGGCATGACGTCACTTCTCTTATGAGTAAATAAATACAGTTAAAACAACTGTGACTACTCATTTGATGAAGTACCGTATTTTCCACACTATAAGGCGCACCTTCAATGAATGGCCTATTTTAAAACGTTGTTCATATATAAGGCGCACCGCATTATAAGGCGCATAGAATAGACGCTACAGTAAGGCATGACGTCACTTCTCTTATGAGTAAATAAATACAGTTAAAACAACTGTGAATACTCATTTGATGAAGTACCGTATTTTCCACACTATAAGGCGCACCTTCAATGAATGGCCTATTTTAAAACTTTGTTCATATATAAGGCGCACCGCATTATAAGGCGCATAGAATAGACGCTACAGTAAGGCATGACGCCACTTCTCTTATGAGTAAATAAATACAGTTAAAACAACTGTGAATACTCATTTGATGAAGTACCGTATTTTCCACACTATAAGGCGCACCTTCAATGAATGGCCTATTTTAAAACGTTGTTCATATATAAGGCGCACCGCATTATAAGGCGCATAGAATGGACGCTACAGTAAGGCATGACGTCACTTCTCTTATGAGTAAATAAATACAGTTAAAACAACTGTGAATACTCATTTGATGAAGTACCGTATTTTCCACACTATAAAGCGCACCGGATTATAAGGCGCACCATCAATGAATGGCCTATTTTAAAACTTTGTTCATATATAAGGCGCACCGCATTATAAGGCGCATAGAATAGACGCTACAGTAAGGCATGACGTCACTTCTCTTATGAGTAAATAAATACAGTTAAAACAACTGTGAATACTCATTTGATGAAGTACCGTATTTTCCACACTATAAGGCGCACCGGATTATAAGGCGCACCATCAATGAATGGCCTATTTTAAAACGTTGTTCATATATAAGGCGCACCGCATTATAAGGCGCATAGAATAGACGCTACAGTAAGGCATGACGTCACTTCTCTTATGAGTAAATGAATACAGTTAAAACAACTGTGAATACTCATTTGATGAAGTACCGTATTTTCCACACTATAAGGCGCACCGGATTATAAGGCGCACCATCAATGAATGGCCTATTTTAAAACGTTGTTCATATATAAGGCGCACCGCATTATAAGGCGCACTGTCAGCTTTTGAGAAAATCTGAGGTTTTTAGGTGCGCCTTATAGTGCGAAAAATACGGTATTTAACAGTATTTTCTGGGCTATAGGGCGCACCGCCGATAATGGTCTATTTTTGATCTTTTTTCATGTATAAAGCGCACCGGATTATAAGGCGCACCGTCATCTTTTGAGAAAATCTGAGGTTTTAAGTTGCGCCTTATAGTGCGGAAAATACGGTATTTAACAGTATTTTCTGGACCATAGGGCGCATCGCCGATGAATGGTCTATTTTTGATCTTTTTTCATGTATAAGGCGCACCGGATTATAAGGCGCATTTAAAGGAGTCCTATTATTAGGGCCCGCATGGCCCATTGTATAAGGACTCCCAAAGGGAGTCCTTATGCAATGGGACATAAGGACCTATTGAATTTGTAAGGTTTTATTCTTTATTATTATTATTATTCCGCAACTTTGCGCTGTAATTTGACCCCCTTAACATACTTCAAAACTCACCAAATTTTACACACACATCAGTAATATATACGGCAAAACTTTTTAATCAAAAAACCAAAACTCAAAATTGCGCTCTAGCGCCCCCTAGGAAAAAAAAAAACTAGACTGCCTGTAACTCCCACTAGGAAGGTCGGAGAGACATGAAACAAAAACCTTTATGTAGGTCTGACTTAGACCTAGATATCATTATTATTATTATTTGCTAAATGTAAAACACTTCCTTGTGGTCGACACTGCAAAAACTGAAATTTAAGTAAGATTTAATATCTCAAATAAGGGTGATATTTTCTTATTTTCTGTCTGATAAGATCATTCTTCTCACTAAGCAGATTTTATGTTAGTGTTTTACTTGTTTTAAGGGGTTTTGGTCCTAAATGATCTCAGTAAGATATTACAGCTTGTTGCTGAGATTTGATGACCTATATTGAGTAAAACATGCTTGAAACTAGAATATCAACTGTTGCAAAGCTGTGTCATCAACACTCACAAGTATAAAACTGCTTTTTTAAAGTAATATTTTGCATGTTAAAAAAAAAATCATGATTTTGACACAATTGTGTCTCATAATTAAAACAGATGACAGCCAAATGAACTTTGCTGTTTTATTTTCAATGAAACAATAGAAAATACGTACTCATATAGTAGGACAGTTGGCACAGTACAGTAAACTGACAGTTAATATTTCAACATTTGACATTTCTAACAATTTTGAACAGAAATAGTTCATGCACATTCAGATAAATTCTTCAAAATTACAATTTAAAAAAATTTGGCCAGGGGCCGGGCTGTATATATGCGCACTAATTGACTGAAAGAGCACGCACTTGGCACGATTATGTCATGTTATCGATGGAAAAATGCATTTTTAGACAATATGATTTGTCTGAGCGGCTAGTAGACGCCGAGAGTAAAAAGCGGTTGTCTTGTTGCCTTTCCATTAAGAACAATAAATTAGTTTTTAGTATAAAATTGCTGGTTTCAAGCACATATCATTATGTCAAGATAATGGCACTAGCATTTACTTCATTTAAGAATATTTTTCAACATATTGAGTAAAAAAGTCTGATATTTTTATTTTCTACCAAGAAAAGTGCACTTGTTATTAGTGAGAATATACTTATTTTAAGGTAGTTTTGGGTTTATTGAGGTTAGCTAATTTTACTTGTTTTGGAAAGTCTTGACAAGCCAAAGTTTCTTGTTCTATTGGCAGATAATTTAGCTTAGTTCAAATAAAATACCCCTCATTTTTGTATTTTTTTTTTTCTTGTTTTTGAACACTAACTTTTTGCAGTGTAACTCAAGATGTCATTTCTCTTATGAGTAAATAAATACAGTTAAAACAACGTTTAATACTCAATTCATTAAGTATATTACCGGATTTCCGGACCATAGGGTGCACCGGATTAGAAGGCGCACCGCCGATGAATGGTCTATTTTTGATATTTTTTCATATATAAGGCTCACCGGATTATAGGGCGCATAAAAGGAGTCATATTATTATTATTTTTTTCTAAATGTAAAAGACTTCCTTGTGGTCTACATAACATGCAATGGTGGTTCTTTGGTCAAAATGGTGCATGGATTATGTTTTACAGATCATCTTCAAACCACAGAAGAAGTGTCAAAAGATGGCGCTAACTGATTTAATGACATTCAGACTTTACCTAAATCAATAACGGAGCACTATCTCATCATCCGGAAACAACAACAACACCGGAATTGTGTCCCATGAAACACTGTCCGATCGGAACTCTCTAATAACTAAAGTTCCTTGGGTGAATAATGTAAACTCACTACACCGGTATGTTTTAGCGCTTTCATGGCGAGTTTACTGACAGATATAAGTAAGAACTTTACACTACTTTATATTAGAAATGGCAACAGCGGAGGATGAATGTTCCATAACAAGAAAACATAGAGGAAAATAAGAAACTTATCAACTATAGTACCGTCACGGACTACAAAGGCGGACGCGCACAATTTTTCAGGATCTTCAAGCCACAGAAGAAGTGTCAAAAGATGGCGCTAACTGATTTAATGACATTAAGACTTTACCTAAATCAATAACGGAGCAGCATCTCCTCATCCGGAAACAACAACAACACCGGAAATGTGTCCCGTGAAAAACCGTCCGACCGGAACTCTCTAATAACTAAAGTTCCTTGGGTGAATAATGTATACTCACTGCACCGGTATGTTTTAGTGCTTTCATGGCGAGTTTACTGAGAGATATAAGTAAGAACTTTACACTACTTTATATTAGAAATGGCAACAGCGGAGGATGAATGTTCCATAACAAGAAAACATAGAGGAAAATAAGAAATTTATCAACTATAGTACCGTCACGGACTACAAAGGCGGACGCGCACAATTTTTCAGGATTTACGCAGATCCCAAATATAGATCTTCAAGCCACGGAAGAAGTGTCAAAAGATGGCGCTAACTGATTTAATGACATTCAGACTTACAACAACACCGGAATTGTGTCCCGTGAAAAACCGTCCGACCGGAACTCTCTAATAACTAAAGTTCCTTAGGTGAATAATGTAAACTCACTACACCGGTATGTTTTAGCGCTTTCATGGCGAGTTTACTGACAGATATAAGTAAGAACTTTATACTACTTTATATTAGAAATGGCAACAGCGGAGGATGAATGTTCCATAACAAGAAAAAATAGAGGAAAATAAGAAACTTATCAACTATAGTACCGTCACGGACTACAAAGGAGGACGCGCACAATTTTTCAGGATTTACGCAGATCCCAAATACAGATCTTCAAGCCACGGAAGACGTGTCAAAAGATGGCGCTAACTGATTTAATGACATTCAGACTTTACCTAAATCAATAACGGAGCAGCATCTCCTCATCCGGAAACAACAACAACACCGGAAATGTGTCCCGTGGAACCCCCCCCCGCACCCCCACCTCAACCGGAGGGAGGTGGTAGCAGGGGTGTATAATGTAGCCCGGAAGAGTCAGGGCTGCATGGGATTCTGGGTATTTGTTCTGTTATGTTTATAATGTGTTAAGTTGCAGATGTTCTCCCGAAATGTGTTTGTCATTCTTGTTTGGTTTTGGTTCAAAGTGTGGCGCATAATTAGTAAGAATGTTAAAGTTGTTTTATACGGCCACCGTCAGTGTAACCTGTGCGGCTGTTGACCAAGTATGCATTGCTGTCACTTGCGTGTGCAAGTAGAAGATGCATATAACAAAAGGCAGGGCTGGCACGCTGTTTGTACAGATTGTAGAGGGCGCTAAATGCTGCACCATCATGGTCTAATCTCTTACGTGAATGAGCTAAATAATATTATCTGATATTTTACGCTAATGTGTTAATAATTTCACACATAAGTCGCTCCTGAGTATAAGTCGCACCCCCGGCCAAACTATGAAAAAAACTGCGACTTATAGCCGGAAAAATACGGTATATCCAGGCTGCTCAGTTCAAAATCAATAATAAAAGAACAACATAATCAACAGCACTTTGCTCTGTTTTGACGTGAAAAGACTGACCTCCCAGGAAGACAGAGTAATCCACCCTCTGGCAATGATTTCAATCAAAGTTGTTGTTTTGTTTTTTTAGTAGTAGTTGTTCTTTTTCTCAACTTGCATGCGTACATTCTAAAACTAAAAGTTAAAATGTTATTTATATTCTTTATTGCATTTGAACAAATGGACTACTCTTGAAGCTTTTGGTCTTAAAAAAAAAAAAGAAAAAAAAAAAAGAAAGGCAAGCATGTGTGTTTTCATTCACTGTGCACGTGTCACATGTGTGTGACCATGTTTTAGGGAGGCAACACCAGCTGAACGCTCTACAATCACAACAACTTTTTTATTATTATTTTTTTTATTTTTTTTTACTGGCCCCGGATTTACGCCTCCTGTGACATTCCAGCTGACAAGAGGACCACAAAGATTCCCTGGCTGAACTTTTGACTCGGCCAGAAAAAACTGTGGCACGAGCTTTTCCTGTTGCAAACATGATGGAGCTATTTTGGTGGCTGAAATGTAAGGGTGGGTGCCTGATGGTTCCAAGATGTGCTTTTGATGGAAAGCTCGCCAAAGAAGAACCATAACAATACCAAAGCCAGCCAGGATTAGAACATCAGATGGGAGGAAGGTCCTTAGGGGTGCATTGTCATACTACACCATTCGTACAATGAGACTTGTGCACACTCTTCTAGTCCACACTGAGCTTGCGGTATTTTTTGGTTTTAATATGGTTTCTGTAAGAGGACAAACACGACACAAACCTTCCTAACTGTTAAAAATCCCACTGTTTACATTAAACATGCTTCACTGATGAGAGTATTTGGTGAGCGCTGTTTTGTCCTACTATTTTCGGCGGTCCTTGAACTCATTGTAGTTTGTTTACATGTACAACTTTCTCCGATCTGCCACAGAAAGACGTGTTTTATGCCACTCCTTCTTTGTCTCATTTTGTCCACCAAACTTTTTATACTGTGCGTGAATGCACAAAGGTGAGCTTTGTTGATATTATGGACTTGTTGGAGTGCTCATCGGGCATAGTTGGTCAGTGCATGACTGCAAGCTAATCGATGCTAACATGCTAGTTAGGCTAGCTGTATGTACATGTTGCATCAATATGCCTCGTTTTGTAGGTATATTTGAGCTCATTTAATTTCCTTTACTATCCTATGTGTATTTAATTTATATTTGCATGTTTCATGACACGTTATCTGTATGTAATATTGGCTACATTTCTGATAGTTGTTTGTGTGCCATGTTGTTCCAGACCACAGCAAACGTTAAAGATTGTAATAAATCCACAAAAAGAAGACAGTCTGCTGTTTTCTTTAACTTGGACACACACATCTATACCTTTGGCCATTCTGAGCCAGTAATTTCCAGGAGTTATCTCACCCTCTGAGAAGTTGTACTAATGTTTTACAATTTTGCAAAAATGTGTAGAATTAATATGACATTTTAAGCATTTCTATCAAGGGAAATTTGCGTCATCCTGCGACACATAGTAATGTTGATTAATTAATCTAATTAAGACACTTATATCATGTGTTGCCTACATTATAACACTTAAGTTATTACACTTTGCGGCTTCAGACAGATTATTTTCTTGTATTTTTGATCCAATATGGCTCTTTCAAAATGTTGGGTTGCCGACACCTGGACTAGTAGGTAACAATCAACGTAATGGGCACTATTGTTGTAAGTTGATCTATTTTTCTTTCTTTTTTTCTTCTTATTATGCAGAGGAAATAATTGCACCACCCAAACTAGCCACCGGTTGTGCGGCTACGCTCGTCCAAGTGTGCAGTGAGATACCTTCATGGGAATGGGAGAACCATATTTGCGAGACGCCGGCATGGGGTCCACCTCGGAAGAAGTTTGTTTACATGTACAACTTCCTCCAATCTGCCACAGAAAGACGTGTTTTATGCCACTCCTTCTTTGTCTCATTTTGTCCACCAAACTTTTTATACTGTGCGTGAATGCACAAAGCTGAGCTTTGTTGATGTTATGGACTTGTTGGAGTGCTCATCAGGCATATTTGGTCAGTGCATGACTGCAAGCTAATCGATGCTAACATGCTGGTTAGGCTAGCTGTATGTACATGTTGCATCATTATGCCTCGTTTCTAGGTATATTTGAGCTAATTTAATTTCCTTTACTGTCTTATGTGTATTTAATTCATATGTGCATGTCTCATGACACATTATCTGTATGTAATATTGGCTGCATTTCCGATAGTTGTTTGTGTGCCATGTTGTTCCAGACCACAGCAAACGTTAAAGATTGTAATAAATCCACAATAAGACAGTGTGCCATTTCCTTTAACTTGGACACACACATCTATACCTTTGGCCAGTCTGAGCCAGTAATTTCCAGGAGTTATCTCACCCTCTGAGAAGTTGTACTAATGTTTTACAATTTTGCAAAAATGTGTAGAATAAATATGACATTTTAAACATTTCTATCAAGGGAAATTTGCGTCATCCTGCGACACATAGTAATTTTGATTAATTAATCTAATTAAGACACTTATATCATGTGTTGCCTACATTATAACACTTAAGTTATTACACTTTGCGGCTTCAGACGGATTATTTTCTTGTATTTTTGATCCAATATGGCTCTTTCAAAATGTTGGGTTGCCGACACCTGGACAAGTAGGTAACAATCAACGTAATGGGCACCATTGTTGTAAGTTGATCTATTTTTCTTTCTTTTTTTCTCTTATTATGCAGAGGAAATAATTGCACCACCCAAACTAGCCACCGGTTGTGCGGCTACGCTCGTCCAAGTGTGCGGTGAGATACCTTCATGGGAATGGGAGAACCATATTTGCGAAGCGCCGGAATGGGGTCCACCTCGGAAGGAGTTTGTTTACATGTACAACTTCCTCCAATCTGCCACAGATAGATGTGTTTTATGCCACTCCTTCTTTGTCTCATTTTGTCCACCAAACTTTTTATACTGTGCGTGAATGCACATAGGTGAGCTTTGTTGATATTATGGACTTGTTGGAGTGCTCATCAGGCATAGTTGGTCAGTGCATGACTGCAAGCTAATCGATGCTAACATGCTAGTTAGGCTAGCTGTATGTACATGTTGCATCATTATGCCTCGTTTTGTAGGTATATTTCAGCTCATTTAATTTCCTTTACTGTCCTATGTGTATTTAATTTATATTTGCATGCCTCATGACACATTATCTGTATGTAATTATGTCTGCATTTCCGATAGTTGTATGTGTGCCATGTTGTTCCAGACTGCAGCAAACGTTAAAGATTGTAATAAATCCACAAGAAGAAGACAATCTGCCGTTTCCTTGAACTTGGACACACACATCTATACCTTTAGCCTTTCTGAGCCAGTAATTTCCAGGTGTTATCTCACCCTCTGAGAAGTTTTACTAATGTTTTACAATTTTGCAAAAATGTGTAGAATTAATATGACATTTTAAGCATTTCTATCAAGGGAAATTTGCGTCATCCTGCAACACATAGTCATTTTGATAGTAGAATATTATAGCTAATTAAGACACTTACATCATGTGTTGCCTACATTATAACACTTAAGTTATTGCACTTTGCGGCTTCAGCCAGATTATTTTCTTGTACTTTTGGTCCAATATGGCTCTTTCAAAATGTTGGGTTGGCACTGCACCACCCAAACTAGCCACCCGTTGTGCGGTTACGCTCGTCCAAGTGTGCAATGAGATACCTTCATGGGAATGGGAGAACCATATTTGCGAGGCGCCGGAATGGGGTCCACCTCGGAAGGAGGGCGAGGAAGGCGAGGAGGGCGGCCGGGAATGGTGCGACGGGTGCGACGGCGGTGAGCCCAGACTACTGGCCAGGAAGGTCCCCATGAAGGAGGCGGAGGAGTTTCCCATCAATCCACTTCCTGCGAGGTGGAGAGAAAACACGGTTAGAAAACACAAACAATGACACGTTGATTCAAAAAGCGTTTCCGGAATCATTAAACTCGAAATTTTGAATGCTGCCCCTGGGAGGGGGTGAATGAATGAACGCATGTGTGAGAGCGTAACACTCTGACCGAAGAGTCCTGGTCCTCTCCCCTGTGGACACATCTCACAGCTGAGCACACACTTTTCCAGGCTCCCTCCCTTATCGCTCTCACACACTTTCTGCTCCCCCGTGTGTCCTCCATCCATTATCCTCTGCTCTCCATCCACCCTCAATCTCCCTCATCGCTCTGATCCAGTTCTCTCCATCTTCCCATTTCACAGTGGGAATCATACTTTTTTTCAACTCGAGTTAAATTTAGACATTTTTCTTCCCTCTTGATTTTATCAGTGTACCAGCTCTCCGAGTCCAAGTTATGTCATCCTAAAGCGGCCCATACCTGTTCCTTAAAGACAATTAGCTCTTAAGACTCACATTAGAAATGTGGATCTTCCCTGGGACCTACACTGCAAAAAGTCAGTGTTCAAAAACAAGAAAAAAAAATACAAAAATTAGGGATATTTTATTTGAACTAAGCAAAATTATCTGCCAATAGAACAAGAAAATTTGGCTTGTCAAGACTTTACAAAACAAGTAAAATTAGCTAACCTCAATGAACCCAAAAATACCTTAAAATAAGTATATTCTCACAACAAGTGCACTTTTCTTTATAGAAAAAATAGACCTTTTTGCTCAATATGTTGAAAAATATTCTAAAAATTAAGTAAATGCTAGTGCCATTATCTTGACATAATGATATGCATTACATTTCTTGAAACCAGCAAACTTATACTAAAAACTAGTTTATTGTTCTTAATGGAAAGGCAACAAGGCAACCGCTTGTTACTCTCGGGGTCTATTAGCCGCTCAGGCAAATCATATGGTCTAAAAATTAATTTTTCCATCGATAACATGACATAATCGCGCCAAGTGCGTGCTCATTCAGTCAATTAGTGCGCATTTTTACAGCCAAACATTTTTTTAATTGTAATTTTGAAGAATTGATCTGAATGTGCATGAACTATTTCTGTTCAAAATTGTTAGAAATGTCAAATGTTGAAATATTAACTGTCAGTTTACTGTACTGTGCAAACTGTACTACTATATGAGTACATATTTTCTATTGTTTCATTGAAAATAATCCGAACGTGACATGACAATCGACAATGTCCCCACAAAGAAGGATAAAAACAAAGTAGATGCGGTAAATAATCACTCAAAGGAAGACATGAAACTGCTACAGGAAAATACCAAAAAAAGAGAAAAAGCCTCCAAAACACGAGCGCAAGACAAGAACTAAAACACTACACACAGGAAAACAGCAAAAAAGTCCAAATAAGTCAGGGCGTGATGTGACAGGTGGTGACAGTACACCTACACTGCAAAAAGTCAGTGTTCAAAAACAAGAAAATGAAAATAAAAATGAGGGGTATTTTATTTGAACTAAGCAAAATTATCTGCCAATAGAACAAGAAAATTCGGCTTGTCAAGACTTTCCAAAACAAGTAAAAATAGCTAACCTCAATGAACCCAAAAATACCTTAAAATAAGTATATTCTCACTAATAACAACTGTACTACTATATGAGTACGTATTTTCTATTGTTTCATTGAAAATAAAACAGCAAAGTCAATTTGGCTGTCATCTGTTTTAATTAGGAGACACAATTGTGTCAAAATCATGATTTTTTTTTTAACATGCAAAATATTACTTTAAAAAAGCAGTTTTATACTTGTGAGTGTTGATGACACAGCTTTGCATCAGTTGATATTCTAGTTTCAAGCATGTTTTACTCAATATAGGTCATCACATCTCAGCAACAAGCTGTAATATCTTACTGAGATCATTTAGGACCAAAACCCTTAAAACAAGTAAAACACTCTAACATAAAATCTGCTTAGTGAGAAGAATTATCTTATCAGACAGAAAATAAGCAAATATCACCCTTATTTGAGATATTTAATCTTACTTAGATTTCAGTTTTTGCAGTGTAGGGCTGGGCGATATGGACGAAAAAGTATATATATTTGTACTTAAACTCGATATTCGATACACGCTATATTGCCAAAAGTATTTGGCCACCCATCCAAATCATCAGAATCAGGTGTCCTAATCACTCGGCCCGGATTAGGTAACCCACAGAAAAAAAAACTAAAATCTAAGTAAGATGAAATATCTCAAATAAGGGTGATATTTGCTTATTTTCTGTCTGATAAGATAATTCTTCTCACTAAGCAGATTTTATGTTAGAGTGTTTTACTTGTTTTAAGGGTTTTGGTCCGAAATGATCTCAGTAAGCTGTGTCATCAACACTCACAAGTAGCAAGACTTGGACTATGGGTTGTTTGTTTTCCCGAGATGCAAGTAAAGTTGGACTGGACATGGCGTGAAGGTAAAGACAAGATTTATTTTTAACTCTAAACTACAAAAAAAAAGTGCAAACAAAAGGCACACACAAAGGCGTGACTAATGAAACAAAAACTAGCACTTGGGCAAAAAACTATGAACAATAAACAAAAACTAACTTGGAACGCAGGGAACTATGGCATAGATTTCAAAGGTAGCATGGAGGTACAGAAGTAGCATGGGTGTCAGAAGCGAAACAGAGTTAGTAAGGATAATGTCACCAGGACGAGCAACAGAAAAAGACAGGCTTAAATAACAGTGACATGATAAGTGACAGGTGCGCGAGTGCAAAAACTGAAATCTAAGTAAGATGAAATATCTCAACGAAGGGTGATATTTGCTTATTTTCTTTCTGATAAGATAATTCTTCTCACTAAGCAGATTTTATGTTAGAGTGTTTTACTTGTTTTAAGGGTTTTGGTCCTAAATGATCTCAGTAAGCTGTGTCATCAACACTCACAAGTAGCAAGACTTGGACTATGGGTTGTTTGTTTTCCCGAGATGCAAGTAAAATTGGACTGGACATGGCGTGAAGGTAAAAACATGATTTATTTTTAACTCTAAACTACAAAAAAAAGGTGCAAACAAAAGGCACACACAAAGGCGTGACTAATGAAACAAAAACTATGGCATAGATTTCAAAGGTAGCATGGAGGTACAGAAGTAGCATGGGTGTCAGAAGCGAAACAGAGTTAGTAAGGATAATGTCACCAGGACGAGCAACAGAAAAAGACAGGCTTAAATAACAGTGACATGATAAGTGACAGGTGCGCGAGTGCAAAAACTGAAATCTAAGTAAGATGAAATTTCTCAAATAAGGGTGATATTTGCTTATTTTCTGTCTGATAAGATAATTCTTCTCACTAAGCAGATTTTATGTTAGAGTGTTTTACTTGTTTTAAGGGTTTTGGTCCTAAATGATCTCAGTAAGCTGTGTCATCAACACTCACAAGTGTCAAAACTTGGACTATGGGTTGTTTGTTTTCCCGAGATGCAAGTAAAGTTGGACTGGACATGGCGTGAAGGTAAAGACATGATTTATTTTTAACTCTAAACTACAAAAAAAGGTGCAAACAAAAGGCACACACAAAGGCGTGACTAATGAAACAAAAACTAGAACTTGGGCAAAAAACTATGAACAATAAACAAAAACTAACTTGGAATGCAGGGAACTATGGCGTAGATTTCAAAGGTAGCATGGAGGTACAGAAGTAGCATGGGTGCCAGAAGCAAAACAGAGTTGGTAAGGATAATGTCACCAGGACGATCAACAGAAAAAGACAGGCTTAAATAACAGTGACATGATAAGTGACAGGTGCGCGAGTGCAAAAACTGAAATCTAAGTAAGATGAAATTTCTCAAATAAGGGTGATATTTGCTTATTTTCTGTCTGATAAGATCATTCTTCTCACTAAGCAGATTTTATGTTAGAGTGTTTTACTTGTTTTAAGGGTTTTGGTCCTAAATGATCTCAGTAAGCTGTGTCATCAACACTCACAAGTGTCAAGACTTGGACTATGGGTTGTTTGTTTTCCCGAGATGCAAGTAAAGTTGGACTGGACATGGCGTGAAGGTAAAGACATGATTTATTTTTAACTCTAAACTACAAAAAAAAGGTGCAAACAAAAGGCGCGCGCAAAGGCGGAGAACAAACTTGACTAATGAAACAAAAACTAGCACTTGGGCAAAAAACTATGAACAATAAACAAAAACTAACTTGGAACGCAGGGAACTATGGCATAGATTTCAAAGGTAGCAGGTACAGAAGTAGCATGGGTGTCAGAAGCGAAACAGAGTTAGTAAGGATAATGTCACCAGGACGATCAACAGAAAAAGACAGGCTTAAATAACAGTGACATGATAAGTGACAGGTGCGCGAGTGCAAAAACTGAAATCTAAGTAAGATGAAATTTCTCAAATAAGGGTGATATTTGCTTATTTTCTGTCTGATAAGATAATTCTTCTCACTAAGCAGATTTTATGTTAGAATCTTTTACTTGTTTTAAGGGTTTTGGTCCTAAATTATCTCAGTAAGCTGTGTCATCAACACTCACAAGTGTCAAAACTTGGACTATGGGTTGTTTGTTTTCCCGAGATGCAAGTAAAGTTGGACTGGACATGGCGTGAAGGTAAAGACATGATTTATTTTTAACTCTAAACTACAAAAAAAAGGTGCAAACAAAAGGCACACACAAAGGCGTGACTAATGAAACAAAAACTAGCACTTGGGCAAAAAACTATGAACAATAAACAAAAACTTACTTGGAACGCAGGGAACTATGGCATAGATTTCAAAGGTAGCATGGAGGTACAGAAGTAGCATGGGTGTCAGAAGTGAAACAGAGTTAGTAAGGATAATGTCACCAGGACGAGCAACAGAAAAAGACAGGCTTAAATAACAGTGACATGATAAGTGACAGGTGCGCGAGTGCAAAAACTGAAATCTAAGTAAGATGAAATATCTCAACGAAGGGTGATATTTGCTTATTTTCTTTCTGATAAGATAATTCTTTTCACTAAGCAGATTTTATGTTAGAGTGTTTTACTTGTTTTAAGGGTTTTGGTCCTAAATGATCTCAGTAAGCTGTGTCATCAACACTCACAAGTGTCAAAACTTGGACTATGGGTTGTTTGTTTTCCCGAGATGCAAGTAAAGTTGGACTGGACATGGCGTGAAGGTAAAGACATGATTTATTTTTAACTCTAAACTACAAAAAAAAAGGTGCAAACAAAAGGCACACACAAAGGCGTGACTAATGAAACAAAAACTAGAACTTGGGCAAAAAACTATGAACAATAAACAAAAACTAACTTCGAAAGCAGGGAACTAGGGCGTAGATTTCAAAGGTAGCATGGAGGTACAGAAGTAGCATGGGTGTCAGAAGCGAAACAGAGTTGGTAAGGATAATGTCACCAGGACGATCAACAGAAAAAGACAGGCTTAAATAACAGTGACATGATAAGTGACAGGTGCGCGAGTGCAAAACGTGACATGAGGACAGGTGAAAACTAATGGGTTGTCATGGAAACAAAACAAACAAGAGTGCACAAAGGGTCCAAAAACCAAACCGAACATAACCAAAACAAAACATGATCACACAGACATGACAACAAGTATACAACTACTTTTTAAAGTAATAATTTCTTACTTCAAGCATGAAAAAAAAATCATGACTTTGACACAATTGTGTCTCATACTTAAAACAGATGACAGCCAAATGGACTTTGCTGTTTTATTTTCAATGAAACAATAGAAAATACGTACTCATATAGTAGTACAGTTATTAGTGAGAATATACTTATTTTAAGGTATTTTTGGGTTCATTGAGGTTAGCTAATTTTCTTGTTCTATTTGCAGATAATTGTGCTTAGTTCAAATAAAATACTCCTAATTTTTGTATTTTTTTTTCTTGTTTTTGAACATTGACCTTTTGCAGTGTAGGCATTAGAGATGCGCGGTTTGCGGGCACAACCGCGGAGTCGGATCGGGCGGATGAAATTAAAAAAAATTAGATTTTATCCGCGGGTCGGGTCGGGTCGGGTCGGGTCGGGCTATTGAAATTAAAAAAAATTAGATTTTAAATAGATTCAGGCGGGTGGCAGTTAAACCAATTCAGAAATATATATACATAGTTAAATGTTGTTACCCACATACGAAAAACGAGCAGGCACCTGCAGCATATGCCACAACAGAAGAAAAAAAAGAAAAAGAGATGGACACTTTTACGGAGCGGAGAAGGGACGCCTCGCCGGGGTCTGGGACCGAGGCCCCTTCCCCCGAGAGGGCCCCACCAAGAGCCGTAGCTGAGGCGATCCGCGAGAAGGGCCCGACGCACGTCCAGGGTCACCACCGCGCCCACCGCACCGACACCCCGCCTCGTCCGCCTTCGCCGCGGCCGGCGTCACGCGCAGCAGGTAAGCAGCTTACCTGCCCGCCACCCCCGTGGCCGGGGGCTCGTAACAGGGGTCACTCCGCGCGCTCCGCCCGCGCAGCTTACCTGCCCGCCACCCCTGTTGCCGGGGGCGCGTAACAGGGGTCACTCCGCGCGCAATGCGCTCACGAAAGGGGTGGGGCTCACCCTGGTTGATATAGACAGCAGGACGGTGGCCATGGAAGTTGGAACCCGCTAAGGAGTGTGTAACAACCCACCTGCCGAATCAACTAGCCCTGAAAATGGATGGCGCTGGAGCGTCGGGCCCATACCCGGCCGTCGCCGGCAGCGAGACGCGCTTGGAGGTGCGCTCAGCGCGGCTCCCATATGATTGCGCACTGGTGTGCGTCTGGGTCGTGACAGCGTGGCACGCGAATGTCTGTGCTGCATTGGATCAGTCTCCTTTCTTTGACAGGCAAAAGCTTTATAACCTCACTAATGCCTTGCATCGTCTATATTAGATATATAACAACGGGCGGGTGCGGGCGGGTGCGGATCTGATCAAATGTTAGAACGGGTGGATGGCGGATGGTTGACGACTTTCTGATGCGGTTGCGGATGAAATAATTGCCTATCCGCGCATCTCTAGTAGGCATGGAGACTGTTTCTACAAACATTTGTGAAAGAATGGGCCGCTCTCAGGAGCTCACTGCAAAAAGTCAGTGTTCAAAAACAAGAAAAAAAATACAAAAATTAGGGGTATTTTATTTGAACTAAGCAAAATTATCTGCCAAGGTTTCTCATAGTCATTCACATTGACATCCCACTGGGTTGTGAGTTTTTCCTTGCCCTTATGTGGGCTCTGAACCGAGGATGTCGTTGTGGCTTGTGCAGCCATTTGAGACACTTGTGATTTAGGGCTATATAAATAAACATTGATTGATTGATTGTTTGATTGATTGATTGAGCACTCCATGCATGTGTATTATTTACACTCATTTAACGATAAATCAAAGCAACATAATTGTGGGGGGGCGTGGCCGGCGGGCCTGCGGAGAAGCGGGGCGTGTCAGGACCGGCCTCGAGATTAGTGGCAGGTGCGTAGATGACACATCTGTGAGTGTTTGTCTGATCACCTGCCGCGCTGTTAAAGGCGGCAGTCGGGGAGGAGAAGGGAGTGTCGTTGATGGTGGTTGAAGAGCAAGACACACTGATGGTGGAGAAAAAACATTTATTGAAAAAAAAATCGCTGTTCAGAACCATGAACAAAGCTGTCCTATCTGTCCTTGGTGGTCTGAAGGACCCGGAGGAGCAATACCTCCACAATAATATACAAACCCCGTTTCCATATGAGTTGGGAAATTGTGTTAGATGTAAATATAAACGGAATACAATGATTTGCAAATCATTTTCAACCCATATTCAGTTGAATTATGCTACAAAGACAACATATTTGATGATCAAACTGATAAATATATATATTTTTTTGCAAATAATCATTAACTTTAGAATTTGATGCCAGCAACACGTGACAAAGAAGTTGGGAAAGGTGGCAATAAATACTGATAAAGTTGAGGAATGCTCATCAAACACTTATTTGGAACATCCCACAGGTGTGCAGGCTAATTGGGAACAGGTGGGTGCCATGATTGGGTATAAAAACACCCTCCCAAAAAATGCTCAGTCTTTCACAAGAAAGAATGGGGCGAGGTACACCCCTTTGTCCACAACTGCGTGAGCAAATAGTCAAACAGTTTAAGAACAACATTTCTCAAAGTGCAATTGCAAGAAATTTAGGAATTTCAACATGTACGGTCCATAATATCATCAAAAGGTTCAGAGAATCTGGAGAAATCACTCCACGTAAGCGGCATGGCCGGAAACCAACATTGAATGACCTTGACCTTCGATCCCTCAGGCGGCACTGTAGCAAAAACCGACATCGATCTCTAAAGGATATCACCACATGGTCTCAGGAACACTTCAGAAAACCACTGTCACTCAATACAGTTCGTCGCTACATCTGTAAATGCAAGTTAAAGCTCTACTATGCAAAGCGAAAGCCATTTATCAACAACACCCAGAAACGCCGCCGGCTTCTCTGGGCCCGAGATCATGTAAGATGGACTGATGCAAAGTGGAAAAGTGTTCTGTGGTCTGACGAGTCCACATTTCAAATTGTTTTTGGAAATATTCGACATCTTGTCATCCGGACCAAAGGGGAAGCGAATCAGCCAGATTGTTATCAACGCAAAGTTCAAAAGCCAGCATCTGTGATGGTATGGGGGTGCATTAGTGCCCAAGGCATGGGTAACTTACACATCTGTGAAGGCACCATTAATGCTGAAAGGTACAAACAGGTTTTGGAACAACATATGCTGCCATCTAAGCGCCGTCTTTTTTATGGACGCCCCTGCTTATTTCAGCAAGACAATGCCAAGCCACATTCAGCACGTGTTACAACAGCGTGGCTTCGTAGAAAAAGACCTGTCTCCCATCGAAAATGTGTGGCGCATTATGAAGCGTAAAATACGACAGCGGAGACCCCCGGACTGTTGAACGACTGAAGCTCTACATAAAACAAGAATGGGACATAATTCCACTTTCAAAGCTTCAACAATTAGTTTCCTCAGTTCCCAATCGTTTACTGAGTGATGTTAATAGAAAAGGTGATATAACACAGTGGTGAACATGCCCTTTCCCAACTACTTTGGCACGTGTTGCAGCCATGAAATTCTAAGTTAATGATTATTTGCAAAAAAAAAAAAAAAGTTTATGAGCTTGAACATCAAATATGTTGTCTTTGTAGTGCATTCAACTGAATATGGGTTGAAAAGGATTTGCAAATCTTTGTATTCCGTTTATATTTACATCTAACACAATTTCTCATCTCATATGGAAACGGGGTTTGTAAATCAAAGCTTTTTTTGAAACAAATTAATTGATTTAATGGAATATTCTTTGCAACTCTAAACAATAAAGGAATGACCCAATTCGAGTCCCCGGCCCTTGGTTTTGGGTGAGCATGTCTGTTTATTTTTTTCGTTTAGGAACAAGTAACAATTCCTGTGATTGTTGCTTTTGAAATGACTTCCAGATGAGGCTCGATGCTAATTTTTAATCAGCGTGGCGCCACAACAAATGTTTTATCAAGAGTGCAATCAGGATAATGCTGTGTTGCAGTTTTTTGTTTTTTTTTATCTCCTCTGCATCTTCTGCTGGTTCTATATTGTTATTTTTTTTCACAAGCTTTGATGTTTTTTTTTAGTAAAATTATTACGTAAACTTGCAGACTACTGTAGTTTAACATTACCAAAAAAAACCTAAAAAAAAACAGGACTTATTATTATTATTATTATTATTATTACTATTATTATTATTATTATTATGACATTACGCCGCATGGCTATTAATAATGACTATTGTCTGCCTGTTCCTTCCTGACTCTCCCCTTGTTCTCCATTATAATGATTGCACCAGCAGAGCAATCTATCCCTGGCTACTGTGTGTTTAACAAGACTATATGATGAGTAATTTGACCATTTGTAACGATGCCGTACACGGACTAGACTTGGGGCCCGATTGTCTATTATGCATTTCCGGAGAAAACACACTCATTAAGTAGCGTTTAAATTGCATTGCCGTAACAGCACGAGTGCCTTGTTCGCACCCAACCCCCGCCTTAGTCACACTACCACAAAGTGTCTTGGATATGTAGAGCAGTGTTTTTCAACCTTTTTTGAGCCAAGGCATGATTTTTTGCATTGCAAAAATCCGGAGGCAATACCACCGGGTAGAAATACCGTATTTTTCGGATTATAAGTCGCAGTTTTATTCATAGTTTGGCCGGGCTCCAGTGCGACTTATATATGTTTTTTTCCTTCTTTATTATGCATTTTCGGCAGGTGCGACTTATACTCCGGTGCGACTTATACTCCGAAAAATACGGTAATTAAAAAACGAAACTCAGTTGACAGTAAAAAGTCAAGTTGCTGTGTGGATGGCCGGGATGCGGTGTTTGCATTGGGCGTGGGGGCTGTGCGGTTTCTCTGCGTTTGGTTGCCGGTATGGGCTCTGCAGGGTTGGGTTGGGGCGGGCGGGGGCTGGCTTTGTTTGGCGGGGGGAGGGGCTCGCGTGGCGTCACGTTAAAGTGGTCTGGTGTGGGTCACGGGCTGTGGCGGGGGGTGGCGGCCTCCTGGCCGTAGTTCCTGGTTGTTGGCCGCGTGGACTGGGGGGATGTCCGGGCCCTCTACTCCTCCTACTTATAGCGCACACAGTCACACATATATAGGACTTTGGGGATTGTCCTGCGGGGAGGCATGGCGGGGGGTTGAGGATGCCTCCAATGGGGCTCCAGTCCTCCTTTCTTGTCCCCTGCTCGTCCATCCCTCAATCTTAGCTGCATATTAGACACTTAGGATTTGGGGGGCTTGGTTTGGTTGGGACCCACCATGACCTTGATGTCCCCCAATTTTAATCGCATTATTAGTTCCCACAAGCATACATATCTCACTCACGCTACAGTACACACATCAATAGGGACTGGAGGTCGGCTGTAACGGCTGACCTCCTAATTTTAACTACACAGTAGACACTCTGGGGGCCTTGTACACATGCATGGGGGGTTTGGGGTTCGGCGCACCCCTCATTGCCTCGTCGGCCGGCGGGGACTGCGGTCTGGTGGCCTGCCAGGCTTTTATTCATTTATTATTGTTATATATATATTTTTTATTTTTAATGTATTTATTATTTTTATTTTTATTATTACTCATTTTTATTTTATTTTATTTTTAAAATTTTATTTTTTATTTTATTTTTTTATTTTTATTTTATTTCATTTTTTTTTAATCTTATTATTTATTTGTGTGTGGCGTCGCGCGGGTCTCACTTCCTGTTGGATGGGGTCCGTGCCCGTGTGGCCCGACCTTGCGCTGTGGGGTCTCTGTTGGTGACTTGGTGTGGTGGCGGCGCAGCCCCCGTGTCTGGTCTGGATGCTGTGTCCCGGTTGTTTGGGCGGTGGTGTGTTTGTGCGGGTTTGGGTTGGGGTGGGGGGCCTTTTGGTTGGGGGGGTTGTTGGTGTCTCTTGTTTGCGTGTTGGCGTTCGGGCTGACCGGCGGGCTGGCGCCGGCTGGTCTCCGTGGCCCTGGTGGCGTGTGGTTGCTGGTCGCAGTTTTTCTTTGATCGCTTTAATTTGATTGGCTGGTGCTGGCTGTCTGGGGTTATTGCGGCTGCTGTTTCTGCTGCCGTTTGTTTGTGGTGTGGGCGCCCGTGGCTGCTGGGTCTGGTGCAGGGGTGTGGCTGATGTTGTGACTGGTGGCAGCGCGCGCGCGTGATGGCTGTCGGGGCTGACGAACTGTGTATATGTATGTATATGTGTGTGTATGTATGTATGTTTATATATGTGTATGTGTACATATGTGTATGTATATGTATATATGTGTATGTGTGGGTATGTATACGTGTATGTGTGTATGTGTATGTGTATGTGTGTATGTATGTATGTATGTATGTATATTTCTGGGGGTACGCTCTGGGCCTGCCTGTCAGACGGGGGTCGACGCCTCAGGCTACTGCATCCGAACTGCGTGTCTGGAGCTCCTGGGTCCCGCTGTCCATCCCTTCCGGGTGCCCGTCTTGGTTGGGGCCTGTTGGGCCTAGTCCCTGCGTCTATTGTGGTAGCTTGGTGCTGCAAGGTATTCCGAGGTGCTGCGAGTCGGCCAGTTGCTGGGGTAGTGACCTTGTTTGTCAGCATGTCTGTGATCTTCTTTTAATTCTTTTTTTTTTTTTTATTAATTAATTAATTAATTTATTTATTTATTTATTTTTAAAATATATTTTATTAATATTATTTTTTAATTTTTCCCCTCCCTCAGGGGGGGGGCTCGGCGGGGCGGTTGCTGGTTGTTCCATCTCCATCGTTGGGGTCCCTGCGGGTGGGGTGGGTGGTTCCCGTGGCCCTGTGCCTGGGTGGTCCTGCGGCGGCCGGTTTGGGTGGGGTGGCCGGGGGCTGGCCTCGCCGCGCTCTCCGGGGGTGGGGGGTGGGCTCGTGGGGGCCCGGTTGCCGGTGGGGCGGGGGCGGTCTTCCCGTCCGGTTGCGGGGAGTCTCTGGGTCCTTCGGGCGGGGCGTCTCGCCTTTCTGCCCGTGTGGGGTGTGGTCTCTCGCTGGCTTGGGGTCTGGCTGTCCCCTGCTTTTCTCGTGCCCTGTCCTCCGCCGGGTGCGTCTGTCTGCGGCCTGCTGCTGGCCCTTGTGGGCGGTACGGTGGGTCGGGCTCTGGGGTTCCTGTCGCTGGCCGGCTTGGCTGCGTGGGGGCGGTGGTCCCTGGTTCCCTGGGCACCACGCCTCCTGTTTGTGGGTTGGGCTCTCGGGGGTGATGGGGCCGTGCTCTGGCTCCCACGCACTCTGGGAGTCGAATGTATTGTACATGCAAATTCACATATGCTCACATACGTACATAGGTACCTACGCTCCCACATACATACACAAATACAGTACATATTTACCTACCTAATGTTCGTACATCCACACGCACATTCAATATACAAACATACACATACACATACTGTACATATACATTCACTGTACAAACACATATACACATTCTGTACATATACATTCATTGTACAAACACATATACACATTCTGTACATATACAAGTACATATGCATACTTACACTCATGCACATAATCACGTTTCATCAAACATATATTAACGTTGTTGCCCTAGGGCCCTAAACTGGGTGTAACACATGGCACACTGACAAAGCTTAACCTATTGTGACTATAACAATCTACAAGGTTAATGTAGGTTGCTTCTCTTTCTCCCCCTCCATTTTTCTGCATTCTTTCGTATCTCAAGTTATCATTACGTATATGTATTGTTGCATTTAAACAACTGTATTGTTGATAATAAAGGTAAATTATTGGTATTGTTCATTATCAATAGCGCTATTTCTATTGGTATTTGTATTGATCCATTTGTAGTGTAATAATGCTCATTGTCATTTCTGTATTATTTTTTATTTTTCGCTAACTGCTTATTTGCTATTACTTTTACCATCATATTTGTACATGTCATATTTGCTGATGTTGCTCTATTGTTGTTGTTGTTGTTGTTTGCTGTTGTTGTTTTTGTCTCTCTGTCTAATCCCCCTCTTGTCCCCACAATTTCCCCCTCTGTCTTCTTTTTTTTTCTCTTTCTATCCCCTCCTGCTCCGGCCCGGCTGCACTAAATGATAATATAAATACATTTAATAAAGTCAAATACAAATAAGGCAACAAGAGAAGTATCCTACACTTCTCTTTTGTAAAGTAAATCTGAACAGCCGACATGGGCATCTACATCAACTATATGATTTGCCTGAGAAGCTGGACAGGACATAAAAAAAAAAAAAAAAGTAAAAAGTCATCTTAAAAAACGGAATGGAATTATTTGTTTCTATGAACGATAAAACACTGAATATTGACAAAAAGTCGTTGTCGCAATTGTTGGATATGACATTAAACCAGGCCTGGGCAATTATTTTGACTCGGGGGCCAAATTTAGAGAAATAAATATATCTGAGGGCAGGTATATCTATTTTTAGGAACACTAATACAAAACCTCACAATAATGTTTGATTGAATGCTAAAAATGTTTTGACAGATCGCCTTAAAAAACGAAATGGAATTATTTTTTTCTATGAACGATAAAACACTGAATATTGACAATAATTTGTTGTCACAATTGTTGGATATGACTTTAAACCAGGCCTGGGCAATTATTTTGACTCGGGGGCCAAATTTAGAGAAATAAATGTGTCTGAGGGCCGGTATATCTATTTTTAGGAACGCTAATACAAAACCTCACAATAATGTCTGATTGAATGCTAAAACGTTTTGACAGATCGCCTTAAAAAACGAAATGGAATTATTTTTTTTTCTATGAACGATAAAACACTGAATATTGACAAAAAGTCGTTGTCGCAATTGTTGGATATGACTTTAAACCAGGCCTGGGCAATTATTTTGACTCGGGGGCCAAATTTAGAGAAATAAATGTGTCTGAGGGCCGGTATATCTATTTTTAGGAACACTAATACAAAACCTCACAATAATGTCTGATTGAATGCTAAAAACGTTTTGACAGATCGCCTTAAAAAAACGGAATGGAATTATTTTTTTCTATGAACGATAAAACACTGAATATTGACAAAAAGTAATTGTCGCAATTGTTGGATATGACTTTAAACCAGGCCTGGACAAGTATTTTGACTGGGGGGCCAAATTTAGAGAAATAAATATGTCTGAGGGCCGGTATATCTATTTTTAGGAACACTAATACAAAACCTCCCAATAATGTCTGATAGAATGCTAAAAACGTTTTGACAGATCGCCTTAAAAAACGGAATGGAATTATTTGTTTCTATGAACGATAAAACACTGAATATTGACAAAAAGTCGTTGTCGCAATTGTTGGATATGACTTTAAACCAGGCCTGGACAATTATTTTGACTGGGGACCAAATTTAGAGAAATACATGTGTCTGAGGGCCGGTATATCTATTTTTAGGAACACTAATACAAAACCTCACAATAATGTCTGATTGAATGCTAAAAACGTTTTGACAGATCGCCTTAAAAAACGGAATGGAATTATTTTTTCTATGAACGATAAAACACTGAATATTGACAAAAAGTCGTTTTTGCAAATGTTGGATATGACTTTAAACCAGGCCTGGACAATTATTTTGACTGGGGGGGGCCAAATTTAGAGAAATAAATGTGTCTGAGGGCTGGTATATCTATTTTTAGGAACACTAATACAAAACCTCACAATAATGTCTGATTGAATGCTAAAAACGTTTTGAGAGATCACCTTAAAAAACGGAATGGAATTATTGTTTTCTATAAACGATAAAACACTAAATATTGACAACATATGAACGTCACACCCCCCTCTCGATCGACATATTTTACAATCAAGCAAAACGCGACAAACAGCAAAATATTAACGCAAAGGGTAAAAATACATTATACAATCTGATATATCACTAAGCTTTGGAACTTTGTTGTGAAAATCTCCTTCCACGTCTGTCCCTGACACCCACATTTCAGGCTGACACTCTGTGGAAACGCTCCCCACCCCCAATGCTTGGTTCCTCGTCTGAGCTGCTGTGACTTAGATTACCATAGTAACTAATTAATTACCATAGTTACTAGTATATCATGCAAAAGCGCAGATTCCAACCATTAATACTTTGTATAGTTCAAGACTTACGGTCATTTGAAAACATCACTGCACGTCATAATGGCAGCTACACTTTCCATCTTAAGGACCTAAAAAAAAAAATGGGAATGTCCGGCGGGCCAGATTGAAATATTTAACGGGCCGCATGTGGCCCCCGGGTCTTAATTTGCCCAGGTCTGCTTTAAACCATAACCAAGCATGCGTCACTATAGCTCTTGTCTCAAAGTAGGTGTACTGTCATGACCTGTCACATCTGACTAATTTTGAGTTTTTTGCTGTTTTCCTGTGTTCTTGTCTTGCGCTCCTATTTTGGTGTCTTTTCCTCTTTTTTTTTGGTATTTTCCTGTAGCAGTTTCATGTCTTCCTTTGAGCCATATTTCCCGCATCTACTTTGTTTTAGCAATCAAGAATATATCAATTGTTTTTTTTATACTTATTTGTGGGGACATTGTTGATTATCATGTCATGTTCGGACGCACATTGTGGACACCGTCTTTGCTCCACAGTAAGTCTTTGCTGTCGTCCAGCATTCTGTTTTTGTTTACTTTGTAGCCAGTTCGGTTTTAGTTTCGTTCTGCATAGCCTTCTCTAAGCTTCAATGCCTTTTCTTAGGTGCACTCACCTTTTGTTTGTTTTTGATTTAAGCATTAGACACCTTTTTACCTGCACCCTGCCTCCCGCTGTTTCCGACATCTACAAAGCAATTAACTACCGGCTGCCACCTACTGATATGGAAGAGTATTACACGGTTACTCTGCCGAGCTCTAGACAGTACCGACACTCAACAACAACACATCATTTGCAGACTATAATTACTGGCTTGCAAAAACTATTTTTAACCCAAATAGGTGAAACTAGATAATTTCCCACGGCACACCAGACTGTATCTCACGGCACACTAGTGATGTAGAGTATGAACACACCACACTTGCACATACTGTACTTGCACACATGCAAACATGCCTGATGACAACTGGGCAGAAATTGGCAAACCACTTCTACGTACTGTATAATAATCAAACATCAATCACAACTGTATGCATATCTATGGAACTATGCTAGTTCAGATTAGATTTTATTTTTTTATTTGACCGGTCTATAGGTTTTTATTTCATAATTAATAAGTAATATGGTTTTCTACACCAAAATTCATCTATTTATTCAACTTCTTCTTCTCCAGATTTCGGCGCGCTCTACCTTCCACATTTTTCATCCCATTCAAACCGTTCCAACTTCAAACTGTTCAGCATGTTCGGGAATCGCGGGCTTTCCTTTGACAAATTCCCCCCAAAAATTCCCAGATTTCGCAGAATTCCAGGTTTTCCGGGACATTTTTTCCCATTCAAAATTAATTGGCCATTTTTTTTTAAACTTCCACCATTTCCACATGTTTTAAATCATTCCCCCTTCAACACATTCCACCATCCGACTACTCCTCCCACATTTTTCAATCCACTGCAACTGTTCTACCGTCAAAACATTCCTCTTAATCAGGACAAAAAAAGAAGTTGTTTTCTGAACTGGAAAAATTCCCGGTTTTCCCGAAATTCCGTAATACCAATTCTCAATTCAACGTGTTACTACTTGAACATTTCTCGACCCATTCGAAAAATTTCAACACCAACCATGTCAACTCATTCAGACCATTCAAGTTTTTGACCTTTTTTTTTTTTAAATCCCTATTTTCCCGAAATTCCCAAATTATTTGAACATTCCCATTGAAATCAATGTGACATTCTTCAAAGTTCAACAATTCCCAAAGCCCTATTTCCACCCTTTTTTCTGGCGACTTTACTCCTCCCACATTTTCCAACCCATTGCAACCGTTCCACCGTCAAAACATTTCTCCTAATTAGGACAAAAAAACTAAGTTGTTTTTTGAACTGGAAAAATTCCCGGTTTTCCTGAAATTCCGTAATTCCATTTCTCAATTCAACATGTTACTACTTCAACATTTCTCGACCAATTTGAAAAATGTCAACACCAACCGTTTCAACTCATTCAGACCATTCATTTTTTTTTACCATTTAAAAAAAAATATTCCCGCTTTTCCCGAAATTCCCAAATTTTTGGGACATTCCCATTGAAATCAATGGGACATTCTTCAAAGTTCCAGAATTCCCAAAGCCTTATTTCCACCCTTTTTTCTGGCGACTACTCCTCCAACATTTGCCAACCCACGGCTACTTTTCCACCATCAAAACATTCCTCTTAATCAGGAAAAAAAACGGAGTTGTTTTTTGAACTGGAAAAATTCCCGGTTTTCTCGAAATTCCAGGAATTCCGTAATACCTTTTTACAATTCAACATGTAACTACTTCAACATTTCTCGACCAATTTGAAAAATGTCAACACCAAACATTTCAACGCATTCAGACCATTCAAGTTTTTTACCATTTCAAAAAAAAAATCCCTATTTTACCGAAATCCCAATGGGACATTCTTCAAAGTTCCCCAATTCCCAAAGCCCTATTTCCACCCTTTTTTCTGGCGACTTTACTCCTCCCACATTTTCCAACCCATTGCAACCGTTCCACCGTCAAAACATTCCTCCTAATTAGGACAAAAAACTAAGTTGTTTTTTGAATTGGAAAAATTCCCGGTTTTCCCGAAATTCCAGGAATTCGGTAATACCATTTCTCAATTCAACATGTTACTACTTCAACATTTCTCGACCAATTTGAAAAATGTCAACACCAAACATTTCAACGCATTCAGACCATTCAAAGTTTTTTTTTACCATTTTTAAAAAAAATCCCTATTTTACCGAAATCCCCAAATTATTTGGACATGCCCATTGAAATCAATAGGAAATTCTTCAAAGTTCCACAATTCCCAAAGCCCTATTTCCACCCTTTTTTCTACTCCTCCGACATTTGTCAACCCACTGCAACCAAAAGTTGTTTTTTTAACTGGAAAAATTCCCGGTTTTCCCGAAATTCCAGGAATTCCGTAATACCATTTCTCAATTCAACATGTTACTACTTCAACATTTCTTGACCATTTTTAAAAATTTCAACACCAACCATTTCAATGCATTCAGACCAATCAAGTTTTTTTTTACCATTTTAAAAAATGTTTCCCTATTTCCCCGAAATTTCCAAATTATTTGAACATTCCTATTGAAATCAATGGGACATTCTTCAAAGTTCCCCAATTCCCAAAGCCCTATTTCCACCCTTTTTTCTGGCGACTTTAGTCCTCCCACATTTTCCAACCCATTGCAACCGTTCCACCGTCAAAACATTTCTCCTAATTAGGACAAAAAACTAAGTAGTTTTTTGAACTGGAAAAATTCCCGGTTTTCCCGAAATTCCGTAATTCTATTTCTCAATTCAACATGTTACTACTTCAACATTTCTCGACCAATTTGAAAAATGTCAACACCAACCATTTCAATTCATTCAGAGCATTCAATTTTTTTTTACCATTTAAAAAAAAAAATCCCGCTTTTCCCGAAATTCCCAAATTTTTTGGACATTCCCATTGAAATCAATAGGACATTCTTCAAAGTTCAAGAATTCCCAAAGCCTTATTTCCACCCTTTTTTCTGGCGACTACTCCTCCCACATTTTTCAACCCACTGCAACCGTTCCACCGTCAAAACATTCCTCCTAATTAGGACAAAAAACTAAGTTGTTTTTTGAACTGGAAAAATTCCCGGTTTTCCCGAAATTCCAGGAATTCCGTAATAACATTTCTCAATTCAACATGTTACTAGTTCAACATTTCTTGACCACTTTTAAAAATTTCAACACCAACCATTTCAATGCATTCAGACCAATCAAGTTTTTTACAATTTCAATTTTTTTTCCCTATTTTCCCGAATTTTCCAAATTATTTGAACATTCCCATTGAAATCAATGGGACATTCTTCAAACTTCCCCAATTCCCAAAGCCCTATTTCCACCCTTTTTTCTGGCGACTTTACTCCTCCCACATTTTCCAACACATTGCAACCGTTCCACCGTCAAAACATTTCTCCTAATTAGGACAAAAAACTAAGTTTTTTTTTTAACTGGAAAAATTCCCGGTTTTCCCGAAATTCCGTAATTCCATTTCTCAATTCAACATGTTACTACTTCAACATTTCTCGACTGATTACAAAAATTTCAACACCAACCATTTCAACTCATTCAGACCATTCAATTTTTTTACCATTTAAAAAAAAAAAAAAAATCCCGCTTTTCCCGAAATTCCCAAATTTTTTTGACATTCCCATTGATATCAATGGGACATTCTTCAAAGTTCCACAATTCCCACATTTTTCATCCGATTAAAACTGTTCCAACATCAAAAATATTCAGCCTGTTTGGGAATTATGTGCTTTACTTCAACAATTTTTAAACATTTCCAGGATTTCAGTTCAACTTCAGCATTGGAGCATTCACACGCAATTCCTTCAGGAATTACCTCACCTAGTTATTGCTAATTTCCCAACATGATTGTTGTACATTATATGCAAATGACAACTGAGGCAATATTGGTCATACCTTTGCAAACAGCTCTTTTTACCAAGATTTTTTCTGCCTTCTGGCGCCAAATGAGGGGAACGTACCACTAATATTATGCCTTTTGAGGTAGTATCACAACCATGACAGAGGCAGGATGTCTGTGTGAAAGCAAATGTCCAAAATCCCAGGACAGGCGTGTATAGTTAAGAACTCACTGCACAATATCCCATATTTTCTGGATTATGTGTGAAAGGCAAAGCAGTTTATTGTCATATATCGCAGGATGTATAAGACGCTATTGTGATTCAGCCTGCTGACACGCTGCAGTGTCCTTCACTTTTCTAGTTTCTACCTTATCGCCTCCGTCTCTGGTTCCACCTCATGTGCCTGCGGTACGATCCTGTCAGACCTCAGAAGACGACAGGGATGTGTCGAGGGTGGGGGTTTGAGGACAGTGGGGGATGGATTAAGGCTAGCATAGTTTCCAGGCAAGCACGCATCCAGCCACCGTCATTCAGACACCCGGAAAGTCCTGGTACAACACTGCCATCCCGCCCTGGTTTCTGCCTTATTTCCCCCTCCAGGTACCCAAGCCAAGCCTCCTCGGTGCCTGCGGCTCACATAAATCAGCTAATCCTCCTACATTATTAACAATGTCGCCCCGGAGAGAAAGAAAGGGTTAGAGAGACATTGAGAGTGACAGCAAAGCCTTTTTCGGTGCACAACAAGGGGGCGAGGTGTCTCTGGGAGGAAGACAAGGGTGCAAAACATGGAAAGGAGGTGTCTAGATATCAAGAAAGGAGGAGGAACAGCAGGATGTGACTCTCTCCAGTAACCCAATCTGGAAAGTGACGCTCTGTCCTCAAATCTGGACGTAGTATAGCCCTGAAACGTTGAATTCTCATCATGTCACCTAAGTCAGCGTCTTCTGGGATCTGCTAACCCAGGGGTAGGGAACCGATGGCTCTAGAGCCAGATGTGGCTCTTTTGATGACTGCATCTTGGCTCTCAGATAAATCTTTGCTGACACTGCTTAACACGTTAAGTAATGGTGTTAAAAATGACCACGTATCAACCAGACTACAAAGCCATCAGCAAAACCATGCGGCCCCAGAAGTCGCATTAATGGTAAGATAAGAGACTTATTATACTCTAAAAATGTTGGTCTTACTTAAAGGGGAACATTATCACAATTTCAGAAGGGTTAAAACCATTAAAAATCAGTTCCCAGTGGCTTATTTTATTTTTCAAAGTTTTTTTCAAAATGTTACCCATCACGCAATATCCCTAAAAAAAGCTTCAAAGAGCCTGATTTTAACCATCGTTATAAACACCCGTCCATTTTCCTGTGACGTCACATGGTGAAGCCAACACAAACAAACATGGCGGAAAGAACAGCAAGTTATAGCGACATTAGCTCGGATTCAGACTCGGATTTCAGCGGCTTAAGCGATTCAACAAATTACGAATGTATTGAAACAGATGGTTGTAGTGTGGAGGCAGTTGGCGAAAACGAAACTGAAGAAGAAACTGAAGCTATTGAGCCATATCGGTTTGAACCGTATGCAAGCGAAACTGACGAAAACAACACGACAGCCAGCGACACGGGAGAAAGCGAGGACGAATTCGGCGATCGCCTTCTAACCAACGATTGGTATGTGTTTGTTTGGCATTAAAGGAAACTAACAACTATGAACTAGGTTTACAGCATATGAAATACATTTGGCAACAACATGCACTTTGAGAGTGCAGACAGCCCAATTTTCATCAATTAATATATTCTGTAGACATACCCTCATGTCAGCAGGCCAGGGAAGCTAGGGTTGATATTCTTCTCTTGACGGTGTGAGCCAAGTCATCCAGGGGGTTTAGCTCGCCCGTCTGCGGGAACAAACTGCCGCCATTGCTTGCCGTGCTACCGAGGTCCTTTGTCCCTGAATTGCTCACACACTCCGGCAGATTCAATGGGGGTCTGGCGGGGCAGATTTCTTTGACTTTATCGTTGGAAATGCATCTGCTTTGAGTGTCGCAGGATATCCACACATTCTTGCCATCTCTGTCGTAGCATAGCTTTCGTCGGTAAAGTGTGCGGCACAAACGTCCAATTTCTTGCCACTTTCGCATATTTGGGCCACTGGTGCAACTTGAATCCGTCCCTGTTCGTGTTGTTACACCCTCCGACAACACAGCGACGAGGCATGATGTCTCCAAGGTACGGAAAACAGTCGAAAAAACGGAAAATAACAGAGCTGATTTGACTCGGTGTTTGAGAAAATGACGGATTGCTTTCAGAATTCACCCATTTAGAGTTCGTAAATCGGTTAAAAAAATATATGGTCTTTTTTCTGCAACATCAAGGTATATATTGACGCTTACATAGGTCTGGTGATAATGTTCCCCTTTAAGAGTCGTCAGTGTACAACTTGTGAAACCGTGTAGATTTACTATCCACTGAAAAGGAGTTGTCACAGCTAATATTGTGTAATTTGCAGGCCACACAAGTGAGTACACCTTGTGAACATCCCAATTGTGTGCACTTTCGCATGGGTGGAGATCATGCTCCACTTCAGGATGAACCTCATTGAACCACAGTTGCCCAAATCTCACCAGCATTCCTGCAGCCCCAGACCGTGACGCGACCACCGCCATGCTCGACTGTAGGGCAAGACGCAATTATCTTGGTATTCACTGATTTCGCGATTCAGACAATAACGGCTGAGCAGTTGAACCATTCCAAGTGGATACTAACACTATGCTGCCGTGGTTTCTGGTTTCTCGAGTGCGAGTGGTGTACGGTGCGTCCAAAGCGAGTCTCCGTAGGTCGCGCTGTTTGACTGGATGTACGATGCAATGACAATGGAGACCGGTTTGTTCACAACATCGCACATATTCATACAGAACTGGACTGGAGGCCCCCGTGGGTAGCTCACAGTGAGCAGCAGGCAGGGAGGATAAAGGCCCAGTTGTCATGGGAACAAAAGAGAACCAGCGCTTGAGGCAAGAAAACTGAATGGGCCGCCCTTACGACGGTAGTGGGCTGATCCAGTTGGTCACCCTACCTTAAACCCTAGCAAATACCCTATGTGGCTCCCTAAAGCCAATCAATTGAAAGGCTGTTTGGGTCACTAATCGGCTCTGATGAGCATTCCTGCCCATTAATGCGACGCCACTTGTTTGCCGTCTTAACAAGACATTACACAATAATAGGACGCAAAGGGATTCTACTTAAAGGGGAACATTATCACCAGACCTATGTAAGCGTCAATATATACCTTGATGTTGCAGAAAAAAGACCATATATTTTTTTAACCGATTTCCGAACTCTAAATGGGTGAATTTTGGCGAATTAAACGCCTTTCTAATATTCGCTCTCAGAGCGATGACGTCACAAAAAAAACAAGCAGCGATGGACGGGACCGACTTTGACGGCACATAAAATCCAAACCGGAGCAGTAATTAAAACCCTTTGGTCAACTTTTAATCAGAAGGGTTCAATCTCTTTCCTGTGCTAGTTTGAAGCTGACACGACAAACGCGCTCAGAGGAGATAATGTTTGAAAAAAGGTGACCGGTTTTTACAAAACTTTTGTTTTGAAGGGGGAATAGCAAACTTCCTGTTGATTTTTGCTGGGGGTTGTCAATATATGAAATGTAGGTCTATGTGATACCTACATAGAGGTTTTTGTTTCATGTCTCTACGACATTCCTACTGGAAGTTACAAGCAGTTTTGTCTGAGTTTTCTTCCTAGGAGCAGTTGTGTCTGTGTTTTCTTCCTAGGGGGCGCTAGAGCACAATTTTGAGTTTTGGGGTTGGGTTTTTTTTTTTTATTAGATCGCAATTTTTGCCAGCCCTGATGTGTGTGTCCAGTTTGGTGAGTTTTGAAGCATGTTAAGGGGGTCAAATTACAGCTCAAAGAGGCAAAAGTGACTGTTTTTACAAAGCTTTTGTTTTGAAGGGGGAATTGCCAACTTCCTGTTAATTTTTGCTGGGGGTTGTCAATATATGAAATGTAGGTCTAAGTGATACCTACATAGAGGTTTTGGTTTCATGTCTTTACGACATTCCTACTGCAAGTTACAGGCAGTTTTGTCTGAGTTTTCTTCCTAGGAGCAGTTGTGTCTGTGTTTTCTTCCTAGGGCGCGCTAGAGCGCAATTTTGAGTTTTGGGGTTGTTTTTTTTTTTTATTAGATCGCAATTTTTGCCAGTCCTGATGTGTGCGTCCAGTTTGGTGAGTTTTGAAGCATGTTAAGGGGGTCAAATTACAGCTCAATGAGGCAATAGTGACTGTTTTTACGAAACTTTTGTTTTGAAGGGGGAATTGCCAACTTCCTGTTGATTTCTGCTGGGGGTTGTCAATATATAAAATGTAGGTCTAAGTGATACCTACATAGATGTTGTTGTTTCATGTCTCTACGACATTCCTACTGGAATTTACAGGCAGTTTTGTCTGAGTTTTCTTCCTAGGAGCAGTTGTGTCCGTGTTTTCTTCCTAGGGGGCGCTAGAGCGCAATTTTGAGTTTTGGGGTTGTTGTTTTTTTATTAGATCGCAATTTGTGCCAGTCCTGATGTGTGTGTCCAGTTTGGTGAGTTTTGAAGCATGTTAAGGGGGTCAAATTACAGCTCAAAGAGGCAAAAGGGACTGTTTTTACGAAACTTTTGTTTTGAAGGGGGAATTGCCAACTTCCTATTGATTTTTGCTGAAGGATGTCAGTGTATGAAATCTAGGTTTAAGTCAGACCTACATAGAGGTTTTTGTTTCATACATGCAGTTTTGTCTGTGTTTTCGTCCGAGGGGGCGCTAGAGCGCAATTTTGAGTTTTGTCTTTTTAAAATTTTTTATTAGATGGCAATTTTTGCCAGTCCTGATGTGTGCGTCCAGTTTGGTGAGTTTTGAAGCATGTTAAGGGGGTCAAATTACAGCTCAATGAGGCAAAAGTGACTGTTTTTACGAAACTTTTGTTTTGAAGTGGGAATTGCCAACTTCTTGTTGATTTTTGCTGGGGTTGTCAATGTATAAAATGTAGGTCTAAGTGATACCTACATAGAGGTTTTGTTTCATGTCCCTACGACATTCCTACTGGAAGTTAAAAGCAGTTTTGTCTGAGTTTTCTTCATAGGAGCAGTTGTGTCTGTGTTTTCTTCCTAGGGGGCGCTAGAGCGCAATTTTGAGTTTTGGGGTTGGTTTTTTTTGATTAGATCGCAATTTTTGACAGTCCTGATGTGTGTGTCCAGTTTGGTGAGTTTTGAAGCATGTTAAGGGGGTCAAATTACAGCTCAATGAGTCAAAAGTGACTGTTTTTACGAAACTTTTGTTTTGAAGGGGGAATTGCCAACTTCCTGTTGATTTTTGCTGGGGGTTGTCAATATATAAAATGTAGGTCTAAGTGATACCTACATAGAGGTTTTTGTTTCATGTCTCTATGACATTCCTACTGGAAGATACAAGCAGTTTTGTCTGAGTTTTCTTCCTAGGAGCAGTTGTGTCTGTGTTTTCTTCCTAGGGGGTGCTAGAGCGCAATTTTGAGTTTTGGGATTGTTGTTTTTTTATTAGATCGCAATTTTTGCCAGTCCTGATGTGTGTGTCCAGTTTGGTGAGTTTTGAAGCATGTTAAGGGGGTCAAATTACAGCTCAAAGAGGCAAAAGGGACTGTTTTTACGAAACTTTTGTTTTGAAGGGGGAATTGCCAACTTCCTGTTGATTTTTGCTGAAGGATGTCAGTGTATGAAATCTAGGTCTAAGTCAGACCTACATAGCGGTTTTTGTTTCATACATGCAGTTTTGTCTGTGTTTTCTTCCGAGGGGGCGCTAGAGCGCAATTTTGAGTTTTTTTTTTTTTTTTAATTTTTATTAGATGGCAATTTTCGCAAGTCCTGATGTGTGCGTCCAGTTTGGTGAGTTTTGAAGCATGTTAAGGGGGTCAAATTACAGCTCAATGAGGCAAAAGTTACTGTTTTTACGAAACTTTTGTTTTGAAGGGGAAATTGCCAACTTCCTGTTGATTTTTGCTGGGGGTTGTCAACATATAAAATGTAGGTCTAAGTGATACCTATATAGAGGTTTTTGTTTCATGTCTCTACGACATTCCTACTGGAAGTTACAGGCAGTTTTGTCTGAGTTTTCTTCCGAGGAGCAGTTGTGTCTGTGTTTTCTTCCTAGGGGGCGCTACAGCGCAATTTTGAGTTTTGGGGTTGTTGTTTTTTTTTTTTATTAGATCGCAATTGTTGCCAGTCCTGTTGTGTGTGTCCAGTTTGGTGAGTTTTGAAGCATGTTAAGGGGGTCAAATTACAGCTCAAAGAGGCAAAAGTGACTGTTTTTACGAAACTTTTGTTTTGAAGGGGGAATTGCCAACTTCCTGTTGATTTTTGCTGGGGGTTGTCAATGTATAAAATGTAGGTCTAAGTGATACCTACATAGAGGTTTTTGTTTCATGTCTCTACGACATTCCTACTGGACGTTACAAGCAGTTTTGTCTGAGTTTTCTTCCTAGGAGCAGTTGTGTCTGTGTTTTCTTCCTAGGGGGTGCTAGAGCGCAATTTTGAGTTTTGGGATTGTTGTTTTTTTATTAGATCGCAATTTTTGCCAGTCCTGATGTGTGTGTCCAGTTTGGTGAGTTTTGAAGCATGTCAAGGGGGTCAAATTACAGCTCAAAGAGGCAAAAGGGACTGTTTTTACGAAACTTTTGTTTTGAAGGGGGAATTGCCAACTTCCTGTTGATTTTTGCTGAAGGATGTCAGTGTATGAAATCTAGGTCTAAGTCAGACCTACATAGCGGTTTTTGTTTCATACATGCAGTTTTGTCTGTGTTTTCTTCCGAGGGGGCGCTAGAGCGCAATTTTGAGTTTTTGTTTATTTTTTATTTTTATTAGATGGCAATTTTCGCAAGTCCTGATGTGTGCGTCCAGTTTGGTGAGTTTTGAAGCATGTTAAGGGGGTCAAATTACAGCTCAATGAGGCAAAAGTTACTGTTTTTACGAAACTTTTGTTTTGAAGGGGAAATTGCCAACTTCCTGTTGATTTTTGCTGGGGGTTGTCAACATATAAAATGTAGGTCTAAGTGATACCTATATAGAGGTTTTTGTTTCATGTCTCTACGACATTCCTACTGGAAGTTACAGGCAGTTTTGTCTGAGTTTTCTTCCGAGGAGCAGTTGTGTCTGTGTTTTCTTCCTAGGGGGCGCTACAGCGCAATTTTGAGTTTTGGGGTTGTTGTTTTTTTTTTTATTAGATCGCAATTGTTGCCAGTCCTGATGTGTGTGTCCAGTTTGGTGAGTTTTGAAGCATGTTAAGGGGGTCAAATTACAGCTCAAAGAGGCAAAAGTGACTGTTTTTACGAAACTTTTGTTTTGAAGGGGGAATTGCCAACTTCCTATTGATTTTTGCTGAAGGATGTTAGTGTATGAAATCTAGGTCTAAGTCAGACCTACATAGAGGTTTTTGTTTCATACATGCAGTTTTGTCTGTGTTTTCTTCCGAGGGGGCGCTAGAGCGCAATTTTGAGGGGTTTTTTTGTTGTTGTTTTTTTTTATTAGATGGCAATTTTTGCCAGTCCTGATGTGTGCGTCCAGTTTGGTGAGTTTTGAAGCATGTTAAGGGGGTCAAATTACAGCTCAATGAGGCAAAAGTGACTGTTTTTACGAAACTTTTGTTTTGAAGGGGGAATTGCCAACTTCCTGTTGATTTTTGCTGAAGGATGTCAGTGTATGAAATCTAGGTCTAAGTCAGACCTACATAGCGGTTTTTGTTTCATACATGCAGTTTTGTCTGTGTTTTCTTCCGAGGGGGCGCTAGAGCGCAATTTTGAGTTTTTTTTATTTTTTATTTTTTATTAGATGGCAATTTTTGCCAGTCCTGATGTGTGCGTCCAGTTTGGTGAGTTTTGAAGCATGTTAAGGGGGTCAAATTACAGCTCAATGAGGCAAAAGTGACTGTTTTTACGAAACTTTTGTTTTGAAGTGGGAATTGCCAACTTCCTGTTGATTTTTGCTGGGGGTTGTCAATATATAAAATGTAGGTCTACGTGATACCTACATAGAGGTTTTTGTTTCATGTCTCTACGACATTCCTACTGGAAGTTACAAGCAGTTTTGTCTGAGTTTTCTTCCTAGGAGCAGTTGTGTCTGTGTTTTCTTCCGAGGGGGCGCTAGAGCGCAATTCTGAGTTTTGGGGTTGGTTTTTTTTATTAGATCGCAAATTTTGCCAGCCCTGATGTGTGCGTCCAGTTTGGTGAGTTTTGAAGCATGTTAAGGGGGGTCAAATTACAGCTCAAAGAGGCAAAAGTGACTGTTTTTACGAAACTTTTGTTTTGAAGGGGGAATTGCCAACTTCCTGTTGATTTTTGCTGGGGGTTGTCAATATATAAAATGTAGGTCTACGTTATACCTATATAGAGGTTTTTGTTTCATGTATCTACGACATTCCTACTGGACGTTACAGGCAGTTTTGTCTGAGTTTTCTTCCGAGGAGCAGTTGTGTCTGTGTTTTCTTCCGAGGGGGCGCTACAGCGCAATTTTGAGTTTTGGGGTTGGTTTTTTTTTTTTTATTAGATCGCAATTTTTGCCAGTCCTGATGTGTGTGTCCAGTTTGGTGAGTTTTGAAGCATACTAAGGGGATCAAATTACAGCTCAAAGAGGCAAAAGGGACTGTTTTTACAAAACTTTTGTTTTGAAGGGGGAATTTCCAACTTCCTGTTGATTTTTGCTGGGGGTTGTCAATATATAAAATGTAGGTCTAAGTGATACCTATATAGAGGTTTTTGTTTCATGTCTCTACGACATTCCTACTGGAAGTTACAAGCAGTTTTGTCTGAGTTTTCTTCCTAGGAGCAGTTGTGTCTGTGTTTTCTTCCTAGGGGGCGCTAGAGCGCAATTTTGAGTTTTGGGGTTGGTTTTTTTTTATTAGATCGCAATTTTTGCCAGTCCTGATGTGTGTGTCCAGTTTGGTGAGTTTTGAAGTATGTTAAGGGGGTCAACTTACAGCTCAAAGAGGCAAAAGTGACTGTTTTTACGAAACTTTTGTTTTGAAGGGGGAATTGCCAACTTCCTATTGATTTTTGCTGAAGGATGTCAGTGTATGAAATCTAGGTCTAAGTCAGACCTACATAGAGGTTTTTGTTTCATACATGCAGTTTTGTCTGTGTTTTCTTCCGAGGGGGCGCTAGAGCGCAATTTTGAGTTTTTTTTTTTTTAAATTTTTTATTAGATGGCAATTTTTGCCAGTCCTGATGTGTGCGTCCAGTTTGGTGAGTTTTGAAGCATGTTAAGGGGGTCAAATTACAGCTCAATGAGGCAAAAGTGACTGTTTTTACGAAACTTTTGTTTTGAAGGGGGAATTGCCAACTTCCTGTTGATTTTTGCTGGGGGTTGTCGATGTATAAAATGTAGGTCTAAGTGATACCTACATAGAAGTTTTTCTTTCATGTCTCTACGGCATTCCTACTGGAAGTTACAAGCAGTTTTGTCTGAGTTTTCTTCCGAGGAGCAGTTGTGTCTGTGTTTTCTTCCTAGGGGGCGCTAGAGTGCAATTTTGAGTTTTGGGGTTGGGTTTTTTTTATTAGATCACATTTTTTGCCAGTCCTGATGTGTGTGTCCAGTTTGGTGAGTTTTGAAGCATGTTAAGGGGGTCAAATTACAGCTCAAAGAGGCAAAAGTGACTGTTTTTACGAAACTTTTGTTTTGAAGGGGGAATTGCCAACTTCCTGTTGATTTTTGCTGAAAGATGTTAGTGCATGAAATATAGGTCTAAGTCAGACCTACATAGAGGTTTTTGTTTCATACAAGCAGTTTTGTCTGTGTTTTTTCCTAGGGGGCGCTAGAGCGCAATTTTGAGTTTTGGGTTGTTGTTTTTTTTATTAGATGGCAATTTTCGCAAGTCCTGATGTGTGTGTCAAACATAGTGAGTTTTGAAGCATGTTAAGAGGGTCAAATTACAGCTCAAAGAGGCGGCGGACTAATAATAATAAAACCTTACAATGACAATAGGGTCCTCTGTCCCAAAGGGACATTGCGGTCCCTAATGAAACATTAAGAAAGAGAAACCAGTGACTTACCGAGTAAAAACATCACAGGGGCTTTTGTAAAACAGACTTCCTGTCAATGCAGTCAAATATTAATCCCAAAACTTCCGACACCTCAGACTTTCGACAAAATCCTTTCAACGTGGCTTGCGACACCGGATGGAGTTCGGCAACTTCACACATCAGCGGACAGATTTTGATCGCCACCCAAGAGGACGGCTGACTAACCCAGCATCTACTTCCTCCCAATAAAACACAAGGAATTTGAAATGTCTGCCACTGACTACTGCAGTAGTGGGGGTGGATCGCAGGATTATTTCCTTTGGAACAGTCATCTTGAACACATTAACTCAACCGGTGGCCAAATTTCTCCTCGCAATTGTCACAGGCTGTATTTTTTGTTTTTTGGCATATTTTCTTAGCACCTCGAGGTTGATGCTAAAATCACTGCTTTTAATTTACAGAATAACTTCTTAATTGCAACAACGGGAAGTAGGAGGACTAGTGATACACAAGCTCTGCTCATTCGGATAGGCTCCGGGTTTCCTACGACCAAGACCAGCATAAGCCATAGAAGGTGGATCCTAGGGCTGGGCGATATGGCCTTTTTTTAATATCTCGATATTTTTAGGCCATATCACGATACACAATATATATCTCCATATTTTGCCTTAGCCTTGAATGAACACTTGATGCATAGAATCACAGCAGTATGATGATTCTATGTGTCTACATTAAAACATTCTTCTTCATACTGCATTAAAATATGCTCTTTTTAAACTTTTGTTTTGAAGGGGGAATTGCCAACTTCCTATTGATTTTTGCTGAAGGATGTCAGTATATGCAATCTAGGTCTAAGTCAGACCTACATAGAGGTTTTTGTTTCATACATGCAGTTTTGTCTGTGTTTTCTTCCGAGGGAGCGCTAGAGCGCAATTTTGAGTTTTTTTTTATTTATTTTTTTATTAGATGGCAATTTTTGTCACGATACACGATATATATCTCCATATTTTGCCTTAGCCTTGAATGAACACTTGATGCATAGAATCACAGCAGTATGATGATTCTATGTGTCTACATTAAAACATTCTTCTTCATACTGCATTAAAATATGCTCTTTTTAAACTTTTGTTTTGAAGGGGGAATTGCCAACTTCCTATTGATTTTTGCTGAAGGATGTCAGTATATGAAATCTAGGTCTAAGTCAGACCTACATAGAGGTTTTTGTTTCATACATGCAGTTTTGTCTGTGTTTTCTTCCGAGGGAGCGCTAGAGCGCAATTTTGAGTTTTTTTTAATTTATTTTTTTATTAGATGGCAATTTTTGTCACGATACACGATATATATCTCTATATTTTGCCTTAGCCTTGAATGAACACTTGATGCATAGAATCACAGCAGTATGATGATTCTATGTGTCTACATTAAAACATTTTTCTTCATACTGCATTAAAATATGCTCTTTTTAAACTTTTGTTTTGAAGGGGGAATTGCCAACTTCCTATTGATTTTTGCTGAAGGATGTCAGTATATGAAATCTAGGTCTAAGTCAGACCTACATAGAGGTTTTTGTTTCATACATGCAGTTTTGTCTGTGTTTTCTTCCGAGGGAGCGCTAGAGCGCAATTTTGAGTTTTTTTTAATTTATTTTTTTATTAGATGGCAATTTTTGTTACGATACACGATATATATCTCTATATTTTGCCTTAGCCTTGAATGAACACTTGATGCATAGAATCACAGCAGTATGATGATTCTATGTGTCTACATTAAAACATTCTTCTTCATACTGCATTAAAATATGCTCTTTTTAAACTTTTGTTTTGAAGGGGGAATTGCCAACTTCCTATTGATTTTTGCTGAAGGATGTCAGTATATGAAATCTAGGTCTAAGTCAGACCTACATAGAGGTTTTTGTTTCATACATGCAGTTTTGTCTGTGTTTTCTTCCGAGGGGGCGCTAGAGCGCGATTTTGAGTTTTTTTATTTTTTTATTAGATGGCAATTTTTGTCACGATACACGATATATATCTCTATATTTTGCCTTAGCCTTGAATGAACACTTGATGCATAGAATCACAGCAGTATGATGATTCTATGTGTCTACATTAAAACATTCTTCTTCATACTGCATTAAAATATGCTCTTTTTAAACTTTTGTTTTGAAGGGGGAATTGCCAACTTCCTATTGATTTTTGCTGAAGGATGTCAGTATATGAAATCTAGGTCTAAGTCAGACCTACATAGAGGTTTTTGTTTCATACATGCAGTTTTGTCTGTGTTTTCTTCCGAGGGGGCGCTACGGCGCAATTTTGAGTTTTTTTTTTTTTAATTAGATGGCAATTTTTGTCACGATACACGATATATATCTCCATATTTTGCCTTAGCCTTGAATGAACACTTGATGCATAGAATCACAGCAGTATGATGATTCTATGTGTCTACATTAAAACATTCTTCTTCATACTGCATTAAAATATGCTCTTTTTAAACTTTTGTTTTGAAGGGGGAATTGCCAACTTCCTATTGATTTTTGCTGAAGGATGTCAGTATATGAAATCTAGGTCTAAGTCAGACCTACATAGAGGTTTTTGTTTCATACATGCAGTTTTGTCTGTGTTTTCTTCCGAGGGGGCGCTAGAGCGCAATTTTGAGTTTTGTTTTTTTTTAATTTTTTATTAGATGGCAATTTTTGTCACAATACACGATATATATCTCTATATTTTGCCTTAGCCTTGAATGAACACTTGATGCATATAATCACAGCAGTATGATGATTCTATGTGTCTACATTAAAACATTCTTCTTCATACTGCATTAAAATATGCTCTTTTTAAACTTTTGTTTTGAAGGGGGAATTGCCAACTTCCTATTGATTTTTGCTGAAGGATGTCAGTATATGAAATCTAGGTCTAAGTCAGACCTACATAGAGGTTTTTGTTTCATACATGCAGTTTTGTCTGTGTTTTCTTCCGAGGGAGCGCTAGAGCGCAATTTTGAGTTTTTTTTTATTTATTTTTTTATTAGATGGCAATTTTTGTCACGATACACGATATATATCTCTATATTTTGCCTTAGCCTTGAATGAACACTTGATGCATAGAATCACAGCAGTATGATGATTCTATGTGTCTACATTAAAACATTCTTCTTCATACTGCATTAAAATATGCTCTTTTTAAACTTTTGTTTTGAAGGGGGAATTGCCAACTTCCTATTGATTTTTGCTGAAGGATGTCAGTATATGAAATCTAGGTCTAAGTCAGACCTACATAGAGGTTTTTGTTTCATACATGCAGTTTTGTCTGTGTTTTCTTCCGAGGGGGCGCTAGAGCGCGATTTTGAGTTTTTTTATTTTTTTATTAGATGGCAATTTTTGTCACGATACACGATATATATCTCCATATTTTGCCTTAGCCTTGAATGAACACTTGATGCATAGAATCACAGCAGTATGATGATTCTATGTGTCTACATTAAAACATTCTTCTTCATACTGCATTAAAATATGCTCTTTTTAAACTTTTGTTTTGAAGGGGGAATTGCCAACTTCCTATTGATTTTTGCTGAAGGATGTCAGTATATGAAATCTAGGTCTAAGTCAGACCTACATAGAGGTTTTTGTTTCATACATGCAGTTTTGTCTGTGTTTTCTTCCGAGGGGGCGCTACAGCGCAATTTTGAGTTTTTTTTTTATTTTTTTATTTTATTAGATGGCAATTTTTGTCACGATACACGATATATATCTCCATATTTTGCCTTAGCCTTGAATGAACACTTGATGCATAGAATCACAGCAGTATGATGATTCTATGTGTCTACATTAAAACATTCTTCTTCATACTGCATTAAAATATGCTCTTTTTAAACTTTTGTTTTGAAGGGGGAATTGCCAACTTCCTATTGATTTTTGCTGAAGGATGTCAGTATATGAAATCTAGGTCTAAGTCAGACCTACATAGAGGTTTTTGTTTCATACATGCAGTTTTGTCTGTGTTTTCTTCCGAGGGGGCGCTAGAGCGCAATTTTGAGTTTTTTTATTTTATTTTTTTTATTAGATGGCAGTCTTTGTCACGATACACGATATATATCTCCATATTTTGCCTTAGCCTTGAATGAACACTTGATGCATAGAATCACAGCAGTATGATGATTCTATGTGTCTACATTAAAACATTCTTCTTCATACTGCATTAAAATATGCTCTTTTTAAACTTTTCATGCAGAGAAGGAAATCACCAAAACTGTATTTATTAAACAGTTTTTAAGCATTTTTTGTCATTTCAAAACAGAAAATGACAGATTGTCAGAGACATTTTAAAACAAGCTATTTTAGTGCACTTTTGTGCATGATGTCACTAAGATGACATATCAAACCAACACTAAATTAAAGTGCACTTTTTGTACAGAACGCCACAGTAATAGTTTAAAACAAATAAAGTGCACTTTTGACTATTTTTTTCATACGGTGTTGATGTGGAAATGGTTGCCTCTGCATTTTGTTGGTGTGGCACCGAACGGAGATGTTGACATGCGGAGTAAGCACTCTTCATTCTCTAGCGGGGGACTTTTCAAATGATGCTACACATTAGCAGTAATGCTACTTTTTGTAGCAACGCTTTTGCCCCACACTTGACAAATTACGGTTGTCTGTTCGACATATTCCCACTTGAAGCCGAACCGCCGCCAGACGATGGACCCCCTGCTGTTTTTCTTGGGAATTAATTCTTCTTCCTTCATTTGTTACCAGATTCGCACCTTCTTTCTCTCGCATTACCACAGCTAACGTTACCCATACCGCTACCTCTCTGCTCCGCGAGGGCGTATACGTACGTGGCGTATGTAAGAAGGTGCGCTTGTTTTATGTCTCTGTGAGAAGGAGAGACAAGAAAGAGTGAGAAGAGCCTGTAGTGTCATGCCCGCAGCTAAAAGCAACTGCCTGAGAACGTATACTCGAATATCACGATATAGTCATTTTCTATATCGCACAGAGACAAACCCGCGATATATCGAGCATATCGATCTGTACCAAACCCCCACAAGCCAAGAAGACCACACCAAATGCCGGATGTCCTCCATTGTTGTAGCTCTCTGTTTAAAGAATTGGTGAGTATCGTACTGCGATGAAGCTGACACATCGCTCCTACACACCTCGTAGTGGAACTGTAAACCAAATCAGGGCAGTATCACTTAGTGCGGGGATCGGCAAACCTGCGGCTCTTTGGCGCCGCCCTAGTGGCTACCTGGAGCTTTTTCAAAAATGTATGAAAATAGAAAAAAGATGGGGGAAAAATATATTTTTGTTTTAATAGAGTTTCTGTCGGAGGACAACATGACATACACCTCCCTAATTGTTAGAAATCCAACTGTTTATATTTGGTAGGTCGTGAGTTCAAACCCCGGCCGAGCCATACCAAAGACTATAAAAATGGGACCCATTACCTCCCTGCTTGGCACTCAGCATCAAGGGTTGGAATTGGGGGTTAAATCACCAAAAATGATTCCCGGGCACGCTCACTGCTCCCCTCACCTCCAAGGGGGTGATCAGGGGTGATGGGTCAAATGCAGAGAATAATTTTACCACACCTAGTGTGTGTGTGACAATCATTGGTATTTTAACTTTTTAACTTTAAACATGATTCTCTGATGAGAGTATTTGGCCAGCGCCGTTTTTGTCCTGCTAACTTTGGCGGTCCTTGAACTCGCCGTAACGTGTTTTATGCCACTCATTCTTTGTCTCCTTTTGTCCACCAAACGTTTTATGCTGTGTGTGGATGCTACAAAGGTGAACTTTGTTGATATTATTGACTTCTGTGGAGTGCTAATCAGGCATATTTTTATCTGGCAAGCTAACCGATGCTAACATGCTATTTAGGCTGGCTTTATGTATGTATTGCGTCATTTAATTTCCTATGTGTTCTGTGTATTTAATTTTAAATCTGCATTTCTCATGACATTATCTCTATGTTTCTATCTTTCTGTCTTGCCTCTTTGTGAGGTCGGTCCCCCCCCCCTGTTGCGAGTTGTTGTGATTACATGTATCATGTTTATGTGTGCCATGCTTTGTGAGGTTTTTTCCTCAGACTCAGTCTGGACCCTTCCTGAGGGTCCAGCCTTAGACTGATATTTTTTGTACTCTTCCCCCTTTCCCAATGTCACCTTTTTCACACCTTTTTTAAGGAGCGCCGTAAGTGGCTGACCCGCTGGCGGTCCCGTCTTGTCCCCCTTGTAACGTATGTCTGCTCTTAGTGGGACTGTGCCGAAAATGAAATTTCAGTTCTTGTGTGTCTTGTAAATGTTAAAGAATGGACAACAATAAAGCATCTTGAATCTCTTGAATCTTGATGTAATATTGGCTGCATTTCAGATAGTTGTGTGCCATGTTGTTCCAGACCACAGCAAACGTAACCCAGCTTGCATAGATTGTTATAAATCCATTAGAAGAAGACATATTGCAGTTTAATTAAACTTGGACACAGAAATGTATACTTTTGGCCATTATAAGACAGTCATTTAGAGGAGTTATCTCACCCCCTGAGAAGTTTTACTAATGTTTTCCAATGTTGTAAAAACATGTAGAATAAATATTAAATTTCAACATTTCAGTTAACGAAGAGTTGTGTCAGCCTGTGACACACAGTCATTTTGATGGTAGTCTATTATAGCCACTTATATCATGTGTTGACTTCATTGTATCACTTGGCTCCAGACACATTTTTTGTTTTAGTTTTGGTCCAATATGGCTCTTTCAATATTTTGGGTTGCCGACCCCTGCGTTAGTGGAAACAGAGAAATCTTCCCTGCCTGACGTGTTCTAAGGTTGGATGAAATCAAGAGCACCGAACGCGAGCATGGGAACAAGACTGGCCAACTCCTTCAGTTGGAGGCTCGTCCTGGAACTGGGCCCAGTGCAGAGGTGGTGATGTTGTGGGGGAAAAGTGCCAGCAGTGCACGCCTACGACACTCTCTACTCTGCATGCTTGTGGACTGACTTTAGTGGATGTGGTCAGCATATGCGGGGGTGGGGAAAGGAACAGGAGAAGCAATTGGAATCAGAATAAATTGTAGAGGGAAAAATCCAGATGATAGGCAAGGAGCCAAGTGTAGACAGTGGCGTTAGGTACTTACAATGACAATAACAAAAAATATTGTTTTTCATGAACTGTGTACTTGTATTGTTTGTCTGGGTGGAAGTCCTGCTTTGGAAATTATTTGTACCCCTTTCAGACATTGCATTTAGTTCCCATTAAAACATTCACATGTTGCACAATGAGATGTAAGCAGGGGATCATGTGTACATTCCTGCAACTTCCTGTTTGTAAAAAATATATTTTTATTAGTATTTATTTAATATACTAACAGCATTTCATGATTAATATTTATAAATTAAGATTCCTAATAAATGACACTAGAATAAGCACACATTTGATTAGTAAATCATAGTCTAACGACCTGGAATGACACTTTATGTGTGGTGTTGGAGTTGTCCGACTTTTTGTGTGGCTGTAAACGCATCACTGGCAAAGTGCCATATGTGCACGTGTTGGCGCAAGTGAGAAAGAGCGAGCGGCTGCTGTTGATATAACAAAGTTGCTTTTGGTCTGGTTTGTACTGCAGAAAATGACCACTTTTGCTAGATATCATTTTTTTTACTAATGTTTTGGTGATGTGTTTATGGCCGACAATAAAGAGTTTTGTTCAGTAAAGCGATGGATGGAATTCATGTCCTCAAAGCGTCTCGACAGACGTTACAATATTTAAACAATGATGACGAAAACTGTTTTCTCTGTCGTGTCCGTGTGTCGAAAATTGTTATGCGCTTATTTTTGTATTTGATTTTGTGCGTGGCATAGATTTGCCGTGTGTCACGACGAGGACTATGGTGTGTTTGTTTTCCCGAGATGCAAGTAAAGCTGGACTGGTCATGGCGTGAAGTTAAATACATATTTATTTATAACACTCAAAGGAACAAAAAGCGCGCTCAAGGCGGATGTACAAACTTGACTAACGAAACAAAAAGACTTGCACATGGGCAAAAAACTGTGAACAATAAAAACAAAACACTAACTGTGGCATTAATAGAAAAAACTTACGTGGACATGGCATGAAGTGCGCAGAGGTAGACAGAGTGTGACAGGGGTATGAATGCGAGATTTCACCAGGACGACAAACTAAAAACAATGAACTTAAATACTAAAGACATGATTAACGAAAACAGGTGCGTGACTCAAAACGTGAAACAGGTGCGTGACGTGACAGGTGAAAACTAATGGGTTGCTATGGTGACAAACAAGAGTGCACAATGAGTCCAAACGTGGAACAGGTGAAACTAAACAAGACAAGGGAGTGAAAAGCCAGAAACTAAAGAGTCCAATAACTAAACTAAACATGACTTAAAACAAAACATGATTACACAGACATGACACCGTGCGCAAAGGACGCTTGAGCAGTGTGCAATTGCACAGGCGCGCACCTTAGAGGGAACGTTGATCTATAGCTACATTTAATTGAGGTAATAAAAGTAAATAATGTTTTTTGTTGTTACTTTTAGTAATATCATTGTAATTATATAATGGAGTAATGATCATTGTCTGTACTGTATTATTACTGTTTATTTCATTATTTGTCATTGTGAATAGTGGTACTATATTTGTAGGTACTGTATCTGCTGCTGCTGTTGTTGTTGTTGTTGTCTCTCTGTCTTGTCCCCACAATTTCCCATTTTGTTTTTCTTCTTTCCATCCCCTCCTGATTCAGTCCAGTTGCGCCAAACACAAAAAAATGTCCAAAGATTTATTAAAAGTAAACACGAATGATAAAAAAAGATCTCATACCGCTCCTTTGTAAAGTAAATCTGTACAGCAGATATGGCATCTAGATCAACAATATTATTTGCCCATGTGGCTTGACAGGACAGGTTAAAAAAAGAACGGGAGATCACTTACGTGCAATAAAAAAGATAAATTGGACGTTGGGGATTTAAAAGAACATTCACCATTTCTTCATCTAACCTGAAAAACCCGCAGTCATGCTGCATTCAGGCGTTTTGTACATTATATTATTGCATTTTTTGAGTCAATCTTTTTGTTTATACCAGTGGTTCTCAAATAATTTTTTTTTAACCAAGTACCACCATAATGGCAAACATTAAAATACAGTAGCGTAGTAGGCCTAAATATTCATTAAAAACATGGCAGAGGTTTTATTTACCAAGTATATTTAATATTGTTGGTCATTTTAATTAGAGATGTCCGATAATATCGGCCTGCCGATATTATCGGCCGATAAATGCGTTAAAATGTAATTTCGGAAATTATCGGTATCGTTTGTTTTTTTTGTTTGTTTTTTTTAAATTATTAAATCAACATAAAAAACACAAGATACACTTACAATTAGTGCACCAACCCAAAAAACCTTCCTCCTCCATTTACACTCATTCACACAAAAGGGTTGTTTCTTTCTGTTATTAATATTCTGGTTCCTACATTATATATCAATATATATCAATACAGTCTGCAAGGGATACAGTCCGTAAGCACACATAATTGTGTGTGCTGCTGGTCCACTAATAGTACTAACTTTTAACAGTTAATTTTACTAATTTTCATTAATTACTAGTTTCAATGTACCTGTTTTTATATTGTTTCACTTTCTTTTTTATTCAAGAAAATGTTTTTAATTTATTCATCTTATTTTATTTTATGAAATTTTTTTAAAAGTACCTTATCTTGGTTGTCCAAATTAGGCATAATAATGTGTTAATTCCACGACTGTATATATCGGTTGATATCGGTATCGGTAATTAAAGAGTTGGACAATATCGGAATATCGGATATCGGCAAAAAGCCATTATCGGACATCCCTAACTTTAATAGTACACACGGTTTGAACAGTAACACTTTTGTTTGAATCTCGGAAAATAAAATACATAATATTTATTTAAGTGTTTCTTTGGCGTAATACTAATAGTAGGTTGTGAGTTCAAACCCCGGCCGAGTCATACTGAAGACTATAAAAATGGGAGCCATTACGTCCCTGCTTGGCACTCAGCATCAAGGGTTGGAATTGGGGGTTAAATCACCAAAAATGATTCCCCGGGCGTGGCCACCGCTGCTGTCCACTGCTCCCCTCACCTCCCACGGGGTGATCAAGGGTGATGGGTCAAATGCAGAGAATCATTTTGCCACACCTAGTGTGTGTGTGATAATCATTGGTACTTTAACTTTTTAACTTTAAACATGATTCTCTGATGAGAGTATTTGGCGAGTGCCGTTTTTGTCCTACTAATTTTGGCGGTCGTTGAACTCACCGTTATGTGTTACTAAACATAACGTGTTTTATGCCACTCATTCTTTGTCTCCTTTTGTCCACCAAACGTTTTATGTTGTGTGTGAATGCACAAAGGTGAACTTTGTTGTTATTATTGACTTGTGTGGAGTGCTAATCAGGCATATTTTTATTTGGCAAGCTAATCGATGCTAACATGCTATTTAAGCTAGCTTTATGTACAAATTGTATCATTTAATTTCCTATGTCCTCTGTGTATTTAATTGCATTTCTCATGACATTATCTGTATGTACAAACCCCGTTTCCATATGAGTTGGGAAATTGTGTTAGATGTAAATATAAATGGAATACAATGATTTGCAAATCTTTTTCAACCCATATTCAATTGAATGCACTACAAAGACAAGATATTTGATGTTCAAACTCATAAACTTTATTTTTTTTTTTGCAAATAATAATTAACTTAGAATTTTATGGCTGCAACACGTGCCAAAGTAGTTGGGAAAGGGCATGTTCACCACTGTGTTACATGGCCTTTCCTTTTAACAACACTCAGTAAACGTTTGGGAACTGAGGAGACACATTTTTGAAGCTTCTCAGGTGGAATTCTTTCCCATTCTTGCTTGATGTACAGCTTAAGTTGTTCAACAGTCCGGGGTCTCCGTTGTGGTATTTTAGGCTTCATAATGCGCCACACATTTTCAATGGGAGACAGGTCTGGACTACAGGCAGGCCAGTCTAGTACCTGCACTCTTTTACTAAGAAGCTACGTTGATGTAACACGTGGCTTGGCATTGTCTTGCTGAAATAAGCAGGGGCGTCCATGGTAACGTTGCTTGGATGGCAACATATGTTGCTCCAAAACCTGTATGTACCTTTCAGCATTAATGGCGCCTTCACAGATGTGTAAGTTACCCATGTCTTGGGCACTAATACACCCCCATACCATCACAGATGCAATCCGGATGGTTCTTTTCCTCTTTGGTCCGGAGGACACGACGTCCACAGTTTCCAAAAACAATTTGAAATGTGCACTCGTCAGACCACAGAACACTTTTCCACTTTGTATCAGTCCATCTTAGATGAGCTCAGGCCCAGCGAAGCCGACGGCGTTTCTGGGTGTTGTTGATAAACGGTTTTCGCCTTGCATAGGAGAGTTTTAACTTGCACTTACAGATGTAGCGACCAACTGTAGTTACTGACAGTGGGTTTCTGAAGTGTTCCTGAGCCCATGTGGTGATATCCTTTACACACTGATGTCGCTTGTTGATGCAGTACAGCCTGAGGGATCGACGGTCACGGGCTTAGCTGCTTCCGTGCAGTGATTTCTCCAGATTCTCTGAACCCTTTGATGATATTACGGAGCGTAGATGGTGAAATCCCTAAATTCCTTGCAATAGCTGGTTGAGAAAGGTTTTTCTTAAACTGTTCAACAATTTGCTAACGCATTTGTTGACAAAGTGGTGACCCTCGCCCCATCCTACTTTTATACCCAATCATGGCACCCACCTGTTCCCAATTAGCCTGCACACCTGTGGGATGTTCCAAATAAGTGTTTGATGAGCATTCCTCAACTTTATCAGTATTTATTGCCACCTTTCCCAACTTCTTTGTCACGTGTTGCTGGCATCAAATTCTAAAGTTAATGATTATTTGCAACAAAAAAAAACAGTTTGAACATCAAATATGTTGTCTTTGTAGCATATTCAACTGAATATGGGTTGAAAATGATTTGCAAATCATTGTATTCCGTTTATATTCACATCTAACACAATTTCCCGACTCATATGGAAACGGGGTTTGTAATATCGGCTGCATTTCAGATAGTCGTGTGCCATGTTGTTCCAGACCACAGCAAATCGTGATTAAAGGTGAATATTTCAGCTTGTCCTTATGTCGAGTGAAGCTCACTCCAAGACGAAATGCACGAAGCAATGCGTTGAGTCGTCGGCCTCAACTGTAGACATTCCACGCTGGGACAGGGAAGGGAGTGGGAGGACAGATTTGAAACATCAACAGGACGAGACCAGGACAAGGCCCATTAAATGCTTTTTTTAACGCCCCTCCCCACCCACACTTGGACCCTCAACTTCCCACACCCACCACACCAATCTGGTTTAATAGCTCTTGTAAGAATAGCTCCGCAGAACAACGCAGCCTGCATGATACGTTTATGATGTCACAGGAAGTAGATATTAAAGCACTATACTTCGGTGTGAGCTCATCACGCCGTGTTTACTCTCCAAGCTCCGCCGTATTTCCATTTACTAAACGCCCCTTCATACCAGCTATTAAAGCCAATCTCTGGCGTCCGTCTCTTGGTTGAGATAATATACAAGCCTGACGTTTTGCACGGAGCTTGTTTGCAAGGCCACTTTCACTTCCTGGCCCCTGCTGGCGCGTGTTATTGAGCGTTTGTGCTTCAGCGCCATCTCTTCTAGAATGCTCTATTCCTGCATTTTCCCTGGCCGTGCATCGTTTTAAGTTGATTCAACTATTAATTCCAATTGTGCAAGGTGGCGGGCTTTCGTTAAAGGGGAACATTATCACAATTTCAGAAGGGTTAAAACCATTAAAAATCAGTTCCCAGTGGCTTATTTTATTTTTCGAAGTTTTTTTCAAAATTTTACCCATCACGCAATATCCCTAAAAAAAGCTTCAAAGTGCCTGATTTTAACCATCGTTATATACACCTGTCCATTTTCCTGTGACGTCACATAGTGAAGCCAACACAAACAAACATGGCGCATAGAACAGCAAGCTATAGCGACATTAGCTCGGATTCAGACTCGGATTTCAGCGGCTTAAGCAAAATTGAAGAAGAAACTGAAGCTATTGAGCCATATCGGTTTGAACCGTATGCAAGCGAAACCGACAGCCAGCGACACGGGAGAAAGCGAGGACGAATTCGGCGATCGCCTTCTAACCAACGATTGGTATGTGTTTGTTTTTAAGTGTTGTAATGTTTTTAAGCTAAATTATTGGTAAACACAGTTTATGTATAATCATTTACGTAAAACCGTGAGTAATGAATCAAGTTTTCATCAATTAATATATTCTGTAGACATACCCTCATCCGCTGTCTTTTCCTGAAAGCTGATCCGTCCAGTTTTGGAGTTGATGTCAGCAGACCAGGGAAGCTAGGGTCGATATTCTTCTCTCGATCATCTTCGGTGGCATAAGGGACGGTAGAAGCGGTGTGAGCCAAGACATCCAGGGGGTTTAGCTCGCTCGTCAACTCAAACAAACATGGCGCATAGAACAGCAAGCTATGGCGACATTAGCTCGGATTCAGACTCGGATTTCAGCGGCTTAAGCGATTCAACAGATTACGCATGTATTGAAACGGATGGTTGTAGTGTGGAGGCAGGTAGCGAAAACGAAACTGAAGAAGAAACTGAAGCTATTGAGCCATATCGGTTTGAACCGTATGCAAGCGAAACCGACGAAAACGACACGACAGCCAGCGACACGGGAGAAAGCGAGGACGAATTCGGCGATCGCCTTCTAACCAACGATTGGTATGTGTTTGTTTGGCATTAAAGGAAACTAACAACTATGAACTAGGTTTACAGCATATGAAATACATTTGGCAACAACATGCAATTTGAGAGTGCAGACAGCCCAATTTTCATCAATTAATATATTCTGTAGACATACCCTCATCCGCTCTCTTTTCCTGAAAGCAGATCTGTCCAGTCCAGTTGGAAATGCATCTGCTTTGAGTGTCGCAGGATATCCACACATTCTTGCCATCTCTGTCGTAGCATAGCTTTCGTCGGTAAAGTGTGCGGAACAAACGTCCAATTTCTTGCCACTTTCGCATCTTTGGGCCACTGGTGCAACTTGAATCCGTCCCTGTTGGTGTTGTTACACCCTCCGACAACACACCGACGAGGCATGATGTCTCCAAGGTACGGGAAACAGTCGAAAAAAACGGAAAATAACAGAGCTGATTTGACTCGGTGTTTGTAATGTGTTTGAGAAAATGGCGGATTGCTTCCCGATGTGACGTCACGTTGTGACGTCGTCGCTCCGAGAGTGAATAATAGAAAGGCGTTTAATTCGCCAAAATTCACCCATTTAGAGTTCGGAAATCGGTTAAAAAAATATATGGTCTTTTTTCTGCAACATCAAGGTATATATTGACGCTTACATAGGTCTGGTGATAATGTTCCCCTTTAAACCAAATATTGTGTGTTTTTTTCCATATACAACAACCTATCTGGACTCGATAAGAGAATCTATAAGGAATCGGCTCGATAAGAGGATTCGATAATAGGCTCGAACTTGATAATTTCTTATCAAACATCATCCCTACGAGCAATTATGGTGTGGTGTTGTTTTTCAGGAGTTGGGCTTGGCCCCTTAGTTCCAGTGAAAGGAACATTGAATGCTCTAGGATACCAAAACATTTTGGACAATTCCAGGCTCCCAACCTTGTGGGAACAGTTTGGAGCAGGCCCCTTCCTCTTCCAACATGACTGTGCACTAGTGCACAAAGCAAGGTCCATAAAGACATGGACGACAGAGTCTTTGTGTAGATGAACTTGACTGGCCTGCACAGAGTCCTGACTTGAACCCGATAGAACACCTTTGGGATGAATTAGAACGGAGACTGAGAGCCAGGCATGAGTGTGTGGCCTCACCAATGCGCTTTTGGAAGAATGGTGGAAAATTCCTATAAACACACTCCGCAACCTTGTGGACAGCCTTCCCAGCACCGTATTTTCCGCACTATTAGCCACACCTAAAAACCACAAATTTACTCAAAAGCTGACAGTGCGGCTTATAACCCGGTGCGCTTTATATATGGATTAATATTAAGATTCATTTTCATAAAGTTTCGGTCTCGCAACTACGGTAAACAGCCGCCATCATTTTTCCCCGTAGAAGAGGAAGTGCTTCTTCTTCTACGCAAGCAACCGCCAAGGTAAGCACCCGCCCCCATAGAACAGGAAGCGCTTCTTCTTCTACTGTAAGCAACCACCCGCCCGCGTAGAAGAAGAAAAAGCGCGCGGATATTACGTTTCATTTCCTTTGTGTGTTTACATCTGTAAAGACCCCAAAATGGCGACAGGTTTCCGGTTCATGAAAAGACGCAATCTCTCCATCCGCACACGGACTACTATTTCACAGCAACTGCCTAAAGACTTTCAAGAAAAGCTGGCTACTTTCCGTGCATATTGTAAAAACAAGATAGCTGAAAAAAAGATCCGGCCAGAGAACATTATCAACATGGACGAGGTTCCACTGACTTTTGATATTCCTGTGAACCGCACTGTGGATACAACGGGAGCACGTACGGTGAATATTCGCACCACAGGGAATGAGAAGTCATCCTTCACTGTGGTTCTAGCTTGCCATGCTAATGGCCAGAAACTTCCACCCTGGGTGATATTCAAAAGGAAGACCTTGCCAAAAGAGACCTTTCCAGCCGGCGTCACCATAAAAGCTAACTCGAAGGGATGGCTGGATGAAGAAAAGATGAGCGAGTGGTTAAGGTAAGTTTACGCGAAGAGGCCGGGTGGCTTTTTTCACGCAGCTCCGTCCATGTTGATATACGACTCCATGCGCGCCCACATCACGCTGGTTTTTAATACATTATTAAAGTTTGACTGACCTATCTGACTGTTTTTTTGACATTCCTTTAGCGCAGTTAGATGCGGCTTACAACACGGGGCGGCTTATAGGTGGACAAAGTTTTGAAATATGCCGTTCATTGAAGGCGCGGCTTATAACCCAGGGCGCCTTATGGTGCGGAAAATACGGTATATTTGAAGCTGTAATAGCTGCAAAAGGTGGACCGACATCATATTGAACCCTATGGGTTAGGAATAAGATGGCACTTCAAGTTCATATGTGAGTCAAGGCAGGTGGACAAATAATTTTGGCAATATAGTGTATATTATGAACTTAAATTACAGTCATTTTATGAGTGAGCTACAATGCATACATGCGTGGGCGTGTGCATCGTGCCAAGGAGTGGGAAGTGTGCCAAAACGTGCCGTGATTTAAGCGTGAAGGACATCCTTAATATGCAGGGACTTCTCAAGGAGATGCTTGTCCAGTCTTTTGTCCAGTGGGCTTGTTAACTGACCTATTATTACACACGGCCCCGTTCCAACGTTCCGGATAGTTATTCCCGAGGCATAAAATCCCGATTATCATAGCTGAGCTCATCCATCTGACTCAAATGCATGCTAAACATCCGCTTTAAAAAAAAAAATTGTGCTTTCTTTCTTTCGCGCACACACCCAAACACAAAGCGACGCCCACAGCTGCGCCAGGCCATCTCTATTTAACAATCCAATCTGTTTTCTTTCCCATGATGTTTCCCATTGGCACACGGAGGAGAAAATCAGATTTACTCCCCCACAGGGCCTATGTAGTTGCACTGATATGGAAAACCATTTCAGAGCTGCTCGAGCCCATAAACATTATTTTTGGTCTCCCCCCCCTCCCCCCTGTTAATGACAAACTTTCTTCCCAGCATTGTAGTCGCTCGCAGAAGTAAGGGGATGAGTGGTTGAAAGCGAGAGGAAGCGGGGAGGGATCCTCCGGGACGCGCAAACACCAGGGGAGTCCTTCACCCTTCAAACTGCTTACTGACATCCAAGACTTTTCTCACCCTCTTTTCTACCCACTCACACACCAGTGACATCACATTACAAGGATAAGACCTTCTGGAGGAAAGTTCTGTGGTCAGATGAAACAAAAAAATTGAGCTGTTTGGCCACAATACCCAGCAATATGGTCCCAGGAACACCATTCCTACCGTCAAGCATGGTGGTGGTAGTATTATGCTCTGGGTCGGTTTCCAATGGAACTGGTGCTTTACAGAGAGTAAATGGGACAATGAGTGCACTTTTTGGAGAGCTGTGTTATTTTCAGTTTTGTGCCCACGGGACTGATTTTATTTAACACTATATTATTATTTATACACCTATAGTGATCACAGAGACAGGTTGTTTTTGTGTTACTGTATATATTTGTTTTTCTGAAAAATCCCACTTAATATACTTTGGGTAACAACAGTCAATATTTATTTATTTTATTTTATTTTTTTAGGGGGGTAACAGTCAATATTTATTTATTTATTAGATTTTATTTTTTTCTTATATAATAAAAGTGAGCTTTTGTTAAACCAAATATTGTGGGTTTTTTTTTCGCGCAAACACCAGGGGAGTCCTTCACCTTTCAAACTGCTTACTGACATCCAAGACTTTTCTCACCCTCTTTTTCATCCACAGAAGGCTACCCACTCACACACCAGTGACATCACATTACAAGGATAAGACCTTCTGGAGGAAAGTTCTGTGGTCAGATGAAACAAAAAAATTGAGCTGTTTGGCCACAATACCCAGCAATATGGTCCCAGGAACACCATTCCTACCGTCAAGCATGGTGGTGCTAGTATTATGCTCTGGGTCGGTTTCCAATGGAACTGGTGCTTTACAGAGAGTAAATGGGACAATGGAAAAGGAGGATTACCTCCAAATTCTCCAGGACAACCTAAAATCATCAGCCTGGAGGTTGGGTCTTGGGCGCAGTTGGGTGTTCAAACGGGACAATGACCCCAAACTAAGGGTGTAACGGGACGTGTATTTGTATTGAACCGTTTCGGTACGGGGGTTCCGGTTCAGTTCGGAGGTGTACCGAACGAGTTTCCACACGGACATATTAAGTAGCGTAATGCACGTCGTGTAAACAATGCACACCGAGGCACAATACACGGCATGCTAGCAGCTAACGGGCTACGATAGACTGACCATACGTCCTCTTTTCACCGGATATGTACTCTTTTGCGGAGCTTTTCAGGGCGGAGTTTCTTAAATGCCTCAAATGTCCGGCATTTTGAGTTACGGTTGCGTGTATTTTCAATGTACGTTCAGGGCTAAGAAGGGGTTAAAAACAAAACAAATTGTGCGTGAAGCAGCATTCTTGAGGGAGGGGCAGAGACAGAGAGAGAGAGAGAGTTATGATTAACGCGCATGCGTCGCCAGGCTCTGCTTTTTATCCATAGATTTATCACATTTAATTATCTATAGCAGGGGTGTGAAAAGTGTGCCCCGGAGGCCATTTGCGGCCCACGGCTAATGTTTTAAAGGCCCACGGCACATTCTAAAAATACTACTAAAATAAACAAAAACATAACAAAAGTGAAATAAAAAAGCTTAAAAGGTTAAATGTAATTTAGAAAAAGTTGCAATGTTGACTAATAAAACAAAGCTGATTTTTTTTCTTTCAAACTGTCATTGCTCAAAACATAATATTGAATCAAAATCAATGTTATTTTGAATTATTGACCTATCCAAGGTTCCCATTACTTCACATCAAATATTCCACTAAGAAAATATTTTTGGCGAAAGATTTTGCAAATTTGATAAATAAATAACCCAAAAATGTATATTTTGTTGTTTTCTTACTCTCTCCTCAGCCTTCCTGGTAAGGTATATTCGGGTGTACTGGAGAGGAGGCTAGTCGAACCTCGGATTCAGGAGGAACAGTGTGGTTTTCGTCCTGGTCGTGGAACTGTGGACCAGCTCTATACTCTCGGCAGGGTCCTTGAGGGTGCATGGGAGTTTGCCCAACCAGTCTACATGTGCTTTGTGGACTTGGAGAAGGCATTCGACCGTGTCCCTCGGGAGGTCCTGTGGGGAGTGCTCAGAGAGTATGGGGTATCGGACTGTCTGATTGTGGCGGTCCGCTCCTGTATGATCAGTGTCAGAGCTTGGTCCGCATTGCCGGCAGTAAGTCGGACACGTTTCCAGTGAGGGTTGGACTCCGCCAAGGCTGCCCTTTGTCACCGATTCTGTTCATAACTTTTATGGACAGAATTTCTAGGCGCAGTCAAGGCGTTGAGGGGATCCGGTTTGGTGGCTGCAGGATTAGGTCTCTGCTTTTTGCAGATGATGTGGTCCTGATGGCTTCATCTGGCCAGGATCTTCAGCTCTCACTGGATCGGTTCGCAGCCGAGTGTGAAGCGACTGGGATGAGAATCAGCACCTCCAAGTCCGAGTCCATGGTTCTCACCCGGAAAAGGGTGGAGAGCCATCTCCGGGTTGGGGAGGAGACCCTGCCCCAAGTGGAGGAGTTCAAGTACCTAGGAGTCTTGTTCACGAGTGGGGGAAAAGTGGATCATGAGATCGACAGGCGGATCGGTGCGGCGTCTTCAGTAATGCGGACGCTGTATCGATCTGTTGTGGTTAAGAAGGAGCTGAGCCGGAAGGCAAAGCTCTCAATTTACCGGTCGATCTAAGTTCCCATCCTCACCTATGGTCATGAGCTTTGGGTTATGACCGAAAGGACAAGATCACGGGTACAAGCGGCCGAAATGAGTTTCCTCCGCCGGGTGGCGGGGCTCTCCCTTAGAGATAGGGTGAGAAGCTCTGTCATCCGGGGGGAGCTCAAAGTAAAGCCGCTGCTCCTCCACATCGAGAGCAGCCAGATGAGGTGGTTCGGGCATCTGGTCAGGATGCCACCTGAACGCCTCCCTCGGGAGGTGTTTAGGGCACGTCCGACCGGTAGGAGGCCACGGGGAAGACCTAGGACACGTTGGGAAGACTATGTCTCCCGGCTCGCCTGGGAACGCCTCGGGATCCCCCGGGAAGAGCTGGACGAAGTGGCTGGGGAAAGGAAAGTCTGGGCTTCCCTGCTTAGGCTGCTGCCCCCGCGACCCGACCTCGGATAAGCGGAAGAAGATGGATGGATGGATGGATGTTTTCTTACTGTACCGAAAATGAACCGAACCGTGACCTCTAAACCGAGGTACGAACCGAACCGAAATTTTTGTGTACCGTTACACCCCTACCCCAAACACACGTCAAAAGTGCTAAAGGAATGGCTAAATCAGGGCTAGAATTAAGGTTTTAGAATGGCCTTCCCAAAGTCCTGACTTAAACATGTGGACAATGCTGAAGAAACAAGTCCATGTCAGAAAACCAACACATTTAGCTGAACTGCACCAATTTCGTCAAGAGGAGTGGTCAAAAATTCAAGCAGAAGCTTGTGGATGGCTACCAAAAGTGCCTTATTGCAGTGAAACTTGCCAAATGTTAACATAAGCAGATTTGATCACATTTTCAGTAGACCCAAAATAAATTCATAAAAGAAATAAGCTTCATGAATGTGTTTTGTGACCAACAAGTACCGTATTTTTCGGACTATAAGTCGCAGTTTTTTTCATAGTTTGGCCGGGCTCCAGTGAGACTTATATATGTTTTTTTCCTTCTTTATTATGCATTTTTGGCAGGTGCGACTTATACTCCGGTGCGACTTATACTCCGAAAAATACGGTATGTGCTCCAATCACTCTATTACAAAAAAAAATAAGAGTTGTAGAAATGATTGGAAACTCAAGACAGCCATGACATTATGTTCTTTACAAGTGTATGTAAACTTTCGACCACGACTGTATATAATATGTAAATACTACATATATGTTAGGGATGTCCCGATCCGATATTTGGATCGGATCGGCTGCCGATATTTGCCAAAAATTGCGTATCGGCAAGGCATGGGAAAATGCCGATCCAGATCCAGTTTACAAAAAAACTCCGGTCCGTGTTTTCCAACGCACCGATTTAAATAATACATTCCACTTTTCTGCTGCTCCCTAATTTCCGTTCCGCATTTTCCAGCACACCTTCAACACATCTACAGGTCTGTGGATTCTCACGCAGTTGCTTTTAGCTGCTGGCATTACACGACAGGCTCTTCTTAATTCTTTCCTGTGTCTCCCTCTCACAGACAGCAAGTGCACCTTCTTACACACGTCACATACTGTCACGTCATACGTCACATACGTATACGTCCTCCCCGAGCAGAGAGGTAGCAGCATGGCTAACGTTAGCTGTGATGCTAGCGCAGCCGTGCGAGCAACGCTCCCTCTAAGGTGCTCGCCTGTGCAATTGTGCACTGTTTAAGCGTCCTCTGCGCATAGCAATTATATGCCACGCACAAAATCAAATAAAAAAATAAGCGCATAACAATTTTCGACACACGGACACGACAAAGAAAACAGTTTTCGTCATCATTGTTCAAATATTGTGACGTCTGTCGAGGCGCTTATCTCCATTCGGTGCCACACGTCCACACCATCAAAATGCCGAGGCAACAATTTCCACATCAACACCGTATGAAAAAATTTGTGATTTTTTTTAGTTGTGATTTCCTTCTCTGCATGAAAGTTTGAAAGTAGCATATATTAATGCAGTATGAAGAAGAATGTTTTAATGTAGACATGCAAGCCTTGAAAGACAATTTTGAAAATCAAGACTACATTTCCTGCGAATGGATGCATTTCTACCCTATATTTTAACTTTAGATGTATTCTCATATCAAACTCTTTTAGTTGTCTTTTTGACACTTACATCCGGCGCCCCCCTCCACACCCTGGATTATAAATAATGTAAATAATTCAATGTGATTATCTTGTGTGATGACTGTATTATGATGATAGTATATATCTGATAGTATATATCTGTATCATGAATCAATTTAAGTGGACCCCGAACTTAAACAAGTTGAAAAACTTATTGGGGTGTTACCATTTAGTGGTCAATTGTACGGAATATGTACTTCACTGTGCAACCTACTAATAAAAGTCTCAATCAATCAATCAAAACACATAGAATCATCATACTGCTGTGATTATATGCATCAAGTGTTCATTCAAGGCTAAGGCAAAATATCAAGATATATATTGTGTATCGCAATATGGCCTTAAAATATCGCAATATTAAAAAAAGGCCATATCGCCCAGCCCTAGTTCAATGATGCCATTTCTGTTTGTCATGTATAATTTTGTCTATTTTGTGTTTATCCTTGAATAAACAGGTCAGTTTCTTGTTACCAACCATTGTGTATTATTCAAACTCCCCTAATTCAGCTGGCTAGTTGTTATCAAGAGTACTAAAACCCTTTTTAACATGATTCTGACAACTAAGTAGGCTAAATAACTTCAAACTTTAATACATGCTCGGATAGGCCAGTATCGGTCAGTATCGGTATCGGATCGGAAGTGCAAAAACCTGGATCGGGACATCCCTAATATATGTTATATTTTATGTTGCTACTATGGTACATTTTTAGTCTACTTAATACCTGCATTACCCTTTCCATCCTTTGAAACTGAGCTATTGTGTTGAAACAATTTCCCTTGTGGATCAATAAAGTTTGTCTAAGTCTAACCATTTCAGTACCTGTAGTGTGCAAAGGTTTAAATTCCGACCTAAAATTGCCGGTTCCTGTTTGGCCCTGCAGATGGGATTTAATGGGGGCCAAATGGAAGGTTTAGTGCCCCTGCCATTGCCCCGCTGGAGTCTCTTCATAACATTATATTGAAAGTATTTCTGTTTTTTGGACTTCAGGCGTAGTTTCCTCTTTTGTTGATGCTGCGCCTCAGGCAGAGTGCTTGTGACTTTAACCACGGCGCTCACATTTTTTATCCCTGTGTTCAAGAGGGGAGTTACCACCCTTGCTGCTATACACACACCAATAAAATATATGTGGCCTGTATGACACAATCGCAGGCCTGGAGGCAAGTGTTGTGTGTTTGAAAGGGGGCTGATGGCGCCATAGAGGTCGGCGATATTCTCTTTTTTGAGGCTTTATTTGAAGGTCGTGACAATTTAAGTTCCTGCATGGTTGATTAACCGTGTGTGTGTGTGTGTGTGACAGTGGCAGGCCGTTCATTTCCCACCTTGGCCTTCAGTGATGTCTTACTTAGTCCGACTTCAATAAATACAATCATTTACGTCGCCACATGACCATGGCTTGAAAAATACTATGCAGAAACACACACCTGCGCACCACTGTGCATTGAATCCCCTCAATGTGTCACTAGCAGGGATGTCCGATAATGGCTTTTTGCCGATATCCGATATTCCGATATTGTCCAACTCTTTAATTACCGATACCGATATCAACCGATATATACAGTCGTGGAATTAACACATTTATTATGCCTAATTTGGACAACCAGGTATGGTAAAGATAAGGTACTTAAAAAAAAAAATCCATCCATTCATCCATCTTCTACCGCTTATCTGAGGTCGGGTCGCGGGGGCAGCAGCCTAAGCAGGGAAGTCCAGACTTCCCTCTCCCCAGCCCCTTCGTCCACCTCCTCCCGGGGGATCCCGAGAAAAATAAAAAATAATATAAATATATAATGAAATAAATAATATAAATATATAATAAAATAAATTAAGATAAATAAATTAAAAACATTTTCTTGAATAATAAATAAAGTAAAACAATATAAAAACAGTTACATAGAAACTAGTAATTAATGAAAATTAGTCAAATTAACTGTTAAAGGTTAGTACTATTAGTGGACCAGCAGCACGCACAATCATGTGTGCTTACGGACTGTATCCCTTGCAGACTGTATTGATATATATTGATATATAATGTAGGAACCAGAATATTAATAACAGAAATAAAGTGTGAATGAGTGTAAATGGGGGAGGAAGGTTTTTTTGGGTTGGTGCACTAATTGTAAGTGTATCTTGTGTTTTTTATGTTGATTTAAAAAACAAACAAAAAAAAAACGATACCGATATATACAGTCGTGGAATTAACACATTATTATGCCTAATTTGGACAACCAGCTATGGTGAAGATAAGGTCCTTTAAAAAAAAAAAAAAAAAGAAATAAAATAAGATAAATAAATTAAAAACATTTTCTTGAATAAAAAAGAAAGTAAAACAATATAAAAACAATTACCGTATTTTTCGGACTATAAGTCGCAGTTTTTTTCATAGTTTGGCCGGGCTCCAGTGCGACTTATATATATGTTTTTTTCCTTCTTTATTATGCATTTTCGGCAGGTGCGACTTATACTCCGGTGCCACTTATACCCCGAAAAATACGGTACATAGAAACTAGTAATTAATGAACATTAGTAAAATTAAATGTTAAAGGTTAGTACTATTAGTGGACCAGCAGCACGCACAATCATGTGTGCTTACGGACTGTATTCCTGCAGACTGTATTGATATATATTGATATATAATGTAGGAACCAGAATATTAATAACAGAAAGAAAGTGTGAATGAGTGTAAATGGGGGAGGAAGGTTTTTAAAAAAAAACAAAAAAAACGATACCGATATATACAGTCGTGGAATTAACACATTATTATGCCTAATTTGGACAACCAGCTATGGTGAAGATAAGGTCCTTTTTAAATAAAAAAATAAATAAATAAAATAAGATGAATAAATTAAAAACATTTTCTTGAATAAAAAAGAAAGTAAAACAATATAAAAACAATTACCGTATTTTTCGGACTATAAGTCGCAGGTTTTTTTCATAGTTTGGCCGGGCTCCAGTGCGACTTATATATGTTTTTTTCCTTCTTTATTATGCATTTTCGGCAGGTGCGACTTATACTCGGAAAAATACGGTACATAGAAACTAGTAATTAATGAACATTAGTAAAATTAAATGTTAAAGGTTAGTACTATTAGTGGACCAGTAGCACGCATAATCATGTGTGCTTACGGACTGTATCCCTTGCAGACTGTATTGATATATATTGATATATAATGTAGGAACCAGAATATTAATAACAGAAAGAAAGTGTGAATGAGTGTAAATGGGGGAGGAAGGTTTTTTTGGGTTGGTGCACTAATTGTAAGTGTATCTTGTGTTTTTTATGTTGATTTAAAAAAAACAAAAAAAAAACGATACCGATATATACAGTCGTGGAATTAACACATTATTATGCCTAATTTGGACAACCAGCTATGTTGAAGATAAGGTCCTTTAAAAAAAAAAAAAAAAAGAAATAAAATAAGATAAATAAATTAAAAACATTTTCTTGAATAAAAAAGAAAGTAAAACAATATAAAAACAATTACCATATTTTTCGGACTATAAGTCGCAGTTTTTTTCATAGTTTGGCCGGGCTCCAGTGCGACTTATATATATGTTTTTTTCCTTCTTTATTATGCATTTTCGGCAGGTGCGACTTATACTCCGGTGCCACTTATACCCCGAAAAATACGGTACATAGAAACTAGTAATTAATGAACATTAGTAAAATTAACTGTTAAAGGTTAGTACTATTAGTGGACCAGCAGCACGCACAATCATGTGTGCTTACGGACTGTATCCCTTGCAGACTGTATTGATATATATTGATATATAATGTAGGAACCAGAATATTAATAACAGAAAGAAAGTGTGAATGAGTGTAAATGGGGGAGGAAGGTTTTAAAAAAAAAAAAAAAAAAAACGATACCGATATATACAGTCGTGGAATTAACACATTATTATGCCTAATTTGGACAACCAGCTATGGTGAAGATAAGGTCCTTTTTAAATAAATAAAAAAATAAATAAAATAAGATGAATAAATTAAAAACATTTTCTTGAATAAAAAAGAAAGTAAAACAATATAAAAACAATTACCGTATTTTTCGGACTATAAGTCGCAGTTTTTTTTCATAGTTTGGCCGGGCTCCAGTGCGACTTATATATGTTTTTTTCCTTCTTTATTATGCATTTTCGGCAGGTGCGACTTATACTCCGGTGCCACTTATACCCCGAAAAATACGGTACATAGAAACTAGTAATTAATGAACATTAGTAAAATTAAATGTTAAAGGTTAGTACTATTAGTGGACCAGCAGCACGCACAATCATGTGTGCTTACGGACTGTATTCCTGCAGACTGTATTGATATATATTGATATATAATGTAGGAACCAGAATATTAATAACAGAAAGAAAGTGTGAATGAGTGTAAATGGGGGAGGAAGGTTTTTAAAAAAAAAAAAAAAAAACGATACCGATATATACAGTCGTGGAATTAACACATTATTATGCCTAATTTGGACAACCAGCTATGGTGAAGATAAGGTCCTTTTTAAATAAAAAAATAAAAAAATAAAATAAGATGAATAAATTAAAAACATTTTCTTGAATAAAAAAGAAAGTAAAACAATATAAAAACAATTACCGTATTTTTCGGACTATAAGTCGCAGGTTTTTTTCATAGTTTGGCCGGGCTCCAGTGCGACTTATATATGTTTTTTTCCTTCTTTATTATGCATTTTCGGCAGGTGCGACTTATACTCGGAAAAATACGGTACATAGAAACTAGTAATTAATGAACATTAGTAAAATTAAATGTTAAAGGTTAGTACTATTAGTGGACCAGTAGCACGCATAATCATGTGTGCTTACGGACTGTATCCCTTGCAGACTGTATTGATATATATTGATATATAATGTAGGAACCAGAATATTAATAACAGAAAGAAAGTGTGAATGAGTGTAAATGGGGGAGGGAGGTTTTTTGGGTTGGTGCACTAATTGTAAGTGTATCTTGTGTTTTTTATGTTGATTTAAAAAAAAAAAAAAAAAACGATACCGATATATACAGTCGTGGAATTAACACATTATTATATAATATATATAATGGAATATATAATGTAGGAACCAGAATATTAATAACAGAAAGAAAGTGTGAATGAGGGAGGAAGGTTTTTTGGGTTGGTGCACTAATTGTATGTGTATCTTATGTTTTTTATGTTGATTTAATTAAAAAAAATAATAATAATAATATCGGCAGGTCGATGTTATCGGACATTTCTAGTCACTAGTGTACAAAACGGGCTATTTTTTGGCACATTTAAAAAATCAATAAACCCGCGTCGGACGTGGTACTGTCAATACAAAAATAATTGTAAAAAAACCATCCTGGCCGAGTCATACCAAAAACTACAAAAATGGCACCCATTACCTCCCTGCTTGGCACTCAGCATCAAAGGGTTGGAATTGGGGGGTTAAATCACCAAAAATGATTCCCTCACCTACCAGGGGGTGATCAAGGGTGATGGGTCAAATGCAGAGAACAATTTCGCCACACCGAGTGTGTGTGTGACTATCATTGATACAAACCCCGTTTCCATATGAGTTGGGAAATTGTGTTAGATGTAAATATAAACGGAATACAATGATTTGCAAATCATTTTCAACCCATATTCAGTTGAATATGCTACAAAGACAACATATTTGATGTTCAAACTGATAAACATTTTTTTCTGCAAATAATCATTAACTTTAGAATTTGATGCCAGCAACACGTGACAAAGAAGTTGGGAAAGGTGGCAATAAATACTGATAAAGTTGAGGAATGCTCATCGAACACTTATTTGGAACATCCCACAGGTGTGCAGGCTAATTGGGAACAGGTGGGTGCCAGGATTGGGTATAAAAGTAGATTCCATGAAATGCTCCGTCATTCACAAACAAGGACGGGGCGAGGTTCACCACTTTGTCAACAAATGCGTGAGCAAATTGTTGAACAGTTTAAGAAAAACCTTTCTCAACCAGCTATTGCAAGGAATGTAGGGATTTCACCATCTACGGTCCGTAATATCATCAAAGGGTTCAGAGAATCTGGAGAAATCACTGCACGTAAGCAGCTAAGCCCGTGACCGTCGATCCCTCAGGCTGTACTGCATCAACAAGCGACATCAGTGTGTAAAGGATATCACCACATGGGCTCAGGAACACTTCAGAAACCCACTGTCAGTAACTACAGTTGGTCGCTACATCTGTAAGTGCAAGTTAAAACTCTCCTACGCAAGGCGAAAACCGTTTATCAACAACACCCAGAAACGCCGTCGGCTTCGCTGGGCCTGAGCTCATCTAAGATGGACTGATACAAAGTGGAAAAGTGTTCTGTGGTCTGACGAGTCCACATTTCAAATTGTTTTTGGAAACTGTGGACGTCGTGTCCTCCGGACCAAAGAGGAAAAGAACCATCCGGATTGTTATAGGCGCAAAGTTGAAAAGCCAGCATCTGTGATGGTATGGGGGTGTATTAGTGCCCAAGACATGGGTAACTTACACATCTGTGAAGGCGCCATTAATGCTGAAAGGTACATACAGGTTTTGGAGCAACATATGTTGCTATCCAAGCAACGTTACCATGGACGCCCCTGCTTATTTCAGCAAGGCAATGTCAAGCCATGTTTTACAACAACGTTGCTTCATAGTAAAAGAGTGCGGGTACTAGACTGGCCTGCCTGTAGTCCAGACCTGTCTCCCATTGGCGCATTATGAAGCCTAAAATACCACAACGGAGACCCCCGGACTGTTGAACAACTTAAGCTGTACATCAAGCAAGAATGGGAAAGAATTCCACCTGAGAAGCTTCAAAAATGTGTCTCCTCAGTTCCCAAATGTGTTGTTAAAAGGAAAGGCCATGTAACACAGTGGTGAACACGCCCTTTCCCAACTACTTTGGCACGTGTTGCATCCATGAAATTGTAAGTTAATTATTATTTGCAAAAAAAAAATAAAGTTTATGAGTTTGAACATCAAATATCTTGTCTTTGTAGTGCATTCGATTGAATATGGGTTGAAAAGGATTTGCAAATCATTGTATTCCGTTTATATTTACATCTAACACAATTTCCCAACTCATAAGGAAACGGGGTTTGTACTTTAACTTTATATTGAATGTGAAAAAATATATTTTGATTGCCATTTGATGCCGTATAAGCCATTGGCACCGCTCGTGGTTGGTTGATTCGAGTGGCAGTGGCGGGCAAACCATTTCACCGCCGGGACAGCTTAACTAGTTCCCGGGGTCGGCCGACCTCGTTTCACAAGATGTAGTTTCTCTTTAAATATCCTTCTTGAAAATGCCCTTGCAAATATATACCTGCCACCTAATCAATGTTTTAATCTGCTTCTTTGTTGGTTAAAAAAAAAGTGAGTACCGCTGATTTCTCCGCTGGCCGGGTCTGGCTCCGGTCGAGTCGGGTGCTGCTGACACACAAACGCAGGAAAAAAAAAACGTGCGCTCAGCACTATTTCTCCCAAACGACCGCCCTGTTAACTTTTCAACGTAATTGTTTAATTGAGATGTGGTTGGACTTGGCATATTTTCCCCCTCCCCGAGGGTGACCACGCGGCTTCAGTAATCTATCCTGGCACTGCTTGGCACAGAAGGTCCCTCCTTTTTCCTCCCTCGCTCTTTTCCTCTTCCCGACCATCGTGGCTATGAGAGGTAACGACGCTGCAAAGGAGGCAGTGAAAAAAGGAGAAAGGAAAAAAAAGTATGTTGCGATGTTGTTTTAGCAGAGATGGCTCTATATGAGGGCTGCACATGTGCTCTTTCCACATCAAAGCAGCTCTTTGTGTGGTCTGGCCCCAACTCTCTCTCTGGTAGATCTGATCTGGGAGAGCCCGGGTGGATGGCAAACTTGCCACAGTCTAGTAGTGTGTTCTGTCAATCTCGGAAGTCAATTTGGGTGAGTCTCTTTTCACACAGAAATGCCACAAAATGGGCACATCAGATACCCTTGGAATATTTTTGAAAAATGCGGGTGTATGTAATAGTGTTTTTTTACACAAATTGAAAAAATGAGCAAAAGCCCTGGCCTCATACTTGCCAACCTTGAGACCTCCGAATTCGGGAGATGGGGGGGTTGAGGTGCAGGCAGCATACCCCTTCCCCTTCGAGCTCTCCTGGATTCAGGCATGTGATTTGACCACAATGAAAAAGACTGAAAAAAATTCCGGGGGTCTAGGGGACGAAGGTCCCCAGCCAGGTCCAGGGCGGTGCCCTGGTGGGGGGATAAGGGGGGCAATGCCCCCCGAAGCTCCTGGTTTTTCACCAATTTAACATGCTAAAATTAACAAAGACAGCACCATTTGAAGAAAATATTTTAGTGTTTAAAGACATGAAAACATCATTAATAGAACATACATAACCCAATTATCCTAATGAATCACTGTATATGGTTCAGTCCCAACAGTATTTACTCACTAATATTTACATCTTGTGTTCATTTCACATCCACAGGTGTCACATTGATCAGTGTTATTATCTACAGGAAAATAGGATATAGGATATAAATTTATGAAAATAATTAAACATGTCCAGCTGACTACAATCCGGCGTGTTGGTCAGCTTTAGGGGCATGTAGAGTGATGACATCCAACTCTACATGCCCCTAAAGCTGACCAACACGCCGGATTGTAGTCAGCTGGAGGCGTGTCTTAATGAAATTAAACAATGGATGTCCGCTAACTTCTTGCAACTCAACGCCAAGAAAACGGAAATGCTGATTATCGGTCCTGCTAAACACCGACATTTATTTAATAATACCACCTTAACATTTGACAACCAAACAATTACACAAGGCGACTCAGTAAAGAATCTGGGTATTATCTTCGACCCAACTCTCTCCTTTGAGTCACACATTAAGAGTGTTACTAAAACGGCCTTCTTTCATCTCCGTAATATCGCAAAAATCCGTTCTATTTTATCCACTAGCGACGCTGAGATCATTATTCATGCGTTCGTTACGTCTCGTCTCGACTACTGTAACGTATTATTTTCGGGTCTCCCTATGTCTAGCATAAAAAGACTACAATTGGTACAAAATGCGGCTGCTAGACTTTTGACAAGAACAAGAAAGTTTGATCATATTACGCCTATACTGTATATATACATACATATATACCTATATATATACCTATACTGGCTCACCTGCACTGGCTTCCTGTGCACTTAAGATGTGACTTTAAGGTTTTACTACTTATGTATAAAATACTACACGGTCTAGCTCCGTCCTATCTTGTCGATTGCATTGTACCATATGTCCCGGCAAGAAATCTGCGTTCAAAGAACTCCGGCTTATTAGTGATTCCCAGAGCCCAAAAAAAGTCTGCGGGCTATAGAGCGTTTTCTATTGGGGCTCCAGTACTATGGAATGCCCTCCCGGTAACAATTAGAGATGCTACCTCAGTAGAAGCATTTAAGTCCCATCTTAAAACTCATTTGTATACTCTAGCCTTTAAATAGCCCCCCTGTTAGACCAGTTGATCTGCCATTTCTTTTCTTTTCTCCTCTGCTCCCCTATTCCTTGTGGAGGGGGGGGGGCCACAGGTCCGGTGGCCATGGATGAAGTGCTGGCTGTCCAGAGTCGGGACCCGGGGTGGACCGCTCGCCTGTGCATCGGCTGGGAACATCTCTGCGCTGCTGACCCGTCTCCGCTCGGGATGGTGTCCTGCTGGCCCCACTATGGACAGGACTCTTACTATTATGTTGGATCCACTATGGACTGGACTCTCACAATATTATGTCAGACCCACTCGACATCCATTGCTTTTGGTCTCCCCTAGAGGGGGGGGGTTACCCACATATGCGGTCCTCGCCAAGGTTTCTCATAGTCATTCACATCGACGTCCCACTGGGGTGAGTTTTTCCTTGCCCTTATGTGGGCTTTGTACCGAGGATGTCGTTGTGGCTTGTGCAGCCCTTTGAGACAATTGTGATTTAGGGCTATATAAATAAACATTGATTGATTGATTGATTGATGTTTAGTATTGTTTACTCATATTTGAAAATAGGAAATAATAATAATGTGAGGACACTGACATATTGCAAGAAACAAGTGTGAAAATATTTACCTTCAAGATTGTTACACCACTGACAATATTGTTTCAAGAGACTACATAAGAACTTAATATTACAAAATAGTATTATACGCAAATTTATTTCAAATAAATTGTTAACTGGAATCAATAATGCGACTTTTTGAATTTCTGTAATTTCATAATATATTTTCACGTGGCTTTTTATTTTTAGAAAAACCCATTTATATTTCGCAAAGCAATAATTGGTTAATATTTAAAACAAACATGCGTATTTTGCAAGCAAATATTTTTTAGCTTACCTCATTATTAACAATCCTGTCTGCGACTGAAGTGGGTTGTTTGGGGGGGATCTTTCCTCTCGATGTCTACGGCAGTTGTCGATGTAAACAAAGGATGAAGTCCGTAAGGTTTGCTCACTTTCGGTTAACATCCAAAAGTACCAGCTAGTGAAAAGTTTGTTTTCCTTGCTTCAAGTTGTTTCATATGTTTTTGGCGTTTCGCATGTACTTCCAAAGCCTTGAAACCCTGTGATCCATAGTCAATATTATCATGACACCACGTGCACAAAAACCTTTCCGGGACGATCGATTTTCCGAATAAAATCACCGAACAAAGTCGTAACTTCCTTCTTCCCAACAGTATCAGTGATTTCCCTTTCCATCCAGTCCCATCGAAACTTATTTTTGACATGTTCATCAATTTCTTTTACTCGTAAAGCGTCCTTTCTCTCGAGAACCGACATCGTTTACATATGGAAAATGGCGGTAATAACCATTATGAATGATGACGTTATTAACGTCATCATTCATAACAGATGTCCTGATTGGTCACAAGGAACATATCGACCAATCAACTACGGCGTAATATAAACTACGTCTCAAATCTTGATTTAGGGTCGGAAAAAAAAACGAAAAACGGGAGATAATCTTTTTTTCCCCCGAGATTAAAAAAGACGAAATTCCGACTTTAGACGGAAAAATCACATGCCTGTGGATTAAATGAAATTATTTTTTCCGATCATTTTAGAATTTGCAAGCGTATTTCTTCTTCTTACTCGTCGTCGCCATGTCTCTCCGTTCTTCTGATTCGTCTCCTTCTTGTTGTGTGCGCAGTTGTGCACTGAGCTCCAAAAGCCGTAGATGTTATTGTAGCGTCCCGAAAGAGTTAGTGCTGCAAGGGATTCTGGGTATTTGTTCTGTTGTATTTATGTTGTGTTACGGTGGGGACGTTCTCCCGAAATGTGTTTGTCATTCTTGTTTGGTGTGGGTTCACAGTGCGGCGCATATTTGTAACAGTGTTAAAGGCTGTTTATACAGCCACCGTCAGTGTGACCTGTATGGCTGCTGATCAAGTATGGATTGCATTCACTTGTATGTGTGTGTGTGTGTGTGTGTATTTGTGTGTGCTTGAAATTAACGTTATCATTAAACCAGTCAAAAGATCATACAATGTGTCGGCATTTCTTGACATCTTCGAGTTAAGACCATTGTTAAACCCGTCAAACGCTACATTATCATGTGACTCGGCCGGCACGCTGTTTATATGGAGGAAAAGCAGACGCCTGGACAGAATGTGGCTGTTAAAGGGGTGAAGGTTTCAGGTGAGAGAGGACGCTAAAGGCAGTGCCTTTAAGGCACACTCCCAATATTGTTGTGAAATCCCTGTATATTAGGGATTTCACCATCTACGGTCCGTAACATCCTCAAAGGGTTCAGAGAATCTGGAGAAATCACTGCACGTAAGCAGCTAAGCCTGTGACCTTCGATTCCTCAGGCTGTACTGCATCAACAAGCGACATCAGTGTGTAAAGGATATCACCACATGGGCTCAGGAACACTTCAGAAACCCACTGTCAGTAACTACAGTCGGTCGCTACATCTGTATGTGCAAGTTAAAACTCTCCTATGCAAGGCGAAAACCGTTTATCAACAACACCCAGAAACGCCGTTGGCTTCGCTGGGCCTGAGCTCATCTAAGATGGACTGATACAAAGTGGAAAAGTGTTCTGTGGTCTGACGAGTCCACATTTCAAATTGTTTTTGGAAACTGTGGACGTCGTGTCCTCCGGACCAAAGAGGAAAAGAACCATCGGGATTGTTATAGGCGCAAAGTTGAAAAGCCAGCATCTGTGATGGTATGGGGGTGTATTAGTGCCCAAGACATGGGTAACTTACAAGTCTGTGAAGGCGCCATTAATGCTGAAAGGTACATACAGGTTTTGGAGCAACATATGTTGTCATCCAAGCAACGTTACCATGGACGCCCCTGCTTATTTCAGCAAGGCAATGCCAAGCCACGTGTTACATCATAGTAAAAGAGTGCGGGTACTAGACTGGCCTGCCTGTAGTCCAGACCTGTCTCCCATTGAAAATATGTGGCGCATTATTAAGCCTAAAATACCACAACGGAGACCCCCGGACTGTTGAACAACTTAAGCTGAAAAGGAAAGGCCATGTAACACAGTGGTGAACATGCCCTTTCCCAACTACTTTGGCACGTGTTGCAGCCATGAAATGCTAAGTTAATTATTATTTGCAAAAAAAAATAAAGTATATGAGTTTGAACATCAAATATGTTGTCTTTGTATTGCATTCAATTGAATATGGGTTGAAAAGGATTTGCAAATCATTGTATTCCGTTTATATTTACATCTAACACAATTTCCCAACTCATATGGAAATGGGGTTTGTATATATATATATATATATATATATATATATATATATATATATATATATGTGTGTGTATGTATGTATATATGTATATACTGCATATGTAGACATACACATATAAAGTATATATAAATACTGTATATACATTATAGTGTCTTCAAAGTATGTTTTTTTTTACTAAAATAGGGATTTTTGTCGAGGCTTGAACCAAATATTCATGTTTACATGAATTCTTATGTACACTGGATTCCAGTTAATAGAAATACCACAACACTGGACATTGTTTAGATAAGTTCCATTTAATTTAAGAACTTGCACACAAAGCAACACTGGAGGTGACTGTGATGTGTGCATTTTCCGCGCATGCGTACTAGGCCGCGTTGCGCCTGCGGACCGAGGGGGGGGGGGGGGGTGGTCTTAAACGACCATTGTGTGTGTGTGTGTGGACAAGGATAAGGTTAGGTGGGATTTACTCTGGCTTCGTGTAAAAGGGGCCTCAAAGCGGTTTCACACACATCCCTGACCAAGGGTGAAGTGACTAGGATGGTGGAAACCGGGGATAGAACCACAAACCGAGCCACGCCATCCCCAAAATATTCCGTTACAGCATTGGTATACGGTTCTTGCAAGATCTCGAAGGGGAAAATCTACAGTTTCTATAGTTGTCACGATGGACCACAACAATTAGCAACCATCCTACGTTTTTGCCCGCCATCTTCCCTTCTTTGCCCTCTTCAACCTGCGCTCCAAGGAGCCCTATCCCTCAATCACCTTCTCTTTACGCACTCTTTTCTTTCCTCATCACCTTGATCTGTTGCTGTCAAGTCGTTGCTTCGACGTGTCTTTCTATTTATATTTGTCTCTTGCACTCCCTTGTGCTGATCTTGTTTGTCCATCAGTTTTTACTAAGGCCTGGGAGGATAATGAACGTCTTGTTTTACGGGGGAGTTGCAGGTTTATCCCCCCACCCCTTCTTCCTCCTTCCTTTAAGTCAGAGCCTGTCATAAATCAGCCTCCAAGCTTTATACCATCAACCAGAGATCAATGGAATGTCCCGTTCTTTCTGGTCCTTTGCATCTCCCTTCCTCCCCGTCTCGCACTTCCATCCTTTTGTGACTTCCGCACTCCTGCTCCTCAATGGTCTCCCCTAAATATGATCACCTGGAGTGATATATGCAAGGGTAGCTGCCGGCTGAGACTCCTCTCCATCACAGACGGAACAAAGCAGATAACCGAGCTGAAAGCCGGCAAAGGAGCCGCCAAGGTCTTGCGGATGCGCTCCATGTAATTTGTTCACAGGATGAACCAATGGGAAATATTTACCTCTCTTAGCATTGGCGTTTTGTACTGATAAGCTACAGACAAAAGGAGGGGAGGCATATAGCCAAGGCCAGATGATACACCCGAGTTACCTTGAGAAGAGCGCTTGTGCACTCCTCGACTCCTTCGTCTTTTGCAAAGCGGTTTGGACAAGATCTGGCTCTTAATCTCAGCAGCAGATTTCCACTCACCACGTTCTCGCCCTGCGACTGACTGACTACCGGTGCGGGTTTTAGTCTACCTTTCACTCTATGTCAATTGGGGTAGGTTCCAGCCTCTGTCACTACCTCGAATAGGATTCACTCAATAACTATTGACATCAGTGACGTGCAGTCACTAGAAAGAAAAAAAATGTAAAAAGAAAAACATTTAATTAAATTGTTATATGTATGCAGTGATTATACTATAAAGTTATTTTCCATTTAACTTCACCAGTTTTAGATTATTTTTATTCAAAATCGCTGAATTTTCACATTTGCCGTTCAAATACCGAGAAGAGACGGTGCGGTGAACAGCAGCCAGTTGAGGCACGTCACTCAGTGCCTCAACATGGACGGCCTCGGCTAACTGCTGGCCTGCTGTGCAGTGAGACTGTATTGCTATATGAACTATATTATACATTTCCATAGTTTAGTTAGCTGAGGTATATAATGTACAGTGTATTTTGTCAACAACTGTATGTGTGTAACGTATTTCTTGTGCTGAGCGATCATAAAACGGATGCAAAAGACGCACTGGCTGAGGCTCCAGTAGCCCCGCCTCCTGCACCCCCGTCGTAGAATTGTTATATCAACGGCGTGGCGCAGTGGAAGAATGGCCGTGCGCGACCCGAGGGTCCCTGGTTCAATCCCCACCTAGTACCTCGTCATGTCCGTTGTGTCCTGAGCAAGACACTTCACCCTTGCTCCTGATGGGTGCTGGTTAGCGCCTTGCATGGCAGCTCCCTCCATCAGTGTGTGAATGTGGAAGTAAAATTGTTCAACATTTAGTTTAGGGACGGCGTGGCGCAGTGGGAGAGTGGCCGTGCGCGACCCGAGGGTCCCTGGTTCAATCCCCACCTAGTACCAACCTCGTCATGTCCGTTGTGTCCTGAGCAAGACACTTCACCCTTGCTCCTGATGGGTGCTGGTTAGCGCCTTGCATGGCAGCTCCCTCCATCAGTGTGTGAATGTGTGTGTGAATGGGTAAATGTGGAAGTAGTGTCAAAACGCTTTGAGTACCTTGAAGGTAGAAAAGCGCTATACAAGTACAACCCATTTATCATTTATTATCATTTATAAAGCCCACACTTAAACTTTCCACATGCAAGCTTGAATCTATTTAAAAAAGTTATTTCATAAGAAGCCAAAAAGTGCAAAAACAATGATGTTCGTGTTGGAGGAGTTGTGAATGACTGCAGGGCCACAACATTAGGTACACCTGCAGACTGCAGGTGTATCTAATTCACAACTCCTCCAACACGAACATTATTGTTTTTGCACTTTTTGGCTTCTTATTAAATAACTTTTGTAACCTATTTCATGGGCTTTCCTCTTTGTGATGTTAAGTTCCTGTTATGCGCTGTTATACAGTATATGCCTTGAGCTCTTATTTTGAAGGCGCTAAGAGCGGAAGTGATGTCACGTTGCGGAGGTTTTTGAAAGAAGGTAAATAAAGTGGTCCTCGTGTAAACTGTAGCCTCCGTGTTTGTTATTTTGTAGTTTCATACAGTATAGGTGACATTTATAAACCCTCGGTTACACTTTTTTAAATAGATTCAATCTTGCACGTGGAAAGTTTAAGTGAGGGCTTTAGTTGCGGTGCATAGACTTAATTTCTAAGTAAAGGTAAGACCATAATAACGTTTTTTTTATTAAATGTGCTTTTTTGTGTGCTACAGTTTGTATGTGTAAAGTTAAAGTTAAGTTAAAGTACCAATGACTGTCACACACACACTAGGTGTAATGAAATGTGTCGTCTGCATTTGACCCATCCCCTTGTTCACCCCCTGGGAGGTGAGGGGAGCAGTGGGCAGCAGCGGCGCCGCGCCTGGGAATCATTTTTGGTGATTTAACCCCCAATTCCAACCCTTGATGCTGAGTGCCAAGCAGGGAAGAATGCTGGTATGAGCTTTTAAACATAACCCGTTAACTGCTGCCAATCAAATGGTGAATAAGATACTCTTTAGGGTTCATATGTTTGTAAATCTGACTGTGATGAAGTCAGTGCCTCACCAGCCATCAACCTCACCGCACGTCACTGATTGACATGCTAGAATTGATAAATAGAGAAATGTTGTTATAGCATTGACTTTTTTAAAGACAACCTACAGACTAGTGTTGTCTGGGACAACTGGGGACGTCGTGGCGCGGTTGGGAGAGTGGCCGTGCCAGCAATCTGAGGGTTCCTGGTTCAACCCCCACCTTCTACCAACTTTGTCACGTCCGTTGTGTCTTTGAGCAAGACACGTCACCCTTGCTCCTGATGGGTCGTGGTTCAGTGTGTGAGAATGGGTGAATGTGGAAATAGTGTCAAAGCGCTTTGAGTACCTTGAAGGTAGAAAAGTGCTATACAAGTATAACCCATTTACCATTTACCCGGTACCAAAATGTATTTTGATACTTTTCGGATACTTTTCGGTCTGCTGACATATGCAATAACATATTGTGTCATTTTCCATTCTATCATTTTGTCAACATTAAAGTTAAAGTTAAAGTACCAATGATTGTCACACACACACTAGGTGTGGCGAAATTTGACCCATCACCCTTGATCACCCACTGGGAGGTGAAGGGAGCAGTGGGCAGCAGCGGTGGCCGCGCCCGGGAATCATTTTTGGTGATTTAACCCCCAATTCCAACCCTTGATGCTGAGTGCCAAGCAGGGAGGTAATGGGTCCCATTTTTATAGTCTTTGGTATGAACTCACAACCTACCGATCTCAGGGCGTACACTCTAACCACTACGCCACTGAGTAGGTGGCCTATTAAGGACAAGTGGTAGAAAATTGATTATTCATCTACTTGTTCATTTACTGTTAATATCTGCTTACTTTCTCTTATGACATGTTCTATCTACACTTCTGTTAAAGTGTAATAATCACTTATTCTTCTGTTGTTTGGATGCTTTACATTAGTTTTGGATGATACCAATAAATGTAGGTATCAATCCGATACCAAGTATCATACATTGGTCATATTCAAAGTGTGTCTAGGGACATATTTCCTGAGTTTATTATTGATTATTATTATTATTATTACTTATTATTCCTGAGCTCCCGGTAACAGTTAAGAGATGCTACCTCAGTAGAAGCATTTAAGTCCCATCTTAAAACTCATTTGTATACTTTAGCCTTTAAATAGACCCCCTTTTTAGACCAGTTGATCTGCCGTTTCTCCTCTGCCCCCCTCTCCCTTGTGGAGGGGGGGCGGCACAGGTCTGGTGGCCATAGATGAAGTGCTGGCTGCTCGCCTGTGCATCGGTTGGGGACATCTCTGCACTGCTGACCCGTCTCCGCTCGGGATGGTCTCCTGCTGGCCCCACTATGGACTGGACTCTCACTATTATGTTGGATCCACTATGGACTGGACTTTCACAATATTATGTTAGATCGTCCATTGCATCTGGTCACCCACATCTGCGGTCTTCTCCAAGGTTTCTCATAGTCATTCACATCGACGTCCCACTGGGGTTGTGAGTTTTTCCTTACCCTTTTGTGGGCTCTGAACCGAGGATGTCGTTGTGGCTTGTGCAGCCCTTTGAGACACTTGTGATTTAGGGCTGTATAAATAAACATTGATTGATTGATTGATTATAAACATAATATAAATTAGATACGCTCCTGTACTTGGTATCATTACAGTGTATGTCAGGTATAGATCCACTAATGGCGTTTGTTTACATTCGGGAAGGCGGTATAGTACCAAATATGATTCATTAGTATCACGGTACTATACTAATACCGGTATACCGTACAACCCTAGTACAGACTAATACAAACTATACAATGCGTGGAAAGCACTTTTGTACGCCTTCCACTGTTGCAAATGCAGTCCTCCTGCAAGCCAATACTGAATACATGTTCTCTCCCACTGTTGCAGCCTACACTTCAAGTGCATACAAGGTGAGCCAAATTCTCTTTTTCTTTGGAGAAAAAAAAAGGATCTGTTCAAAGTGGGTTAGAGGTACGTCGCCGCTTGGGCCAGCACGACATCTGCAGGAACGTACTGGAGTAGAGTTTGAGTAAAATCTTTGTGCTTTTTCTTATTTTTTCTAAACAGATAAGAGGCTGTCACCACACGTGGAGTATAAGTGGACAATTTTACACATAGAGAAGGGAGAGGACCTAAAAAGATGTCCAGCTGGTTGGACTGATCTGGGCTTTAACAGCCAGGATTTGCAGCGGGAAAAAAAATCCAAGGTTAACTGAGGAGACAGGAAAAGGGATACCATGTACCATTTGTAGCGTGGATGCTCGGCTACACGTTGCCAATGCAGCCGTCCATCTTTGCGACCAGCAGTCGGGCGGTATGAGAGAGGAGTAGGGCCATCTTGCAGAATCCGTTCAAGCTTCGTGAAGCATTTATTCAATCAGTATAAACTTGCTGAAAAAATAATACGCGGGTCTACTGCAACGGCAATTAAAATATGGATCTCTAAATCAACAAATTGTTTGCCCTCATATAGGGATGTCCCGATCCAGGTTTTTGCACTTCCGATCCGATACCGATATTGTTTTTGCATTTCCGATCCGATACCGATACTGACCGATACCGGCCTATCCGAGCATGTATTAAAGTTTAAAGTTATTTAGCCTACTTAGTTGTCAGAATCATGTTGAAAAGGGTTTTAGTACTCTTGATAACAACTAGCCAGCTGAATTAGGGGAGTTTGAATAATACACAATGGTTGGTAACAAGAAACTGACCTGTTTATTCAAGGATAAACACAAAATAGACAAAATTATACATGACAAACAGAAATGGCATCATTGAAACTAGGGCTGGGCGATATGGCCTTTTTTTAATATTGCGATATTTTAAGGCCATATTGCGATACACGATATATATCTCGATATTTTGCCTTAGCCTTGAATGAACACTTGATGCATATAATCACAGCAGTATGATGATTCTATGTGTTTTGATTGATTGATTGAGACTTTTATTAGTAGGTTGCACAGTGAAGTACATATTCCGTACAATTGACCACTAAATGGTAACACCCGAATAAGTTTTTCAACTTGTTTAAGTCGGGGTCCACTTAAATTGATTCATGATACAGATATATACTATCAGATATATACTATCATCATAATACAGTCATCACACAAGATAATCACATTGAATTATTTACATTATTTATAATCCAGGGTGTGGAGGGGGGCGCCGGATGTAAGTGTCAAAAAGACAGCCAAAAGAGTTTGATATGAGAATAAATCTAAAGTTAAAATAGGGTAGAAATGCACCCATTTGCAGGAAATGTAGTCTTGATTTTCAAAATTTTCTTTCAAGGCTTGCATGTCTACATTAAAACATTCTTCTTCATACTGCATTAATATATGCTACTTTTAAACTTTCATGCAGAGAAGGAAATCACAACTAAAAAAATCACTAATTTTTTCCTACGATGTTGATGTGGAAATTTTTGCCTCGGCATTTTGATGGTGTGGACGTGTGGCACCGAATGGAGATAAGCGTCTCGACAGACGTCACAATATTTGAACAATGATGACGAAAACTGTTTTCTCTGTCGTGTCCGTGTGTCGAAAATTGTTATGCGCTTATTTTTTTATTTGATTTTGTGCGTGGCATAGATTTGCTATGCGCCGAGGACGCTTAAACAGTGCGCAATTGCACAGGCGAGCACCTTAGAGGGAGCGTTGCTCGCATGGCTGCGCTAGCATCACAGCTAACGTTAGCCATGCTGCTACCTCTCTGCTCGGGGAGGACGTATACGTATGTGACGTATGTCGTGAGAGTATGTGACGTGTGTAAGAAGGTGCGCTTGCTGTCTGTGAGAGGGAGACACAGGAAAGAGTGAGAAGAGCCTGTCGTGTAATGCCAGATGCAACAGCGTGAGAATCCACAGACCTGTGGATGTGTTGAAGGTGCGCTGGAAAATGCGGAACGGAAATTAGGGCGCAGCAGAAAAGTGGAATGTATTATTTAAATAGGTGCGTTGGAAAACACGGACCGGAGTTTTTTTTTAAACTGGATCTGGATCGGCATTTTCCCATGCCTTGCCGATACGCAATTTTTGGCAAATATCGGCAGCCGATCCGATCCAAATATCGGATCGGGACATCCCTACCCTCATATGACATTCAAAGGCTTTAATCTCTTATTATGTAGTTTTTACACCAGTATTTTATACATGCCTATCATAAATTAAATGGGGAAGTGCACTTTTTGGGTTCACAATCATTATGAATGACAAGAACACACAACTTTGGTTTTAGGATTTTAAAGATGATAAAATCTACTTGGAAGATGTGACTAATGAACTATTGATCAAGAACTCCCTTGGTGCATCTGTTAAAATCAGCCTGAGAAACCTTGGGCTTGTGTTTGATCAGTCCATGTCTTTGGAGGATCACTGCCGTCAACTGACCAAAAACTGGTTTTATCATCTCAGAAATATTTCTAAAGTGAGAAATTTGTTGTCAAAATTGGATCTGGAAATGATCAATCGCGTTGGTTTCGCCTCGTAATTGACTATTGCAATTCTCATTTCGGTCTTTTCAACAAGTCATTGCTAAAGAGACTTCAGACTGTACAAAATGTGGCTGCCAGACTTTTGACCGGTGCACCCAGAACAGCCCATATTACCCCAGTTCTATCCAGTCTTCATTGGCTTCCAGTTAAATTCAGGCCAGGGTCTTCTAAAGATCCCAAAAACTCGTTTTAAAACCCGTGGAGACCTGGCATTCCAGGCTATAGCTCCCAGACTCTGGAACAACTTGCACCAGTCCCGTCGTGATCTCGACTGTGTTGGAACTTTCAAGAAACATTTGAAAACTTCTCTGTTTAGTAAAGCTTTTAGTTAATGCAACTTTTAACTTTCAATTTGAATCCACTTTGTATCCTTTTTATGATGTTGCCCCTGTTGTTTTAAGTGAATTGTTGTTTTACTTCCCCTATGTTTTGTACAGCGCTTTGTGATTTTATCGGTGAAAAGTGCTTTATAAATAAAATGTCCTTACTTACTTACTAATGGGAGTCACCGTTGTAGCCTTCAAAGCCCTCTAAAACAACCTCGAAACCCTCCATCAATGTTTTATATACACACTGCAAGTCTCTATATCAGTGGTTCTTAACCTGGGTTCGATCGAACCCTAGGGGTTCGGTGAGGCGGCCTCAGGGGTTCGGCGAAGGTCAAAACACACCCGACTCATCGCGTGAATACAAACTTCTCCCTATCGGCGTATCACGGATACGGCAACAGCTGACTGATTTGCAGGTGTGTAATTTGTTGTGAGTTTATGCACTGTGTTGGTTTTGTTGTTTTAACAAGATGATGTTCATGCACGCTTCATTTTGTGCACCAGTAAAAAAAAATATGGTAACACTTTAGTATGGGGAACATATTCACCATTAAAGGGGAACATTATCACCAGACCTATGTAAGCGTCAATATATACCTTGATGTTGCAGAAAAAGACCATATTTTTTTTTAACCGATTTCCGAACTCTAAATGGATGAATTTTGGCGAATTAAACGCCTTTCTATTATTCGCTCTCGGAGCGATGACATCACAACGTGACGTCACATCGGGAAGCAATCCGCCATTTTCACACATTACAAACACCGAGTCAAATCAGCTCTGTTATTTTCCGTTTTTTCGACTGTTTTCCGTACCTTGGAGACATCATGCCTCGTCGGTGTGTTGTCGGAGGGTGTAACAACACGAACAGGGACGGATTCAAGTTGCACCAGTGGCCCAAAGATGCGAAAGTGGCAAGAAATTGGACGTTTGTTCCGCACACTTTACCGACGAAAGCTATGCTACGACAGAGATGGCAAGAATGTGTGGATATCCTGCGACACTCAAAGCAGATGCCTTTCCAACGATAAAGTCAAAGAAATCTGCCGCCAGACCCCCATTGAATCTGCCGGAGTGTGTGAGCAATTCAGGGACAAAGGGCCTCGGTAGCAAGGCAAGCAATGGTGGCAGTTTGTTCCCGCAGACGAGCGAGCTAAACCCCCTGGATGTCTTGGCTCACACTGTCCCTTATGCCACCGAAGATGATCAAGAGAAGAAAATCGACCCTAGACATGAGGGTATGTCTACAGAATATATTAATTGATGAAAACTGGGCTGTCTGCACTCTCAAAGTGCATGTTGTTGCCAAATGTATTTCATATGCTGTAAACCTAGTTCATAGTTGTCAGTTTCCTTTAATGCCAAACAAACACATACCAATCGTTGGTTGGAAGGCGATCGCCGAATTCGTCCTCGCTTTCTCCCGTGTCGCTGGCTGTCGTGTCGTTTTCGTCGGTTTCGCTTGCATACGGTTCAAACCGATATGGCTCAATAGCTTCAGTTTCTTCTTCAATTTCGTTTTCGCTACCTGCCTCCACACTACAACCATCCGTTTCAATACATGCGTAATCTGTTGAATCGCTTAAGCCGCTGAAATCCGAGTCTGAATCCGAACTAATGTCGCTATAGCTTGCTGTTCTTTCAGCCATGTTTGTTTGTGTTGGCTTCACTATGTGACGTCACAGGAAAATGGACGGGTGTATATAACGATGGTTAAAATTAGGCACTTTGAAGCTTTTTTTAGGGATATTGCGTGATGGGTAAAATTTTGAAAAAAACTTCGAAAAATAAAATAAGCCACTGGGAACTGATTTTTAATGGTTTTAACCCTTCTGAAATTGTGATAATGTTCCCTTTTAACTAGTTGCTTATTAACATGCAAATTAGTAACATATTGGCTCTTAACTAGTCATTATTAAGTACTTATTAATGCCTTATTCGGCATGGCCTTATTATAACCCTAACCCTCTAACCCTGACCCTAACCCTAACCAAATAACTCTAAATTAAGTCTTTATTACTTAAAATATGTTCCCCAAGTGTCCAAATAACTCTAAATTAAGTCTTCGTTACTTAGAATAAGTTCCCCATACTAAAGTGTTACCAAAAACATATAACTCTGTCTTGAATTTGAAAAAAAAAAAACATTTTATTTTTCACTAAAGAAGGGTTCGGTGAATGCGCATATGAAACTGGTGGGGTTCGGTACCTCCAACAAGGTTAAGAACCACTGCTCTATATAATGTAGTAACAGACACGTTCATTCCAATATGTACAATATTTACCGTATTCTAGTCATTGTAATCATTGCCGGAACTGACTTCTTCCGCGCATTGATTTCCGTTTCCATAGCAGCGCATGTCTGACTTCTGGCAACAAAGGCGAGTTTGTTTTCCAACAATGGCAGACTTGGTAACAGACAACAAATATGACTAAGAGGGTGAAACGTTGGAGCAGATGGAAGTGACTTGAAGATGCAAATGTGGAACTTGGAGACAAGCTATTTCGAAATAAATGGAGTGCTTAACCCAAAAAAACGGAAAAGCCCTGCCAGCTGGACCAATTCCACAACTGTCTATCGAGAAAGTCACATTTTAATATTGATCATGATACACGCAGCACGCCATGTGTGTTACTACAACAACAGTACGTTTGCTGTCTGGCTAGCTGTGTACAAACAAAACAAAAAAAGTCGGCTAATACTTTACAGATACTGTAATATGATTGTTCATGTTTTCCAGTCAGTACACATTGGCGTCCTATCGCATTGTGTTGTGCATTACAAACTCAAACACGTTTCGTACTGACGTAGAAGCGAGCTTATCTTTTCGGCTAATACCGAAGAATGCCGATGTGTTGCTACGCTAGAAAAAGAGTTCCGTTGTGTTCGTTCTTACAATACAATGTCGCTACAACTTGGTTATTACACAGGTTACGGAACATAAATGAAGTATTGTTGACGGTTTTCGAGTGCATTCTAAAGTGGTTTAGAGGTCAAATTGATTGTTCACATTAGCTGCATTGCTAGTCACTTAGAATGAGCCAATTTTTACATGTTAGAATGCAAAAAAAAAAAAAACTTTTGTCCTCTTATAAGGATTGTGAATGCAAAATTCCAATGAAAAGTGTAGTTCCCCTTTAACAATGTGTCAGAATGTCGTTTTGCAAACAAAAGGTTTGATTGGTGCCTCTAAAAGCTGTCATTTTATCCACCTTTTATCAGCATTTGTATGCCTTATACAGAATAAAAGGGGAGCAAAGTAGACCTGGCACTTTTCCACTTTCTGAGGTATTATTGGAGCCGTTAAAGAGTTGCAAGATTTCTGAAGATTTCTGGCACCTTGTTGTGTTGAAAGCTATTGTCACAGTCAGATGATGTGTGGTATCTGTGTGAATGCACGGGAAAAAAAATCACATTTTGTTCAAGCAAAGACGTCAACGGCAGGACTTAGCTACTAGTTGGCTATAAAGTTCATTGATCATTTGTCGAATGATTTTATAACGTTGAGACTTCAGTATCTTTATTACTTGTCTACCAGCATGTTTTTACAAAGCATTTTAAGCTCAATACGGAACGGAAATGCCATTTACAGTGAGTGCATTTATTGATTTGATCAGGTTTGATTGTTCCTCTCATGGGATAGACGTAATAGAAATATTGAAGTAATGCAGGGTTAACTTGTCAGCATCATGAAACCTGCATTGGCAATTTCTTTTAAGTAACATTTTAGCAATATTGCAAAAATCCAATAAAAAATCAAAACGTTCAAATCCTTTGACGCTAAATGAGATGTTGCGCATTACAATTTGCGTAACATTGGAGGCCCAAGTTTCCGACAAAAAGTCAGATTCTTAGTGTAAAGTAAAGTTTTATGTAGAATCTTTTTTTAAAATGTATTGTTTTCCACGTAAACACCTTTCCGGGTGGCCCGGAACAAACGTTTTTGAGAACGGGCTGCAGAGTGGGAAAGTCTAAGAATGTCCCCATGTTGTTTACGTGCGAACAAGAAAGCTGCCAATCATACCCGAGAATGATGACGTCGTCGCCCCATCACGGTCACATGACCAACAAATGAGAAGGCACGCAAAAGCTGTCAACAACAACAGTAGCTATGTGCACATGGACACATTTAATCGGATTAAAAGCCGAACCGGAATAAATATGCTTCAAGGTAGGTAGTAGGTAGGCAGGTAGATAGGTACCGTATTTTTCGGAATATAAGTCGCTCCGGAGTATAAGTCGCTCCGGAGTATAAGTCGCACCGGCCGAAAATGCATAATAAAGAAGGAAAAAAACATATATAAGTCGCACTGGAGTATAAGTCGCATTTTTGGGGGAAATGTATTTGATCATACTTGCCAACCCTCCCGGATTTTCCTCCCGAAAATCTCCCGAAATTCAGGCGGACTCAGGTCCAAAGATGAATAGTCTCTCCTGTTGCTATTGTACCATGTTTTCAGCTATAGTTACATAAATCATTAGTAATGCAGTAGCCTAGTTTTGAATGGCAGGGTCCCTGCTATCACATGTTGATTAAAAATATAACATTTACATAATAAAAATCAACTACAGGCTTCCCAAATGCTGTAATAAATTAAGCATGATGAGTTGACTTGAAACTGTTTAATGTTGCATTTTTTATATGTACAAGAAACGTTTTGTCATTATTTAATTTAATTATTATTATTATTATTATTTAATTATTATTATTTTAATTATCATTATTTTAATTATTATTATTTTAATTAATTATTATTATTATTATAAATTATTAATTATTTAATTATTATTTAATTATTAATTTAATTATTTGTATTTAATCTGAGCAACAACTTGAGGCAGTTTAATGTTGATTAACGTGGGCATAATTATTATAGTTTTCCCAATGTTAAAAGGATAAAGCCATTGTTTACAAATTTGGTAAATAAATAACCAAAAAATTTATATTTTGTTGTTTTCTTACTGTACCGAAAATGAACTGAACCGTGACCTCTAAACCGAGGTACGTACCGAACCAACATTTTTGTGTACCGTTACACCCCTATGTGTAACTCATTTCCATTGAGCAATTAAAGCTTTCAATGCAAACAACGCAGACGGAGGCTACAATGGATGGAGAGAAGTACGGGAGGGATAAAGAATAAAGAGGAGTTTGGAGCGATGAAGAGCATCCACTGACATGTTTTGACAGAACTATAACCATTTGACACAGGTACTTGAACAAGGCTTTGAAACGTGCCACTACTCAGTGTGAGGCACACTAACAGTTGTAACTCTACTGCGTAAGTAAGCCTTAAAGCGATTGGCCCGTCCATCAGCAAGCGCTGGATCATCACCCAGATTACCATGAACCTAAACACCCCATTACAACCAAGAACCCTACGTCGTGAAAGCGAGAGAGGCGACCCGCTGATACGACTGTCGCATATTCTTTAAAGCCACTCGGATGCTTTTGCAATGCCATTAGACACATTCCCTCGGTGTGTTGCTTTTTCTTACTGTATTTGTTCTGGCACACTTTTCTATTGAGGGGTCGAGGCTTTGCACTCGGCAGATAAGAGAGCAGTTATGTCAACACTGCGTGCTGTGAAATAGGCCGCCCGGTCTTGTTGACATTCTACAACAGCGCATATTTACCCTGACCACAGCCACTATCGGGCCTCTAATCATCACCACAAAAGCCCCCTCCTGGCTCTCACTGGTACTGCCTTTCTGTCAGGCAGGTAGGACTAATGCAGGGGTCGGCAACCCAAAAATGTTGACAGAGTCATGTTGGACCACAAATACGAAAAGGTAATCGTTCTGGAGCCGCAAAAAATTAAAAGACTTATGTAAATGTTATAATGATGGCAACAAAGTGGCTATATTAGCTGTAATAGCCTACTATCAAAATGACTATGTGTCGCAGAAATGTTGAAATGTAATATATATTCTACACATTTTTACAACAAACATTAGTAAAACTTCTCAGGTGAGATAACTCCTTGAAATTACTGGCTTTTAATGGCCAAAGGTATAGATGTGTGTGTCCAAGTTGAAGGAAACGGCAGGCTGTCTTCTTCTAATGAATTTATTACCATCTTTGCAAGCTGGGTAACGTTTGCTGTGGTCTGGAACAACATGGCGCACAAACAACTATCAGAAATGCAGCCAATATTACATACAGATAATGTGTCATGAAACTAGCCTGAACAGCATTCTGGCAAGGATTAGCTTGCGGTTATATTGTATGGGGCTACTGCCTGCTCACGTACGTAACAGCAAGGCATACTTGGTCAACAACCACACAGGTTACACTGACGGTGGCGGTATAAAAAACTTTAACACTCTTTCTAATAATGCGCCACACTGTGAACCAACACCAAACAAGAATGACAAACACATTTCGGGAGAACATCTGCACCGAAACACAACATAAACACAACAGAACAAATACCCAGAATCCCATGCAGCCCTAACTCTTCCGGGCTACATTATAAACCCCCGCTACCAAACCCGGCCCACCTCAACCGACGCACAGAGGGGGGGGGGTTGATGTTTGGGGGAGCAGGGTTGGGGTGGGGGCGGGGTTTGGTGGTAGCAGGGGTGTATAATGTAGCCCGGAAGAGTTAGGGCTGCATGGGATTCTGGGTATTTGTTCTGTTGTGTTTATGTTGTGTTAAGGTGCAGATGTTCTCCCGAAATGTGTTTGTCATTCTTGTTTGGTTTTGGTTCAAAGTGTGGCGCATTATTAGTAAGAGTGTTAAAGTTGTTTTATACCGCCACCGTCAGCTCACATGTGTGCATTCACGCACAGCATAAAACATTTGGTGGACAAAATGAGACAAAGAGGGAGTGGCATAGAACACGTCTGTCTGTGGCAGCGTCGGAGAAAGTCGTACATGTAAACAAACCGTTGAGTCACAGTCCACACAACGGTGAGTTCAAGGGCCGCTGAAATTAGCAGGACAAAACAGTGCTTGCCAAATACTCTCATCAGTGAAGCATAAACCTATTAAACGGTGGGCTTTCTAAGAATTAGGAAGGTTTGTTTCGTGTTTGTCCTCTACAGAAACCATATTAGAACAAAAAATATATTTTTCACTCCATTTAATTTTTACATTTCCATACATTTTTGAAAAAGCTCCATGGAGCCACCAGGGCGCCGCTAAAGAGCCGCATGTGGCTCTAGAGCCGCGGGTGGCTGACCCCGGGACTAACGTCTCCTTCTTCTAATGGATTTATTACAATCGTTGCAAGCTGGGTAACGTTTGCTGTGGTCTGGAACAACATGGCGCACAAACAACTATCAGAAATGCAGCCAATATTACATACGGATAATATGTCATGAAACATGGAAAAATAAACTAAATACACAGAGGACATAAGTAAAGGAAACGAGGCATAATGATGCAATATGTACATATAGCTAGCCTAAAATTGCAGTCATGCACTGACCAAATATGCCTGATGAGCACTCCAACAAGTCAATAACATCAACAAAGCTCACATGTGTGCATTCACGCACAGCATAAAACATTTGGTGGACAAAATGAGACAAAGAAGGAGTGGCATAAAACACGTCTTTCTGTGGCAGCGTCGGAGAAAGTCGTACACGTAAACAAACTGTTGAGTCACAGTCCACACAACGGTGAGTTCAAGGGCCGGTGAAATTAGTAGGACAAAACAGCGCTCGCCAAACACTCTCATCAGTGAAGCATAAACCTATTAAACGGTGGGCTTTCTAAGAATTAGGAAGGTTTGTGTCGTGTTTGTCCTCCTACAGAAACCATATTAGAACAAAAAATATATTTTTCACCCCATTTTTTTTTTCCATTTCCATACATTTTTGAAAAAGCTCCATGGAGCCACCAGGGCGCCGCTAAAGAGCCGCATGTGGCTCGAGAGCCGCGGGTGGCTGACCCACGGACTAACGTCTCCTTCTTCTAATGGATTTATTACAATCTTTGCAAGCTGGGTAACGTTTGCTGTGGTCTGGAACAACATGGCACACAAACAACTATCAGAAATGCAGCCGATATTACATACAGATAATGTGTCATGAAACATGGAAAAATAAACTAAACACACAGAGGACATAAGTAAAGGAAATTAAATATACCTACAAATGAGGCATAATGATGCAATATGTACATATAGCTAGCCTAAAATTGCAGTCATGCACTGACCAAATATGCCTGATGAGCACTCCAACAAGTCAATAACATCAACAAAGCTCACATTTGTGCATTCACGCACAGCATAAAACCTTTGGTGGACAAAATGCAGACAAAGAGGGAGTGGCATAGAACACGTCTTTCTGTGGCAGCGTCGGAGAAAGTCGTACATGTAAAGAAACTGTTGAGTCACAGTCCACACAACGGTGAGTTCAAGGGCCGCTGAAATTAGTAGGACATAACAGCGCTCGCCAAATACTCTCATCAGTGAAGCATAAACCTATTAAACGGTGGGCTTACTAAGAATTAGGAAGGGTTGTGTCGTGTTTGTCCTCCTACAGAAACCATATTAGAACAAAAAATACATTTTTCACCCCATTTTTTTCCATTTCCATACATTTTTGAAAAAACTCCATGGAGCCACCAGGACGCCGCTAAAGAGCGTCATGTGGCTCTAGAGCCGCGGGTGGCTGACCCCCGGACTAACGTCTCCTTGTTCTAATGGATTTATTGCAATCTTTGCAAGCTGGGTAACATTTGCTGTGGTCTGGAACAACATGGCGCACAAACAACTATCGGAAACGCAGCCAATATTACATACAGATAATCTGTTTTGAAACATGGAAAATTAAACTAAATACACAGAGGACATAAGTAAAGGAAACGAGGCATAATGATGCAATATGTACATATAGCTAGCCTAAAATTGCAGTCATGCACTGACCAAATATGCCTGATGAGCACTCCAACAAGTCAATAACGTCAACAAAGCTCACATTTGTGCATTCACGCACAGCATAAAACATTTGGTGGACAAAATGCAGACAAAGAGGGAGTGGCATAGAACACGTCTTTCTGTGGCAGCGTCGGAGAAAGTGGTACATGTAAAGAAACTGTTGAGTCACAGTCCACACAACGGTGAGTTCAAGGGCCGCTGAAATTAGTAGGACATAACAGCGCTCGCCTAATATTCTCATCAGTGAAGCATAAACCTATTAAACGGTGGGCTTTCTAAGAATTGGGAAGGTTTGTGTCGTGTTTGTCTTCCTACAGAAACCATATTAGAACAAAAAATATATTTTTCACCCCATTTTTCCCCCCATTTCCATACATTTTTGAAAATGCTCCATGGAGCCACCAGGGCGCCGCTAAAGAGCCGCATGTGGCTCGAGAGCCGCGGGTGGCTGACCCCCGGACTAACGTCTCCTTGTTCTAATGGATTTATTGCAATCTTTGCAAGCTGGGTAACATTTGCTGTGGTCTGGAACAACATGGCGCACAAACAACTATCGGAAACGCAGCCAATATTACATACAGATAATCTGTTTTGAAACATGGAAAATTAAACTAAACACACAGAGGACATAAGTAAAGGAAATTAAATATACCTACAAACGAGGCATAGTGATGCAATATGTACATATATCTAGCCTAAAATTGCAGTCATGCACTGACCAAATATGCCTGATTAGCGCTCCAACAAGTCAATAACATCAACAAAGCTCACATGTGTGCATTCACGCACAGCATAAAACATTTGGTGGACAAAATGAGACAAAGAAGGAGTGGCATAAAACACGTCTTTCTGTGGCAGCGTCGGAGAAAGTCGTACATGTAAACAAACCGTTGAGTCACAGTCCACACAACGGTGAGTTCAAGGACCGCTGAAATTAGCAGGACAAAACAGCGCTCGCCAAATACTCTCATCAGTGAAGCATAAACCTATTAAACGGTGGGCTTTCTAAGAATTAAGAAGGTTTGTGTCGTGTTTGTTCTCCTACAGAAACCATATTAGAACAAAAAATATATTTTTCACCCCATTTTTTTCTCCATTTCCATACATTTTTGAAAATGCTCCATGGAGCCACCAGGGCGCCGCTAAAGAGCCGTATGTGGCTCTAGAGCCGCGGGTGGCTGATCCCCGGACTAACGTCTCCTTGTTCTAATGGATTTATTACAATCTTTGCAAGCTGGGTAACGTTTGCTGTGGTCTGGAACAACATGGCGCACAAACAACAATCAGAAATGCAGCCAATGTTACATACAGATAATCTGTCATGAAACATGGAAAAATAAACTAAACACACAGAGGACATAAGTAAAGGAAATTAAATATACCTACAAATGAGGCCTAATGATGCAATATGTACATATAGCTAGCCTAAAATTGCAGTCATGCACTGACCAAATATGCCTGATGAGCACTCCAACAAGTCAATAACATCAACAAAGCTCACATGTGTGCATTCACGCACAGCATAAAACATTTCGTGGACAAAATGAGACAAAGAAGGAGTGGCATAAAACACGTCTTTCTGTGGCAGCGTTGGAGAAAGTCGTACATGTAAACAAACTGTTGAGTCACAGTCCACACAACCGTAAGTTCAAGGGCCGCTGAAATTAGTAGGATAAAACAGCGCTCGCCAAATACCCTCATCATAAACCTATTAAACGGTGGGCTTTCTAAGAATTAGGAAGGTTTGTGTCGTGTTTGTCATCCTACAGAAACCATATTAGAACAAAAAATATATTTTTCACCCCATTTTTTTCCCCATTTCCATACATTTTTGAAAAAGCTCCAAGGAGCCACCAGAGTGCCGCTAAAGAGCTAAACTGGACAAGTGATTCTCAACCTGAAACTACATGAGTCTGCAGCCACGTCGGTGCACAACCAGCGTGATTAGGGGACAGGGGGAGCAGGTTAATTGACTTCTTTGGGAAAGATCCCGATTTCTATCAGCGAGCTCCGTAATCATCTGAGCCGGGGCTTTCATTAAGCCCTCCCCCCCTCCCTGATTTATCTCCCTTACCTCCCTCCTGCGGCTCCTCTTTCCTCCCTGGCTTTGAAAGAGGTGAAACCTCAACCGCCCCCGTCGTGCCCTAAACAGGTCAGGGGAAGACGGAGGCAGATTTACGGCCAGCACCTGAGTGAGTAAGGTGCACAGAGGCACATAAACACACCACGAGTGCACAATCGGGCACACTAGGCTCCAGACTGCTGCCGACCTCACGCTGACCTATGCATGATAATGTATTGACGAGCAGCTATCAACAGCACCGGCATGTACAGTACACACTAGGGTTGTACGCATACTTGCCAACCCTCCCGAATTTTCCGAGAGACTCGCGAATTTCAGTGCCTCTCCCGAAAATCTCCCAGGACAACCATGCTCCTGAATGTATCTATAACCCATAAAGTAGGCAGGCACAGAGCTATTTCTCAGCGTGTGTTTATTCCAGCCGGCACGTTAATACACTGACACACAACATCCGGATTCCCATCACGCATTGCTTCAAAACTACGGCAAGTAGTAATGTCCAAACAAAGATAGTGACAGAGAATAGAACGAGGATGGACAATTCAACCCTAAACTCACTCCTTTCCTGCAAATTAAATTTCACCTATGCTCCTTGGAAGGCTGTGCTCCTGGCTGCAAAGCATTGCACTTTCAAATACAACAATTAGTAGGGAGGAGTGTTATGTGTGTGTATATGTGTAAATAAATGAACACTGAAATTCAAGTATTACTTTTATATGTATATATACATCTATATATATATATATAAAAGAAATACTTGAATTTATATAATTTATATATATATATATATATATATATATATATATATATATATATATATATATATATATATATATATATATATAAAATAAATACTTGAATTTCGGTGCAAGTTAAAGTATTTATTTTATATATATATATATATATATATATATACATATATATATATATACATATATATATATATATGTATGTATATATATATATATATAAAAGAAATACTTGAATTTCGGTGCAAATTAAAGTATTTATTTGAGATATATATATATATATATATATATATATATATATATATATATATATATATATATATATATATATATATATATATATATATATACATATATATATACATATGTATATATATATGTATACATATATATATATATATATACATATATATATATATATATATATATATATATATATATATATGTATATATATATATATATATATGTATACATATATATATACATATGTATATATATATGTATATATATATATATATATATATATATATATATATATATATATATATATATATATATATATATATATAAAAGAAATACTTGAATTTCGGTGCAAATTAAAGTATTTATCTGATATATATATATATATATATATTAGGGCTGCAACTAACAACTAATTTGATAATCGATTAATCTGTCGATTATTACTTCGATTAATCGATTAATAATCGGATAAAAGAGACAAACTACCTTTCCAGTATTTTATTGGGGGGGGGGAAACAGCATACTGGCACCATACTTATTTTGATTATTGTTTCTCAGCTGTTTGTAAATGTTGCAGTTTATAAATAAAGGTTTGTGAAAAATATTTAAAAAATAAAAATAAAAATAATTTTAAAACACATGCGCATAGCATAGATCCAACGAATCGATGACTAAATTAATCGCCAACTATTTTTATAATCGATTTTAATCGATTTAATCGATTAGTTGTTGCAGCCCTAATATATATATATATATATATATATATATATATATATATATATATATATATATATATATATATATATATATATATAAAAGAAATACTTGAATTTCACTGAATTCTAGCTATAAATATACTCCTCCCCCCGTAACCCCGCCCCGCCCACCTAAACCCCCCCACACACCCCCCCCATCTCCTGAATTTGGAGGTCTCAAGGTTGGCAAGTATGGTTGTACGGGATACCGGTATTCCTATAGTACCGCGATACTAATGAATCATATTTGGTACTATACCGCCTCTAAAAAGAAATTTTCGGTACTTTGTGTGTGTTAAAAAATATAAATTGTTTGAATAATCAAAACATTTTTATAATGTAATATTTAAAAAGGAGCTGATTGTGATAACCGTGCTGTGAAGTTGTTATATCTTGTTTTCTTATGCCTTTTGCGTCTCATTTGCAATGCAGTTGCACTTCCAAGACATTAGATGGCAGTACTGTATAGGCTATTTATGGTATGTTGTCTTAACTAGACATTTATTTTTTCCCAGATAGCTGATTGTGTTACGTGGGGCCCTACGAAGTCCTAATACTGTAAGTATTGTGATTATTACACACCAGCTGTTTGATTGTAACATTTATCTTAGTTGTAATTTTCATTACCAAATTTGGTGGCGTTGAAATCGCCATGTAAAATCGCTAATGCTAATTGTAGCCTGGCTATGGCAAATCTAATGTAAATTAGAATCAAGCATTCGAGTGTTTTCTAACAAACATACTTACTTTGTTGGTGTTGAAAAATGGCACATTACTAAGAGGGACTTTGGCTGAGTCTGCCCTGAGTGCTGCTATTTCATCCCTACAAGCAAGTTTCACAGGTCTCCCTGTTTTTCAGGGAAAAATCCCCTATACAGTGCTCAATACCGGGGGTAGAGCGGAATATACGTTAGGTCAGGAAAAAACACAGAGGCTATTTAATCCCTACAAGCCTGTTTCACAGGTTTCCCTGCTCTTCAGGGAAAAACCCACAGGGAAAAACACAGAGGCTATTTAATCCCTACAAGCCTGTTTCACAGGTTTCCCTGCTCTTCAGGGAAAAATCCCCAGGAAAAAAACACAGAGGCTATTTCATCCTTACAAGCCTGTTTCGCAGTTTTCCCTGCTCTTCAGGGAAAAATCCCCTATACAGTGCTCAATACCGGGGGTAGAGCGGAATATACGTTAGGTCAGGAAAAAACACAGAGGCTATTTAATCCCTACAAGCCTGTTTCACAGGTTTCCCTGCTCTTCAGGGAAAAAACCCCAGGAAAAAAACACAGAGGCTATTTAATCCCTACAATCCTGTTTCACAGGTTTCCCTGCTCTTCAGGGAAAAATCCCCAGGAAAAAAACACAGAGGCTATTTCATCCCTACAAGCCTGTTTCACAGGTTTCCCTGCTTTTCAGGGAAAAATCCCCTATACAGTGCTCAATACCAGGGGTAGAGCGGAATATACGTAAGGTCAGGAAAAAACACAGAGGCTATTTCATCCCTACAAGAAATGTTTTTCAGGTTTTCCTGCTCTTTAGGGAAAAAACCCCAGGAAAAAAACACAGAGGCTATTTCATCCCTACAAGCCTGTTTCGCAGGTTTCCCTGCTCTTCGGGGAAAAATCCCCTATAAAGTGCTCAATACCGGGGGTAGAGCGGAATATACGTTAGATCAGGAAAAAACACAGAGGCTATTTAATCCCTACAAGCCTGTTTCACAGGTTTCCCTGCTCTTCAGGGGGAAAAACACAGAGGCTATTTCATCCCTACAAGCCTGTTTAGCAGGTTTCCCTGCTCTTCGGGGAAAAATCCCCTATACAGTGCTCAATACCGGGGGTAGAGCGCAATATACGTTAGGTCAGGAAAAAACACAGAGGCTATTTCATCCCCACAGGCCTGTTTCGCAGGTTTCCCTGCTCTTCAGGGAAAACTCCCCAGGAAAAAAAACACAGAGGCTATTTCATCCCTACAAGCATGTTTCGCAGGTTTCCCTGCTCTTCAGGGAAAAATCCCCTTATATGGTGCTCAATACCGGGGGTAGAGCGGAATATACATTAGGTCAGGAAAAACACAGAGGCTATTTCATCCCTACAAGCCTGTTTCGCAGGTTTCCCTGCTCTTCAGGGTAAAATCCCCTATACAGTGCTCAATACCGGGGGTAGAGCGGAATATACGTTAGGTCAAAAAAAAACACAGAGGCTATTTCATCCTTAAAAGCCTGTTTCGCAGGTTTTCCCGCTTTTCAGGGGAAAATCCCCCGAAGAGCAGCGAAACCTGTACTGTACAGGAAGTAACATCCCTACAATGCCTGTGACCTAAGGCTTCCAGCACGTTTCGCACTGAGGCATAATTGACTGGATCTAAAATGTTATAACTCGAAAAAGTCTCCAAATAGACGGATTCATAAATCGAGGTTCCACTGTCGTCTGCCAAGTCCAGATGGCGACCATGTTTTCCAATTAATCTTGCTCAAATCTACACCAGGGGCCTTCCCGAGTCGCTTGCAAGAAGGTTGAAAAATATATACGAATTAAATTTGATGAGGCAGGTCAAATATTACAGACAAGTTGTTTTTATCTCTACTTGCATGTAGGCAAAGTGTCTGGCCAGGCATGGCCAGAGACACCATACAGTTGCTTGCTTGAGGAATATTCTGTTATGCATTAATTAATAAAAGTCAGTCGCCTAAAGATGCACACCAAATGTGATGGTTATTCGAGTAAACACCCTGAAGTTACAGTAGTTGTTTGGGAAAGCCCGTTAGGCTGTGTGAGAAATTTCAAGTCAATCCGACAGCTTTTGGGGTTTAAGGACAGCGTCCCCATGTGGTGTATTTGTCAGACAAACAATAGCCCAAACTTAGTAGCATTGCACGTTTTGACAATAGTTTTCTGTCTTGTGTGCAGCGTCTTTAGGGTTTGAAGACAGCAAACAGGACAACAGTTATAATAAAAGTAGCTGGAATTGTTACAAAGGTTTTGAAATATTTACATGTGCAAACCCCAAAACCAGTGAAGTTGGCATGTTGTGTAAATGTAAAAAAACAGAATACAATGATGTGCAAAATATTTTTAACTTATATTCAATTGAATAGACTGCAAAGACTTAACAAACTGGAAAACTGTAGTTATTTTTTGCAAATATATTCAATTGAATAGACTGCAAAGACTTAACAAACTGGAAAACTGTAGTTATTTTCTGCAAATATAAGCTCATTTGGAATTTGATGCTTGCAACATGTTTCAAAAAAGCTGGCACAAGTGGCAAAAAAGACTGAGAAAGTTGAGGAATGCTCATCAAACACTTATTTGTAACATACCACAGGTGAACGGGCTAATTGGGAACAGGTGGGTGCCATGATTGGGTATAAAAAGCAGCTTCCATGAAATGCTCAGTCATTCACAAACAAGGATGGGGCGAGGGTCACCACTTTGTGAACAAATGCGTGAGCAAATTGTCGAACAGTTTAAGAACAACATTTCTCAACCAGCTACTGCAAGGAATGTAGGGATTCCACCATCTATGGTCCGTAATATCATCAAAATGTACAGAGAATCTGTAGAAATCACTGCACGTAAGCAATGATATTACGGACCTTTGATCCCTCAGGCGGTACTGCATCAACAAGCGACATCAGTGTGTAAAGGATATCACCACATGGGCTCAGGAACACTTCAGAAACCCACTGTCAGTAACTACAGTTAGTCGCTACATCTGTAAGTGCAAGTTAAAACTCTCCTATGCAAGGCGAAAACCTTTTATCAACAACACCCAGAAATGTCGTCGGCTTCGCTGGGCCTGAGCTCATCTAAGATGGACTGATACAAAGTGGAAAAGTGTTCTGTGGTCTGACGAGTCCACATTTCAAATTGTTTTTGGGAACCGTGGACGTCGTGTCCCCCGGACCAAAGAGGAAAAGAACCATCCGGATTGTCGCAAAGTTGAAAAGCCAGCATCTGTGATGGTATGGGGGTGTATTAGTGCCCTAACTTACACATCTGTGAAAGCGCCATTAATGCTGAAAGGTACATAC